>NC_141008.1:30484332-30956381 GCF_052327205.1 Somniosus microcephalus | reverse complement strand
GCTTCGGCAGAATTCTGCATGTAGGGCTTCTATTGTGTGTTTTTCCCATTTAGTGTAGCTTTGGTGATTTAGCGGGCCCCATACTTCACTACCGTACAGTGCAATGGGCAGGATTATGCTGTCAAATATTTTGAGCCAGATTTTGATTGGGATTTGGATGTTGTAGAATTTTCTTTTTATTGCATATAGGGCTCTTCGGGCTTTTTCTTTTAGTGCATTCACTGCTATGCTGAAGCTCCCTGATGCTGTAATAGTTAGACCAAGGTAGGTGTAGCTCATAGTGTGTCCTATAGTGGTATCACTGAGGGTAAACTGGTATTTGTTTTCCTGACATCTGGGCCTTTTTTGAAAAATCATGATGTTGGTTTTCTTTAGATTTACTGTTAGAGCCCAATTTTGGCAGTGTTTGTCGAGTAGGTCTAGTTGTTGCTGTAATCCCTGTTCTGTGGGAGACAGCAGAACCAGGTCGTCCGCATAGAACAGGGATTTCACTTCTCCATCCAGGAGACGGAGACCTGGTGACTCGCTTTGCTCCAGCATGTCTGCTAATTCATTTATGTATATGTTGAACAGGGTCGGGCTCAAATTGCAGCCCTGCCGGACGCCTCTTCTCTGGGTGAAGAAATCGGTGCGTTTGTCTCCAATTTTGACCCCGCATTTGTTTTTCAGATACATTGATTTAATAAGGTCATAGACTTTGCCCCCTATTCCACATTGAAGAAGTTTATAATAGAGCCCTTCGTGCCATATAGAGTCAAAGGCTTTCTTGAAGTCGATGAAACAGGCGAATATTTTCCCATTTTTTGTTTGGTGTATATGTTTTTCAATGAGGGTGTGAAGGGTATAGATATGGTCGGCGGTGCGGTGTTTTGGAAGAAAGCCTATTTGGTTTTTTCTGAGGATATTATGTTTGTTAAGAAAATCAAGTAATCTACTATTTAGAATACTGCAGAATAACTTCCTAGACAACTGTTGACACAGATGCCGCGGTAGTTATTTGGGTCTGATTTGTTTCCGCTTTTATATATGGGGGAGATTAGTCCTTGGCACCAGATATCGGGAAAACAGCCTGAACGTAATATGATGTTGAATAATTTGAGTACCGCACCCTGCATCTCCATATTGCTGAACTTGAGCATTTCATTTTTGATGTTGTCTGGGCCACAGGCTTTCTTTAGGTGGAGAGATTTTGTTTTTGTGGCCATTTCTTTCCATGTGATTGGGGAGTCTAGAGGGTTTTGGTTGTCTTTGATTGTTGCTTCTAATGTGTGGAGTTTTTCTGTGACCTGATGTTGACTTGGGTTTGTTTCGTTTATTGGGATGTCTTTGTAGAGGTTTTCAAAATGTGTTCTCCAGATGTCGCCATCTTGGATTGGTAATGCTTGCAATTGTGTTGTACTCAGGTTATTCCACATTTCCCAGAATTGTTTTGGGTTGGTGGAGTTTTCAATTTCTTCTAGTATTTTGTGGGTATAGTTTTGTGTTTTGTTCCTAATGGTGTGTTTATATCTTTTGAGGGTTTCATTGTATCTAGTACGTAGGTCCGGATTGTTTGGTTGGCGATGCTTTTGGTTTGATATTTTTCTCAGGTCTTTTCTGGCATTTTTGCATTCGTGGTCAAACCATTTCTTATTTTTATTTTGTCTTTTGTGACTCTTCCTCTTCTGTTTCACGAGGTCGGCTTTTACAGCTGCCTCATGAAAGATCATATTTATATCCTCTATGGCCATGTTTACCCCATCTCTGGTGATCTCATATAGATTTTCTTTAAATTTTGAAATTTTACTTGTGAGATCAGGTGAATTTAGTGCTGTGATGAATTTATCTCCACTGTCTGGGGCCCATCTGTATGTCTGGTTTATTTTATGTAGCTTACTGGTTCCTTTTTTGTGTCTGTAGTTTGGGCAGAAAGTTTAAGGTACACATTTATTTGGTTATGGTCTGAGAGGGGGGATTGCTGCCTGACAGTGAATGCGTTGATATCGCAGGGGTCCAGGTCAGTGATTGTATAATCCACCACACTAGACCCAAGAGTTGAGGAATATGTGAGTCTCCCTAAGGAGTCCCCTCTGAACCTACCGTTAACTATGTACAGGCCTAAGGCTCGGCAGAGTTGCACTACCTCCCTACCTCCCTCTCTCTCTCTCTCTCACTCACTCCCAATCTCTCTCTCTCTCTCTCTCTCACTCACTCCCAATCTCTCTCTCTCTCTCTCTCTCACTCACTCCCAATCTCTCTCTCTCTCACTCACTCCCAATCTCTCTCTCTCTCTCTCTCTCACTCACTCCCAATCTCTCTCTCTCTCTCTCTCTCTCACTCCCAATCTCTCTCACTCACTCCCGATCTCTCTCACTCACTCCCGATCTCTCTCACTCACTCCCGATCTCTCTCACTCACTCCCGATCTCTCTCACTCACTCCCGATCTCTCTCACTCACTCCCGATCTCTCTCACTCACTCCCGATCTCTCTCACTCACTCCCGATCTCTCTCACTCACTCCCGATCTCTCTCAACTCACTCCCGATCTCTCTCACTCACTCCCGATCTCTCTCACTCACTCCCGATCTCTCTCACTCACTCCCGATCTCTCTCACTCACTCCCGATCTCTCTCACTCACTCCCGATCTCTCTCACTCACTCCCGATCTCTCTCACTCACTCCCGATCTCTCTCACTCACTCCCGATCTCTCTCACACTCCCGATCTCTCTCACACTCCCGATCTCTCTCACACTCCCGATCTCTCTCACACTCCCGATCTCTCTCTCACACTCCCGATCTCTCTCACACTCCCGATCTCTCTCACACTCCCGATCTCTCTCACACTCCCGATCTCTCTCACACTCCCGATCTCTCTCACACTCCCGATCTCTCTCACACTCCCGATCTCTCTCACACTCCCGATCTCTCTCACACTCCCGATCTCTCTCACACTCCCGATCTCTCTCACACTCCCGATCTCTCTCACACTCCCGATCTCTCTCACACTCCCGATCTCTCTCACACTCCCGATCTCTCTCACACTCCCGATCTCTCTCACACTCCCGATCTCTCTCACACTCCCAATCTCTCTCACACTCCCATCTCTCTCACACTCCCAATCTCTCTCACACTCCCAATCTCTCTCACACTCCCAATCTCTCTCACACTCCCAATCTCTCTCACACTCCCAATCTCTCTCACACTCCCAATCTCTCACACTCCCAATCTCTCTCACACCCAATCTCTCTCACACCCCAATCCTCACACACTCCCAATCCTCTCTCACACACCCAAACTCTCACACACTCCAATCCTCTCACACTCCCAATCTCACTCACACTCCCAATCCTCTCACACTCCCAAACTCTCTCACACTCCCAATCTCTCTCACACTCCCAATCTCACACACACACCCAATCTCACTCACACCCCCAATCTCTCACACACCCCAATCTCTCACACACTCCCCAATCTCACTCACACTCCCAATCTCTCACACACACCCCAATCACACTCACACTCCCAAACACTCCACACTCCCAATCTCTCTCACACTCCCAATCTCTCTCACACTCCCAATCCTCTCACACACCCAAACACCCACACTCCCAACACCACACACACCCAAACACTCTCACACCCCAAACCACCTCACACACCCCAACTCACACACACACCCAATCACACTCACACCTCCCAATCCTCTCACACACTCCCAACCACTCACACACTCCCAATCTCTCTCACACTCCCAAACACTCTCACACTCCCCAATCACTCTCACACTCCCAATCTCCCACACCCCAACACTCCACCCAACACCCCAACCCTCACACACCCCAATCACCACACACACCCAATCTCTCTCACACACCCAATCCTCTCACACCCACAATCCACTCACACACTCCCAACCTCACCCACACCCCAATCCTCTCACACACCCAATCTCACTCACACTCCCAATCTCTCTCACACTCCCAATCTCTCACACACTCCCAAACACCTCACACACCCAATCCTCTCAACACTCCCAATCACTCTCACACTCCCAACTCTCACACACTCCCAATCTCTCTCACACTCCCAATCTCTCTCACACTCCCAATCTCTCTCACACTCCCAATCTCTCTCACACTCCCAATCTCACTCACACTCCCAATCCTCACTCACACTCCCAACTCTCTCACACTCCCAATCTCTCTCACACTCCCAATCTCTCTCACACTCCCAATCACTCCACACCCCAATCTCACTCACACTCCCAATCTCTCTCACACTCCCAATCTCTCTCACACTCCCAATCTCTCTCACACTCCCAATCTCTCTCACACTCCCAATCTCTCTCACACTCCCAATCTCTCTCACACTCCCAATCTCTCTCACACCCCAATCACTCACACTCCCAACTCTCTCACACTCCCAATCTCTCTCACACCCCAACTCTCTCACACTCCCAATCTCTCTCACACTCCCAATCTCACTCACACACCCAAACTCTCTCACACTCCCAATCTCTCACACACTCCCAAACTCTCTCACACTCCCAATCTCTCTCACACTCCAATCTCTCACACTCCAATCTCTCTCACACTCCCAATCTCTCTCACACTCCAATCTCTCTCACACTCCCAATCTCTCTCACACTCCCAATCTCTCTCACACTCCCAATCTCTCTCACACTCCCCAATCTCTCTCACACTCCCAATCTCTCTCACACTCCCAATCTCTCTCACACTCCCAATCTCTCTCACACTCCCAATCTCTCTCACACTCCCAATCTCTCTCACACTCCCAATCTCTCACACACTCCCAATCTCTCACACACTCCCAATCTCTCACACACTCCCAATCTCTCACACACTCCCAATCTCTCACACACTCCCAATCTCTCTCACACTCCCAATCTCTCTCACACTCCCAATCTCTCTCACACTCCCAATCTCTCTCACACTCCCAATCTCTCTCACACTCCCAATCTCTCTCACACTCCCAATCTCTCTCACACTCCCAATCTCTCTCACACTCCCAATCTCTCTCACACTCCCAATCTCTCTCACACTCCCAATCTCTCTCTCTCTCTCTCCTTCCCTCTCTCTCTCTCTCTCTCTCTCTCTCTCTCTCTCCTTCCCTCTCTCTCTCTCTCTCTCTCCTTCCCTCTCTCTCTCTCTCCTTCCCTCTCTCTCTCTCTCCCCTTCCCTCTCTCTCCTTCCCTCTCTCTCTCTCTTTCCTTCCATCTCTCTGTCTCTCCTTCCCCCTCTCTCTCTCTCTCCTTCCCTCTCTCTCTCTCCTTCCCTCTCTCCTTCCCTCTCTTTCGTTCCCTCTCTCTCTCTCTCTCCCCTTCCCTCTCTCTCTTCCCCCCCAGTCGCTCCCTCTCTCTCTTCCAACAACAACATGCCCACAAAAAGCCTCGGCACCGCCGGGCTCCCCCAGCTAGCATATATATAGACTAGCTGGGGGGGCCCCGTGTTGCCAGGGCTGCTTTGGGCCGGCGGTTTAAATCGAGTCCCAGGCTTTCGGGCCTGTCTGTGTGTCCCTCTGTGAAGCTGCTGCCGGGCAACATTTCTACCTTTTAATACCTTCAAAGATGAAAGTGAAAGTACTTTAAAAAATAACATAAGATTTACCAAAAACGTTTTATAAGAGATACTAACTTTTTCAAAGCTGGATTAGCAGATTTTGAGCTGGAAGTAGCTGAAGTAATGGCTGCCCGATGCCGGAGTTCAAAATCATTAGTCCCGCCCACAGACGCAGCGATTGGCCAACCATCAGGTGACTGAACTGTAGGATTGGTCAATCATGACGGCACAGGATTGGTGAACCTTGACGTCAGTCACTCAATGCTAATTAGCAGATAATGAGCGGAATTTTGAAGGTGTTTTGCATAAGGCGCGAACAATTTTTGTCCGCGCGAAAAGGAAATACGCTTATGACAGTTCTGGAATCGACTGCTTTATTATTATATATATAGATGAGTGACAGTGTGGATGATGGTGGGAAACATGCTCACATCCCAATTTCCCCATGTGGCAAATTCACAATCTTGGTAATGTTATCAGTGGAAGGCAGCAACCAAGTAGCAGCTGCATTCCCACACTGAGAAACAGTGGCCCAGATTTTGAGGTGAGGTTAATGGCACCCGCCGTTACACAAGTGTAAATAGTATAGCAACTTCAGGCAAGGGGCTGCCGGAGTTGCGCCGCTCCGCCGTTAGCTTCGTGAAAACAGCATTTCGCTGTCTTCCCTCACCATTCAAATGCATCAAATGGCGTGAAGTTGTTGTATTTGCAAGGAGAGAAACAGTTGCTGTCCCTGTTCACTCGGGTCCCAATTGCCATCGTCGTTATCAGCTCGCATTTTCATGAACTTGGCATGCAAAAATTTTTAAAACCTTAAAGCGCAGGGTAAGTCTATCTGGTACCCGGTTACAGCAAAATCTGTGCCAATGTGTGCAACCTGAAGGTAGACATTTTATAATTGGGGAGGGGAAAGATGTTATTTTTGGTCCAACGTGATGGTGTACATCTGGTCTTCGGTGAAGGGTGTCAGATACACTAGTATGAATTGGTCAGACTACTTTTTAGCACTTAAGAGTTTACAGCATTTATCAATTCAATGCTTGTTTTTATATAATAAAATTATGTTGCTCTAACTTGAAGGAAATGCTTGTGATTATGTAGAGGGTATACTTAAATGTAATCTATGAAAAATATAAATACTGTCCAGCATTATTCCAGAACCATGATGTCAGTCAGATGTGTTGGCAGAAAGGAATTTGAATACAGTATTATGGGTCAGGTATAAGCTGATTCAACAACAACAACTTGCACTTATACACAGGAAGATGTCTCTGGGTACTTTACAATAACGAGGAAAGGGATAGAGATGCCACTGAACATAGGGAGCAAGGAGATGAATGGATAGGCTAGGATAGTGAGACATAGGCATGGTCAAAGAGGAGAGTTTTGATGATACAAACGCTTCCCATTTTCAAAAATACTGTAAGGCACAGGGAAAGAGAGAATTTTCAACGGTTAGGAACATAGTCGCTGAATGAGGGGTCACTATTTGTGATGTGGAAGGAGTAAGGGGCAAGAAGATTGGTGGTAGAGTAGCAGAGGATATGTGCAGGGATGTAAGGGAGGACAAGATCACTAAGGTGGAAAAAGCCATTGAGAGATTTGAAAACTAGGATAAGAATGATTAAATGGACATGCTGGGGCACAGGGGGCCAGTGGAGCTGGGAAAGGACTGAAGTTTTGGAATTTATTGTGGATGAGGATCTGTTGAATCTTGTTGAGGGTTGAGACAGACTGGAGTTCTGGTGCAGAAGGGGAGAGAAGATCCAGAATGCGAGTTGTTCGTTCAGAACAATCTGGGAGAATTGCAAATACAGGTAGACTATCCTTTATCCGAACTACCGAAAACCTCTAAAAACCGAAAGTTTTTTTGTTCAGCGTAAGTCGTGCGCACGACATGACCAGAGTGGCGCACGACTTACGCTGAGCAGGGCAGAGGGTCACAGAGTTCCCTCCTGGGTAGGAGATTGCAGGCTGAGCTGGGCAGTGTGAAGGAGGTACCGGGAGAGTGAACCCAACAATACAGCGGCCCGTCCGATATTCTCTTCTCCCCCCTGACCCGACCTGCGGCCCGTCCGATATTCTTTTCTCCCAACCCGACCCGAACCGCGGCCCGTCCGATATTCTTTTCTCCCGACCCAAACCACGGCCCGTCCGATAGTCTTTTCTCCGCCCCCCCCCCCCCCCCCCCACCGGCCCCCGACCCGACCCGAACCGTGGCCCGTCCGATATTCTTTTCTCCCCCCCCGACCCCCCCGGACCCCCCCCCCACCCCGACCTAAATCGCGGCCCGTCCGATATTCTTTTCTCCCACCCCCCCCCCCCCCACCCGACCTGATTTGCAGGCCAGCTTAGTAGGAGTCAGCCGATATCCGGCTTTCCAGAGAAGCAGGAAGGGGAATGAGACACTGAACAATCGCAAGAGGTAGCCTGAACTTTTACAATTTATATTAAATACAAATTTCCCAGTCTTATAATAATACCTTCTGAAATCCGAAAACCGAAACTCAACTGGTCCCAAGGCTTTCGGATAAGGGATAGTGTACCTGTAGTTGCAACTGTAAATTGAATGTGGAAGAGTGACTTAGAGTGCAATCAAATTCCAGTCTTTTCCACTTTGAGCATAGCCCTCAAACCTATTCACATTCCAAGAATACAGAAAAATTTATATCTGTCAGTTTTCCTGAACAAACCATAATAAGCATCAATGCCTCTAAGAATAAAGTGATGACATAATTTCTTGCAGAAAACAAATCTGTTAGAAAATATTCACACAATAAAAGTCTGCAATCTTTTAATCTCACCATCACCACTTTTATTTCTGTCACCATCACTACAAATTGCTGACCAAATTCAAGATGGCTTTCTGAGTATACGGTAAAGATAACTGAAAGCTAATCTTATGATTGAAAATCATGGGGAACATTACCACAATTTCCTGATAGGGAGTCGTGTCAAGTAAGGAACCTGGCTAGGAGTGCACATTCATAAATGTGGGTCTCATGTCAAAACAAATTAGTACTGTATTGTTAACCTCACTCAGAAGCCTACTTCAAAAATATCCCACTCCCTCTCCCCCAGGACAACTGACACTTTTCCTTTCACTTTGTATCTTTCAGTAGATAGTGCTTCAAGGGACTTTGACAGAAAACCCGAGAAGCTGTAACATGGGGTTCCCAACGAGAATCCCGTTATATATGCTGTAGCTGCAGGAAGAGGAGGAGACACTTCGGGAATTCAAGCATATTCATCAGCAAAGGAGAATGAGACTTTTCCAGAATAACTTGTCCTCAGGATCTATAGACCCCATTATCCCTTCTAGTGCATAAGCCAGGAGATGTGCACAAAATTCAGCAGAGAAGCTGCTAAAGAGCTTTGCATTCTGCTGTAATCTTGCCCCCTGTTCCATTCAAAACTCCAGCTCCAGCCCAGCTTCATCATAAGGACCACATTGGCAATGACCCTTAAATCCTTCACAAATTGCTCTTTCCAGGGTTCGACATGTACCATACACCAGGTTCATTCATCACATAACTGCCCTGTTTGCCAGAGCAGTCCAATTTATCTGTTTTGATACGGGTCACACTATAAGTATTCATAGAGTGGCTGGCTTCCCAAAGGTGCAAGGGGCTATAGATGGGATACTTGGTCATCCAAACACCAAATTGAAACCCTCAATTATATCAACAGGACAGAATTCCATTTGCCCATTTTGTGACCACCAGCACTGCATCCTTCATGTCAATCCACATTCAGTGACGCTCATGGGACAGTTTCAGGGGGGCTCCTGGAATATTAGGGCTACCCATTGCTTCCTTGGCTTGTGACATCTTGCAGAGTACTACCGTAGCAGGAAAGAAACGCTATAAAAACGTGTCCCAGCACTCGCATTCAAATTGAGCAGACAAATGGAATGTTGAAGGGCCAGTTCAGTATCTTAATTGGTATAGGGATATGATACAATGCCTGCACCACTGTCTGCAGAATAATGGTTGCATACTATGTGCTGCACAGTTTTGCTCTGCTTCTCTCTTGTGCCCATACTCTGGTCCTCTAGCCTACTCATCTACTACTTCCAAGTCCCGCCTGAGGGCCTGAGGTGTGAAAGGTGAACAGGTACACTCCCCTAGAATTAGACTTTTGGGATTGAGGTGCCTTCATGTTAGAATCCTGAAATCGATGTGCCTGGCTGTGTCTCTGGGCCTCCTAGTCATGTCTCCCAACTGTCACATGTGAAGGCATCTGAGGGGACCACCCAGACCACTGGCATATGGTGCAAGCCTGAGAGAAAGCTGCAGCATGTGAATGCACTCTTGCCATCTCACTGGTACTGTGCCCTGGTTCTGGCAGCCCACAGATCATCATGATTGCACTGAGATCCTGGAAATAGCAAGAGTGGTGCTTCACATATCTTGGAAACTGTTGTATCTACTCAATCCACCAAGGCCTGAAGGTCAGTGGCATCTCCATATTGGAGGGGACAGATTCACATGTTGCTGGAGCTGACAAATAGATGAAAAGCCTTCCCCGATGGTGTCACAGGACATGGCAGTGGACTCCACAGTGACCCCAAGCATCTGATGCACATCCTGCCAGAGACTATGCGATGGTTCCAGTTGTGTGATGCCTGACCAGCATAATTTTTTTTATAATGGAACCCCCGAGATCTGAGTCAGCAGGATCCTGAGCAAAGAGTGGACATTACATGGGATTACATAGGCTGTACAGTACAGAAACAGACCATTTGGTCCAACCAGCCCATGTCAGCGTTTATGCTCCACTCGAGCCTCCTCCAGTCTTTCCTCATCTAACTTTATCAGCATAACCCTCTATTTCTTTCTCCCTCATATGCTTATCTAGCCTCCCCCTAAATGCATCTATACTATTCACTTCAACTACTCCCTGTGGTAGAGAGTTCCACATTCGCACCACTCTGGGTAAAGCAAGTTTCTTCTGAATTCCCTATTTGATTTCTTGAATTCCCTATTTGATTTCCTGGACATCTCTTAAGCCTCCATTTAGCACTATCAAGTTCCACTTCCACTACTGCCTCCTCTAGTTGTCATGTTCTCTGTGCATCACCCAGTGCCAAGTTCCCATTTGAACTGGATGACTCCTTTCAGGATATTACGGGAGAAATATGCCAGAATAGCCAGTATGCACTGCATAATGCCATCCTACCAGTTCATTGCTGTCATGTTTCAAAGAACAAATGAGTCGCTCCAGTGCTCTAAAGAAAAGCAAAGCAGATGCAGCAGGAGCAAGAGATCACATCATTTCTATAGGGTTGCAGGAATTCCTCAGGTGCAAGATTTCATTGATGCCACATGCGATCATATATGGACCTTCAGAAAACTCTCTGTACATAAACTGGAAGGAATTTAATTCTATTAAAGTACAGCTTGTTCATAATCACTGCCATCTAATAATGCAGATCTATGCAAGGTATCCTGACTCCTTTATTCTCAGACAGGCCATCGTTCCACCACAATTTGAGGTATAGACAGCATTGAAGGGATGGATGGTGGCTAACCCAAGGATGCCCACTGGAGCCACGGCTTAATGAAGTTCATTCTGCCACACTGCAAAAAATGCTTTTAACATCCGTCATCTTCAGTGCTAAATTCATTAAAAAATATATTTAACAATAAACTTTTAGGAAGTGTCTGAGCTTTATTGGGTACTACAGGATTTGCTTCAATGGCTTTAGCTGCACTTTGCTCGAAGTGATGCATCCTATCATTTTCCCTCCAATTGTTTGTTTGTGGCATGTTCACTTTACTGCTGCCCCACTTCTGGATCAGATGATTCTGCTTTAGATACCATTCAGATGACAAACTCTTAAAACTCACATTGTAGCCATGGTTCATTGGAAAAGGAACTCTTGCGCTTAATGGAGGAAATGTCAGGACAGAACAACTACACAGAATAAGTTCTATGGAATTTTCACGTTATGTAAGAATTTAGCAATCTGACTTTTCTGAAAAGCTTGGATCTGTAAAGCAACAAATAGCAAAGCAATTTCCATTTGGAGTAATAAAATGAACTATGATTATGAGCTATTCATAGTTTCCTTGCAAGGTTATATGGAAACGGTAAATGGTACAATCCAGATAGTCTCCAGCTGCTATTTATTTTGGCAGTGGATCCATACATGACAGCATTCTGGTGAAGTGCTGACAGGGATTGATACAATAATGCTCTAGCATCTGCATACCATAAAGAAATACTTAGTCTACAGTGCTTAATTTCAAATAATGCTGGCAATTTCGTCTTGAGTTTTTACATTACCATCGCTAATAAAGATTAGGAATGGGACACCTGTAAGATGCTTCAGAGGTACTGGCACACCATATTAGGAGATTGATTGAGAAAACCTAAAGGCTTGGTTGTTAAAAATTCTTAAATGGGATGTGGGCATCGCTGGCAAGGCCTGCATTTATTGTCCATCCCTAATTGCCCTTGAGAAGGTGGTGGTGAGCCGCCTTCTTGAACTGCTGCAGTCCATGTGGTGAAGGTACTCCCACAGTGCTGTTACGGAGGGAGTTTCAGGATTTTGACCCAGCGACGATGAAGGAACGGCGATATACTTCCAAGTCAGGATGGTGTGTGACTTGGAGGTGGTGGTGTTCCCATGCGCCTGCTGCCCTTGTCCTAGGTGGAAGAGGTCGCGGGTTTGGGAGGTGCTGCTGAAGAAGCCTTGGCGAGTTGCTGCAGTGTATCTTGTAGATGGTACGCACTGCAGCCACGGTATGCCGGTGGTGGAGGGAGTGAATGTTTAAGGTGGTGGATAGGGTGCCAATCAAATGGATGGTGTCGAGCTTCTTGTGTTGTTGGAGCTGCACTCATCAGGCAAGTGGAGAGTATTCCATCACACTCCTGACTTGTGCCTTATAGATGGTGGAAAGGCTTTGGGGAGTCAGGAGGGGAGACACTCGCCGCAGAATACCTAGCCTCTGACCTGCTCTTGTTGCCACAGTATTTATGTGGCTGGTCCAGTTAAGTTTCTGGTCAATGGTGACCCCCAGGATGTTGATGGTGGGGGATTCGGCGATGGTAATGCGGTGGTTAGACTCTCGCTTGTTGGAGATAGTCATTGCCTGGCACTTCTGTGGTGCGAATGTTACCTGCCACTTATCAGCCCAAACCTGAATGTCGTCCAGGTCTTGTTGCATGTGGGCATGGACTGCTTCATTATCTGAGGAGTTGTGAATGGCACTGAACACTGTGCAGTCATCAGCGAACATCCCCATTTCTGACCTTATATTGGAGGGAAGGTCATTGATGAAGCAGCTGAAGATACTTTAGCCTAGGACACTGCCCTGAGGAACTCCTGTAGTGATGTCCTGGGGCTGTGATGATTGACCTCCAACCAGCACAACCATCTTTGTGCTTGCTATGACTCCAGCCAGTGGAGAGATTTCCTCCCGATTCCCATTGACTTCAGTTTTACTCGGGCTCCTTGATGCCATACTCGGTCAAAAGCTGCCTTGATGTCAAGGGCAGTATTAGGGAATATATTTTAATAACATGGATTTTAATATGATTAAACTAATGATTTAAAGAAATCTGATTATGCTTAAGCTGACCACGTGCCAAAGGATGGTGTGATGTATCAGATCCAATCACAGCTGGTAACGTCACATCGGCTGACTTAAAAACTGAGAACAATGAAAATGCTGATTTAGCTTAAACTGTGAAAGTGCTGATCTTAGCTTAAAACTGAAAGTGATGATTCTGCTTAACTAGAGAACAAAGGAATGATTGATGTATCAGAGATCCAATCAGTGTGATGTAGTTGAACCAACCATGGCTCTGCATGCATGCTGCTGAGCCAATGGTAATAAAGGGGGCGGGTACATCTGCTGCTGTATAAAAACCAGCCATTTTGAATATGATGTTAGTTGGATAAAGGAAGTCAAACAGTGTAAATCAAGTGATGCAATAAATCGACTATTTAAAACTTACCACCGGACTCGCAAACTTTAATTTTAGTGTGTTGACCTCAGATCAGTGTGGTCCACTGAAATTAATTACCCGATCTAACAGGCAGTCACTCACTTCACCTCTGGAATTCAGTCCTTTGTCCATGTTTGGACCAAGGCTGTAATGAGGTCGAGAGCCGAGTGGTCTTGGCGGAACCCAAATCGGGCATCGGTTGTTGCTGAGTAAGTGCCGCTTGACACCTTCCATCACTTTGCTGATGATTGAGAGTAGACTGATGGGGTGGTAATTGGCCGGATTGGATTGGTCCTGCTTTGTGGACAGGACATACCTGGGCAGTTTTCCACATTGTCGGATAGATGCCAGTGTTGTAGCTGTACTGGAACAGCTTGGCTAGAGGCGCGGCTAGTTCTGGAGCACAAGTATTCAGCACGACTCCCGGGATGTGTCGGGGCCCATAGCCTTTGCAGTGCGCTAAGCTGTTTCTTGATATCACGTGGAGTGAATCAAATTGGCTGAAGACTGACTTCTGTGATGGTGGGGACCTCAGGAGGAGGCCGATATGGATCATCTACTCGGCACTTCTAGCTGAAGATGGTTGCAAACACTTCAGCCTTGTCTTTTGCACTCACATGCTGGGCTCCACCATCATTGATGGGGATTTTCATGGAGCCTCCTCCTCCCGTTAGTTGTTCAATGGTCCACCACCATTCACGACTGGATGTAGCAGGACTGCAGAGCTTTGATCTGAACATTGATTGTGGGATCGCTTCCGCTTTTTAGCATGCATGTAGTCCTGTGTTGCAGCTTCCCCAGGTTGGCACCTCATTTTTAGGTATGCCTGATGCTGCTCCCGGCATGCTGTTCTACACTTCTTATTGAACCAGGGGTGATCCCCTGGCTTGATGGTAATGGTAGAGTGAGGGATATGCTGGGCCATGAGGTTGTGGTGGAATACAATTCTGCTGCTGCTGATGGCCCACAGCGCCTCATGGATGCCCAGTTGTGAGCTGCTAGATCTGTTCTGAATCTATCCCATTTAGCACGGTGGTAGTGCCACACAGCACGATGGAGTGTCCTCAGTGTGAAGATGAGATTTTGTCTCCACAATGACTGTGCGGTGGTCACTGCTACTAATATTGTCATGGACAGATGCATCTGCAACAGGTAGATTGGTGAGGACGAGGTCAAGTAGGTTTTTACCTTCGTGTTGGTTCTCTCACCAACTGTCGCAGGCCCAGACTGGCAGTTATGACCTTCAGGACTCGGCCAGCTCGGTCAGTAGCGGTGCTACCGAGCCACTCTTGGTGATGGACATTGAAGTCCCCCACCCAGAGTACATTCTGTGCCCTTGCTACTCTGTGCTTCTTCCAACTGGTCTCCAACATGGAGGAGTACAGATTCATCAGCTGAGGGAGGGCGGTAGGTGGTAAACAACAGGAGGTTGCCTTGCCCATGCTTGACCTGAAGCCATGAGACTTCATGGTGTCCGGAGTCAATGTTGAGGACTCGCAGGGCCACTCCTTCCCGACTGTATACCACTGTGGTGGTGATGGAGGAGTTTGGGACATTGGCTGAAAGGTATGATTCTGTGACTTGACTAGTCTGGGACAGCTCTCCCAATTTTGGCACAAGTCCCCAGATGTTGGTGAGGAGGACTTTGCAGAGTCGACTGGGCTGGGTGTGCATAGCCGGTGCAGAGGCCGATGTCGGGTGGTCCGTTATTATTATTGTGTTTCATAGCAGTTTGTCACAACTGAGTGGCTTGCTAGGCAGTTAAGAGTGGCAGTTAAGAGTCAACCACATTGCTGGAGTCACATAGGCCAGACCAGGTAAGGATGGCAGATTTCCTTCCCTCAAGGACATTAGTGAACCAGATGGGTTTTTACAACAATCTGATAGTTTCATGGTTACCATTACTGATACTAGCTTTTTATTCCAGATTTATTTAATTAACTGAATTTAAATTCCCCAGCTGCCATGGTGGAATTTGAACTCACATCTCTGGATCATTAGTCCAGGCTTTGGAACTACTAGCCCAGCAACATTACCACTATGCTACCGTTCCCTCATTGACTGCCAACATTACTATAAACACATTATTACAATCCTCTCTTTACCAAAATATGTTTTCAAGCTTTGATGAAGAATCCCACTGTGAATGACAGAAGACTCAGCAGAGTGAAGATATCATTGAACCTATATTGAGGCTTTTAATAGAAATCTTGCAAACTAACCTAGTTCTGTCACATACTATTCTATCCCAGTAAGAGGGAACTATTTATTTTCATTTAACCTGTTTATTTGCTTGCCTTGGTTTCATTTCAGTTATAATCACCAATGAAAATATGCTGAAACAAATCTTTTAACATCAGTTGACAAATGATTGATTTACAATTACAGTATTAAAAAGTTAAACATTGACATCAGTACAAGCTTCAATATTTTATTGCACAAAGTAAGCTGTCCCATTTGAGAACAGCATTGTACTTCTGTAACAACAACAAGTATTTATATAGCGCCTTTAACGTAGTAAAATGTCCCAAGGCGCTTCACAGGAGTATTATAAGACAAAATATTTGACACTGAGCCACATAAGGAGAAATTAGGGCAGTTGAGGTAGGTTTTAAGGAGCGTCTTAAAGGAGGAGAGAGGTAGTGAGGCAGAGAGGTTTATGCAGGGAATTCCAGAGCTTAGGGCGTAGGCAACAGAAGGCCACCAATGTTTGAGCGATTATAATCAGGGATGCTCAATAGGGCAGAATTAGAGGAGCGCAGACATCGCAGGGGTTGTGGGACTGAAGGAGATTAGAGATTGGGAGGGGCGAGGCCATGGAGGAATTTGAAAACAAGGATGAGAATTTTGAAATCAAGGTGTTGCTTAACTGGGAGCCAATGTAGGTCAGCGAGCACAGGGGTGATGGGTGAACAGGACTTGGTGCAAGTTAGGACATGGGCAGCCGAGTTTTGGATGACCTCAAGTTTACATAGGGTAGAATATGGGAAGCCAGCCAGGAGTGCATTGGAATAGTCAAATCTAGAGGTAACAAAGGCATAGATGAGGGTTTCAGCAGTGGATGAGCTGAGGTAAGGGCGGAAATGGGCAATGTTGCGGAGGTGGAAATAGGCGGTTTTAATTATGCTGCGGATATGTGGTCAGAAGCTCATTTCAGGGTAAAATATGACACCAAGGTTACGAACAGTGTGGTTCAGCCTCAGACAGATGTTAGGGAGAGGGATGGAGTCAGTGGCTAGGGAACGGAGTTTGTGATGGGGACCGAAAAAAATGGCTTCGGTCTTCCCAATATTTAATTGGAGAAAATTTCTGCTCATCCCGGACAAACAGTCTGACAATTTAGAGACTGTGGAGGGGTCAAGAGAACTGGTAGTGAGGTAGAGCTGGGTGTCATCAGCTTACATGTAGAAACGGACGCTGTGTTTTCAGATGATGTTGCCAAGGGGCAGCATGTAGATGAGAAATAGGAGGGGGCCAAGGATAGATCCTTGGGGGACACCAGAGGTAATGATGCAGGAGCGGGAAGAGAAGCCGTTGCAGTTGATTCTCTGGCTATGATTAGATAGATAAGAGTGGAAGCAGGTGAGTGCAATCCCACCCATCTGGACAATGGTGACACCGAATAAAACTTGTGACAAGGTGCACAGAAGGTTCGGTGAGGAGGAAGGGAAGAGAGATTTTTTTCTGGTTATTATCAAAGCAGTTAAAATCATAAAATCCTAGAATGATACTACACAAATGGAGAACATTCAGTCCATTGTGTCTGTGCCAGCTCTTTGATAGAGCTAGCCAATTAATCCCACTCCCCTGCTCTTTCCCCATAGCCCTGAAATATTTTCCCTTCAAGTATTTATCCAGTTCTCTTTTGAATGTTACTATTGAATGTGCTTTCACAACCCTTTTCAGGCAGTGCATTCCCGATCACAACAACTCGCTGTGTAAAAAAATGTTTCCTCATTTTGCCTATGGTTCTTTTGCCAAATACCTTAAATCTGGTTACTGACCCTTCTGCCACTGAAAACAGTTTCTCTTATTTACTCTATCAAAACCATTCATGATTTTGAACATCACAATCAAATCTCCTCTGAACCTGCTCTGCTCTAAGGAGAACAACCCCAGCTTCTCCAGTCTCTCCACATAACTGAAGACCCTCATCCCTGGTACCATTCTAGTAAATCCCTCCTGCACCCTCTCTAAGGCCTTGACATCCATCGTAAAGTGTGGTATTTGCAGAATTGAGCACAATATTCCAGCTGAGGCCTAACTAGTGTTTTATAAAAGTTTAGCATAACTTTCTTGCTTTTGTACTCTATTCCTTATATTAATAAATTCAAGGATCACATAGGCTTTTTTAACAGCCTTCTCAATGTGTTACCATCTTCAAAGATTTGTGTTTGTACACCCCAGTTCTCTGTTCCTGCACCCCCTTTAAAACTGTACCATTTAATTTATATTGCGTCTCCTACCAAATTGTATAATTTCACACTACTTTGCATTAAAATGGACAGACACATGGCTGATGAAATTTATCAGCCTGTTTATGTCCTCCTGAAGTCTGTTACTATCCTCATTGTTTACTACAATTCCTAGTTTCATATCATCTGCAAATTTGAAATTATGCCCTGTATTCTCAAGTTCAGGTCATTATCTATCAAAAAGAGCAGTGTTCCTAATACCGAACTCTGGGGAACACCACTGTATACTTCCCTCCAGTCTGAAAAACAACCGTTCACTACTACTCTCCGCTTTCTGTCCCTTAGCCAATTTTGTATCCATGCTGCCACTGTCCCTTTAATTCCATGGGCTTTAATTTTGCTAACAAGTCTATTGTATGGTACTTTGTCAAACGTCTTTTGAAAGTCCATGTACACACCAACCACACTACCCTCATCAACCTTTTCTATTACTTCAAAGATCTTGATGAAGTTAGTCAAACACGATTTGCCTTTAACAAATCTGTGCTGACTTTAATTTTTTAGCCCATACCACCGACATTAAGCTGACTGGCCTGTAGTTATCGGGTTTATTCCTCTCCTTTCTTTTTTTATAAACAGGGGTGTAACATTTTCAATCCTCCAGTCCTCCGATACCACCCCTATTTCCAAGGAGGATGGGAAGATTGTGGCCAGAACCTCCGCAATTTCCACCCTTCCCTCAGTAACCCAAGATGCATCCCAACCGGACCAGGTGACTTTTCTACTTTGAGGACTGCCAACCTTTTAAGTACATCCTCTTTATCCTATCCAATATCACTACTGACTGCTCATTTGCTGCTACATTGGCAGCATCCTCTGGTGAAGACAGATGCAAAGTACTCATTTAGTATCTCAGCCATGCCCTCTGCCTCCACAAGATGATCTCCTTTTTGGTCCCTAATTGGCCCCACCCTTCCTTTGACTACACTTTTACTATTTATGTGTTTTTAAAAGAGCTTTGGGTTCCCTTTTATGTTAGCTGCTAATCTATTCGCATACTCTCTCTTTGCCCCTCTTATTAGATCTCCTCTGTACTTTCTATATTCAGCTTGGTTCTCTACTGTATTATGAACCATACATTTGTCATAAGCCTCCTTTTTCTGTCTCATTTTAATTTCTGTATCTTTAGTCATCCAGGGAGCTCCAACTTTGGATGCCCTTCCTTTCCTCCTCATAGGAACATCTACTCTGTACCCGAACCATCTCCACTTTGAACCTTTACACTGTTTATATTAGGATAATTGAAGTCCCACATTATCACTAGACTATAGTTCTTGCATCTTTCTTTAATTTGCCTGCAAATTTTCTCCTCTATCTGCTTCCCACGGTTTAGTGGCCTATAGTATACACCCAGTAGCATAATAGCTCTTCTATTGTTCCTTAATTCTAATCAAATAGACTCTGTCTTTGGCCCCTCAACTACACAAACAATCCCTCTCCAGTGCTATAATGGTTTCTTTGATCAATACTGTTACCCCCACCTTTTTTACCCTTCTATATTTTTCCTGAAAACCTTGTAGCCAAGAATATTATATTCACAATCCTCCTTTGAGCCAGGTCCTTGTTATTGCCACTGTATCACAGTCCCATGTGGCGACTTGCGCCTGCAGCTCACCAACCTTATTTACCACGCTCTGTGCATTTACATAAATGCACTCCAAACCCATCTTAGACTACTTCGCATTTTCCCACTGTCTGATCCCTCCTGTTTCTGAACTATTCGTTACTCAGTCCTCTGTGTACCTTGTTTCTCCTCTAAGGTTTCATCCTGGTGCCCATCCCACTGCCAAATTAGTTTAAACCTTCCCCCACAGTACTAGTTAACCTTTGCGCGAGGACATTGGTCCCAGCTGTGTTGAGGTGCAAACCGTCTAACTTGAACAGGTCCTGCTGCCCCATAACTGGTCCCAATGCCCCAGGAATCTGTAGCCCTCCCTCCTGCACCATTTCTCCAGCCACGCATTAAGCTGTTTTTTCTCCACTATTTCTATACTCACTAGCGTGTGACACTAGGAGTAATCTAGAGATTACTACCTTTGAGGTTGTGCTTTTATACTTTCTAGCTCCTGAAACTCTGTCTCTAGGACCTCAAACCTTTTCCTTCCTATGTCATTGGTTGACGCATGGCCCACAACTTCTGTTCCCCTTCCCCCACAAAATGTTCTGCACCCTTTCAGTAAAATGTCCTTTAACCTGACACCAGAGAGGCAACACACAATGCGGGACTCACGTTGGCAGTTGCAGAAAGACCTGTCTGTTCCCCTAATAATCAAAACCCCGATGACCACTGCATTTCTACACTTTGCTGTGCCCCCCTGTGTATTCATTTGCCCCAGTGTGCCATGGATGTGCGCTAGTCTGCACTTCCCCAAGGTGTCGTCACCTTGACTGGTATTCAGCGCTGAAAACTGGTTTGAGTGACACACTCCCGGAGGATTCCTGCACTGCCTGCCTCTTCCTACCCTGCTGGATGGCCACCCACTTACTATTCTCCTGAATTCTCTGTAGCTGCTTGGTGACAACCTCCTGGAGTGTGTGTTCCAGGAAATTTTCAGCCTCCCTTATGCCCTGCAGTGACTCTAGCCACTCCTCAAGCTCAGAAACCCTGTTCAGTTATACCAGCTGGACAAGTCCAATCTCTCAGACCAGGCAAGTTCACATGTAAGGAGCAACAATCAATAATTCATTTTGCCTTTAAAAATGGGTCTTATTTTGATGAATATCGCTTAAAAATTAAAACAAAAAGCTGAAATTATTGAGCAGAGCTATTGGGATCCGAGAGAGAAAAGATAGGTTAGTGATTAGTGTGGAGACCCTTCATCAGAAGAGTGTTGGAGTGAAGGGTCTCCATCTAACACATTAACCTGTATTTTCTCTTTCAGATGCTGAATGACATGCCTCGTTATTTCAGTATTTTCTATTTTTATTTCAGATTTCCAGCATTTAGCTTTTTTATCTCTATAAATTTTAATTTTTGCAACCCTTCTCACTCGAGGAGTAAAATTTACAATCCACAAGTGTCCTAATTTTCAGCAGTTCTGCTCTTACTTCACGAGATATTGGCTAGATTAGCTTCAGGCTCCAAAATAGTGTCAGTGATTTATAGAAATGTCTGGGATCTGGGAATGACTCTATAGTCTCAAATACAACTCAGGAGTCATGTGTAAAGCTATGAATCTAGAATATGTAAAATCAGTTGGCAGCAAAGCTACCGGAAAATAAAGATTGCAGTTGGAGAGTAAGAAGTCATTTCCTCAGGATGAATTTTCTTTGACCAACTGTGGAACAAATTTTTACAGCAGAGTTGAAGGTTGGCCTCCGCTTTTCTGATTCCTCCCTGGAGGAGGGAGTCAGAGTAAGGAATGAGGCACTGTTCCCCACAAGTCGCAGGAGCATCTGCAAGGCCACTGTTAAGCAGGCCTGGACAGAAGTGGCTGAAAATGTCAGTGCCACCAGCATCATCCCTAGGATCTAGATTCAATGTAGAAAGAGGTTTCAGAACCTCAGGAGAGCAGCAAGGGTGATTACATATATTCATCTTTCTCAAAAGCACCTGACAATATTCCTCTCACTTCCCTCTGCCACCACATTCAACAATTCCCTCCCCTGAAGCCCTAGAGGAGTATAAAAAGTGCAGGGGCATACTTAAAAAAGAAATTAGGAGGGCGAGGAGGGGCCATGAAATAACACTGGCGAGCAAAATAAAGGAAAATCCTAAGATGTTTTATAAGTATATTAAGGGCAAGAGGATAACCAGGGAAAGGGTAGGGCCCATTAGGGACCAAAGTGGCAATCTGTGTGTAGAGCCAGAGGATGTAGGCGGGGTTTTAAATGAATTTTTTGCATCTGTGTTCACTATGGAGAAAGACGATGCAGACATAGAAATCGGGCAAGGGGACTGTGACATACTTGAACATATTAGCATCGAGAGGGAGGAGGTGCGAGCGGTTTTAGCGGGCCAAAAAGTGGATAAATCCCCAGGCCCGGACGAGATGTATCCCAGGCTGCTGTGGGAGGCAAGGGAGGAGATTGCAGGGGCTCTGACACTAATTTTCAGAACCTCTCTGGCCACAGGGGATGTACCAGAGGACTGGAGAACAGCTAACGTAGTACCATTATTCAAGAAGGGTAGCAGGGATAAACCAGGGAATTACAGGCCAGTGAGTCTAACATCTGTGGTGGGGAAATTATTGGAAAAAATTCTGAGGGACAAAATTAATCTCCACTTGGAGAGGCAAGGATTAATCGGGGATAGTCAGCATGGCTTTGTTAAGGGTAAATCATGTCTAACAAATCTGATCGAATTTTTCGAGGGGGTGACTAGTGGGGTGGATGAGGGAAATGCTGTGGATGTGGTGTACATGGACTTCAGTAAAGCTTTTGACAAAGTCCCGCATAGGAGACTGGTCAAGAAGGTAAGAGCCCATGGGATCCAGGGTGCCTTGGCGCGTTGGATCCTAAACTGGCTGAGTGGCAGGAGGCAGAGGGTGATGGTCGAAGGTTGCTTTTGTGACTGGAAGCCTGTGTCCAGTGGGGTACCTCAGGGATCGGTGCTGGGTCCCTTACTGTTTGTGATCTACATAAATGATTTGGATGAAAATGTAAAAGGTATGATCAGTAAGTTCGCAGATGACACGAAAATTGGTGGGGTGGTAAATTGCGAGGAGGAAAGCCTCCGGCTACAGGACGATATAAACGGGTTGGTCAGATGGGCGGAAAAGTGGCAAATGGAATTTAACCCTGAGAAGTGCGAGGTGATGCATTTTGGACGGACAAATAAGGCAAGGGAATACACAATGAGTGGTAGGACCCTAGGAAGTACAGAGGGTCAGAGGGACCTTGGTGTACATGTACATAGATCCCTGAAGGCAGCGGAGCAGGTAGATAAGGTGGTTAAAAAGGCATATGGGATACTTGCCTTCATTAGCCGAGGCATAGAATATAAGAGCAGGGAGGTTATGATGGAGCTGTACAAAACGCTGGTGAGGCCACAGCTGGAGTACTGTGTGCAGTTCTGGTCGCCTCACTATAGGAAGGATGTGATTGCTTTGGAGAGGGTGCAGAGAAGATTCACCAGGATGTTACCTGGGATGGAGCGCCTCAGCTATGAAGAGAGGCTGGACAGGCTGGAGTTGTTTTCCTTGGAGCAGAGAAGGCTGAGGGGGGACCTGATTGAGGTGTACAAAATAATGAGGGGCATAGATAGGGTAGATAAAGAGGAACTTTTCCCCTTAGTGGGGGGGTCAATAACAAGGGGGCATAGATTCAGGGTAAGGGGCAGGAGATTTAGAGGGGATTTGAGGAGGAACTTTTTCACCCAGAGGGTGGTTGGAATGTGGAACTCAATGCCTGAAAGGGTGGTGGAGGCAGGAACCCTCACAACATTCAAGAAGCATTTGGATGAGCACTTGAAATGCCATTGCATACAAGGCTATGGACCAAATGCTGGAAAATGGGATTAGACTGGACAGGGATGGATGGGCGGCGCAGACACGATGGGCCGAAGGGCCTCTTTCTGTGCTGAAAAACTCTATGACTCTATGAATCATATCCTTCAATATATAATTTAGGGGCACATTTGAACACCTCTTACTCATTCCAAATACAGGAAACTTTCGATTTACCGGCACCTAAATAACCAGAAATCTCGGTTAACCGGCAAAATTCAGGAGTAGGTTCAGGTAAGTTTTACTTCATATTGTACTTGCCTTCCTCGATCTGTTGCTGTGCAAGGGTGTGGCTGCAGCTGTTGCTAAGCTACAGAGACGCTTGGAACTTGTGGCCATTGTTCTGAACCTGTTGCTAAGCAACAGGGTTTGTTGCTTTATACGAGCTCTCAGCTCTCCGTATCTTTTACTATAGCTTTCGGTTATCCGGAATTTTTGATGAACCGGCACCACGTTGGTCCCGTCGGTGCCGGATAAAAAACAGTTTCCTGTACACTCACCACTTCCTTTCCTCTCTTCACAGCACACTTTAACCGTATTTTCTTCTCACATCCTAGAACTTGCACAACCAGCAACTCCTCCCAGCACTCCTTCCTCATGCCACAGGACGACTTGGCTTTACATTCATCACCTTCCCAGCCTCTTTCCATTTTGCTTCTCCACTTCCACGCGCATTATATGTACAAGCCCTACATATCTCCACTTTTTCAACAGCTACTCACTAACTTTCACCCTCTCTTTCTGCAGGAAAAGACATTGCAAAATGTAAGGGAGAGGAGTCACTAACATCGCCCTCACTCAAGCAGAGCAAGCCCCAGCAATCAGCGCCACGAGAATCTGGGAGAGAGAGACTGGCGGCTTACCTCAGCAGGGTCTCTGCATATTACGGTAACCCTACATTCATCTCAACAAATATGCAGCAAGCTTCACAACTTCAGGCTGCATTCTCAAGACTTGTTTGTAAATGTCCAGTTTCTATCTGCCATCCTGACAATTGTTCCTTTTCTTTTTCTTGTAGATCCTCTTGGCAGTAGGAAGCTATTGTGGGAAACACCTTGGAGGAGGACAGTCAGCCACTTGATTCCTCCCAGACATCAGCTCAGACATTGGCACTCCGCATGGGTTAGATAATGAGGCAGAGGGGTCTGCACGAGGTGAAACAGCAACACGAGTGAGCAGCTGCAGGTACTGATAGCAGGGATAGCCTAGGAGAAAGCTTGCTGCAGGGAGAGGTCCTTCCCCAGCTCTGCTTAGGATAGAGATGCAGACTTCATGGGCCCAGTAACAAAAAGTAAAATGCTTGTATCATTTGTATTTGAAGGCCTACCATGAGTTTCATCACTATTTTTAAGAGTATGGAGGAGTCTACTTCCAACTGGTGTGGTGTCACCTCTCATGGCATCAACACTGCAGTCTACCCTGAAGAGTATGGTCACCTCCAGGGACACTGAAGCTAGGCCCTCACAAAGGGAGTTAGCATTACCAGCCTTTGTAACTTTAGTGGCACCTTAAATCACTGTTATCCAGGCTCTGGGCTCTACCGTAGATGAAATAGACAGGGGCTGTCAAGAAGGCACTCATCTGCAGTCTGCTGTCCTGCATATCAGTGGAAGAGATGAGCCCCAGCCCTAAAGGAGTGGCAGTGATGCAGTGAGGGCGGAATGTGATACTCTCTCTTAGGATGTCAGCATGTCTGCTCCTTCATCACACCCTCAACCAATGCCTGCTAGGAAGTAAGCTGAACCACACTGTCCTGGCAGCAAATGAGGTGCAGCGCCTAATAGGATTAGTAGAGTTAGTAAACTTTCACTTAAGCCTTATTGGTAAATCACTTAGTGAGAAATGGAAGGCAGTTATTATGTTTGCCATTAAATTAACCACCTTTATCAGATTTGGCACTTTGGTCTACAGTGTAGTTTACTAGCAGCTTCTGAGTCTGCATTGTCAGACTGTCATTGATATAGAACTTCATTTGAATGTTCTTTAATGCAGGATGAAGGAACTGGGGAAGGATGGAACCAGGACAGTTAAGCAGAGAGGGTCTGTGTAAGTTTTTAGGGTAGGGGAAGGAGGTCAGCAGAATTGCCGAATAATTAGCTGACCCCCCACATCTCTTGCTGCAAGCTGTCGAGGTGTCCCTCCTTCTGCTGCTTTCTCACCTTCCGATGAGGACTGCTGCAGCTGTGCCTCATCCAAATGCATGCCTCTGCATGGCGATTTTGTGCATTATGTAAAACACTACTACGATGTGGGTCACTCTCCATGGGACATATTGTAGGGAGCCCATAGATCTGTCCAGACACCTGAACCTCTGCTTCAGCATCCCTATGGCGTGCTCAATAATGATCTTGTGGTGCACTGACTTCAGTTATATGCATGTTTCTTAGGAATTGTGGGGTTGTGGAGCATGGTCAGGAACCATGTCTGAAGATAATATCCCGTCCTCCAGCAGCCATCCTGCCTTGTTCCTGGGAGGATCAAATATTCAGGGGCATGAAACTATTTGGTGCAGAGGCACATCATTTTATTCAGTATGAGTGGACAGTGACAGCAATAGAACTCAAATACTCAGAAAATAAAAGGAAGGTTGGGAAAGTATTTCTATTGTACATTAGGTTGTGCTGTAGGCCAATAAGATGACTTGCTTCACCCTGCCCTTGCAGCTTCTGAGAAACCTCAACAACAGCTGTATAAAACACTAGTTAGGCCACAGCTAGAGTACTGCTTATTCTTTCTGGTCACCACATTACAGGAAAGATGTGGTTGCACAGAGTAGATTTACGAGAATGTTGCCAGGACTGGAGAAATTTAGCTATTAGGAAAGATTGGATAGGCTGGGGTTGTTTTCTTTGGAATAGAGGAGGCTGAGAGGAGACATAATTGAAGTGCATAAAATTATGAGGGGACAGGAAGGACTTATTGCTCTTAGCAGAGAGGTCAATAACCAGGGGGCATAGATATAAAGTAATTGGTAGAAGAATTAGAGGGGAGTTGAGGAGAACTTTTTTCACTCAGAGGGTGGTGGAGGGTCTGGAACGCACTGCCTGAAAGGCTGGTATAGGCAGAAGCACTCATCGCATTTAAAAAGTACTTGGATATGCACTTGAAGTGCAAGGGTACAGATCAAGAGCTGGAATGTGGGATTAGGCTTGATAGCTCTTTTTTGGCCGACACAGACACGATGGGCCGAATGGCCTCCTTCCGTGCTGTAAATTTCTATGATTCTATTAACAGCTCTTCAATTCTTAACCCTTTAAGACTGCAACTTGGCGAATCAATTCTGCTCAATGGGTTCTTTCTAGGGTTGCAAACTTTGGTTGGACATATTCCAGGAGGTTTCATCACATGATCTCCCACCTCCAAACATCCCACCCCTCACTCCAACCATTGGTTGCCCGAAAGATCCATTCTCACGGTGCACTGCCTTCCTACACCAGTTAATAGGCCAATGCTCTTTATTGCCCGATTCTATGATTCTTCTTGACCTTTTCCGCTACATCTCCGGTATTTTTAAAACTAAATAAATAAAGGTGTTCAAAGAAAATGAAAAAAAAAAAATCACAATTTTTGCCAGTCCCCTATGATTTTTTTCCCCTCTGGTTGCTTGCAGTAATGTTCCGGAGATTAATTCTCAATTTTTGAGATTGGAACATAGGAACAGGAGTCGGCCATTTAGCCCCGCGAACCTGTTCGCCATTCAATGAGCTCATGGCTTATCTGTAACCTAACTCCATACCTGCCTTTGCTCCATATCACTGAATACCTTTTTAACAGAAAGCTATCAATCTCAAATTTTAAATCTAACAATTGACGCAGCATCATGTTTGCAGAAGAGAGTTCCAAACTTCTAACACCCTTTGCGTGCCGAAGTGTTTCCTAACTTCACTCCTGAAAGGCCTGGCTCTAATTTTAGGCTATGTCCCTGAGTCCTAGATTCCCCAAGCAGCCAAAAGATTTTCCCTCTATCTACCAGTTCCCCTTAATATCTTGAAAACTGATCAAATCTTCTAAATTCCAGGCAATATAACCCTAGTTTGTGTGATCTCTCCTCGTAATTTTTTTTTTAAATTTCATTCATGGGATGTAGGTGTCGCTGGCAAGGCCAGCATTTATTGCCCATCCCTAATTGCCCTTGAGAAGGTGGTGGTGAGCCGCCTTCTTGAATACAACTGAGGGATGTCCATTTCAGAGGGCAGTTTAAGAGTCAACCACATTGCTGTGGGTCTGGAGTTACATATAGGCCAGACTAGGTAAGGACGGCAGATTTCCTTCCCTAAAGGACATTAGTGAACCAGATGTGTTTTTACTGCAATCTGGTAGTTTCATTACTGATGCTAGCTTTTTATTCCAGATTTATTTCGTTAACCAAATTTAAATTCCCCAGCTGCCGTGGTGGGATTTAAACTCATGTCTCTGCATCATTAGTCCAGGGCTCTGGATTACTAATCCAGTAACATAACCACTATGCTACCATACCCATTTAACCCTTGGAGTCCAGATATCATTCTAGTAAATCTATGCTGCACTCCTTCCAAGGCCAATATATCCTTCCTACGGTGTGGTGCCCAGAACTGAACACAGTACTCCAGGTGTGGTCTAAGCAGAGCCTTGTATAGCTGCATTAAGGCTTCTAACCCCTTGTACTCTAGTCCTCTAGATATAAAGGCCAGCATTCCATTAGCCTTTTTGATTATTTTTTGTACTTGTCCATAACATTTTAATGATCTATGCACATGGATCCCCAAGTCTCTTTGGACCTCCACTGCTTCTAGCCTTTCACCATTTAGAAAGTACTCTGATCTATCCTTTTTAGGTCCAAAGTGGATGACCTCACACTTGCCTATATTGAAATCCATTTCACAGTTTTGTCCATTCACTTAATCTATTAATATCTCTTTGTAATTTTATGCCTCCATCTACACTGCTTACAATGCCTTCTATCTTTGTGCTCTATCCTGTCATCTAAGTCATTAATAAATTCAGCGAATAGTTGAGGCCCCAACACAGATCCCTGTGGGAGGCCTGCCAATTAGAGTACCTGCCCATTATCCCTACTCTTTGGCTCCTGCCGCTCAGCCAATCTCCTAACCAGGTCAATAATTTGCCCTCAATTCCAAGAAATTCAACTTTAGTTAACAGTCTCTTATGAGGGACTTTATCAAATGCCTTGTGGAAATCCATATAAATAACATCGATAGACATTCCTCTGTCTACTACTTTAGTCACCTCTTCAAAAAATTCAATCAGGTTCATCAGGCATGATCTACCCTTTACAAATCCATGCTGGCTCTCTGATCAGCTGAAAATTTTCAAGGTGTTCAGTCATTCCATCCTTAATGTTAGACTCTACTAATTTCCCGACAACAGATGTTAGGCTGACCGGTTTAGAATTCCCTGGTTTCTCTCTCATCTTAGTGGAGTAACATGTGTATCTTTCCAATCTAAAGGAATGGTTCCTGAATCGATCATAGTTAGGGCATCGGCAATCTTCTCACCTACTTACTTTAATACCCTGGGATGAAAACCATCTGGTCCTGGGGAATAGTCACTCTTTAGTGCCATTATTTTCTTCATTACTGTTAATTTGCTTACATTAATTTTGATGAGTCCACATCCCTGATTCAACATTAGTTTCCTTGGGATATATTCTGTACTGTAAATACTGATGCAAAGTAATTAATTAACATGTTCACCATTTTCTTATTTTCATTTATAATATCACCAGTCAGTTTTTAAGGGGTCCACATTGCGCTTACCCACCCTCTTTTTACTAATATAATTGTAAAACAATCAATCATGGAATTTTGCAACTTAGTTCCATCACACCTCATTCCCCGACATCCCTACAGTTGTTTGAGGTAGCATCATTGCTAGACCCATCAGGTCTCATTTACTGATTTTGGCTTAAGTGTTTACCCCATTTTGAGGTGAAAATAAACATAGCAGTATTTGATTAAATTCGTTTTACTTGTTTTACATTCTAAACACAAACTTCACTCTCAACATTTGCCTGGTGACAGCTTGAACCACCACCTTATTCCAGAGATTACACCTGAAAGCTTCTCCGCCATTATGAAAAGCTCTTTTTTAAAAAGAAAACAATCACATCTCCTAAATTAACATTTCCAATTTATATATGTAGTTCTAAAAGCACCACTTACCAATGCTGCGGAAATATGAACTTGGAAGAAAGAGGCGTCCTAGTGTTCCTTGAACTCCTGTCAAACCAAAGAAGAGGATTAATTGTAAATGGTTCCCAATTCTTCATGTAGTTTATTTTCATCTACATGAAATATTGTAGAAAATAACACGGTTTTTGTTAAAAGCTTTTAAAAAAAAAAATTGTCCAGATGCTTCATATGAATTTTATGAATAATTCAGTCCATTTCATTGATGTGATGTATACTCAAATGTTTAATAATTATGATGTATGCTCAAATGTTTAATAATTAAGTAGTAAATAAAATAAAGGCAATTAGTTTGATACACCCAATATTGTGCACACATTTAGACAGGACCCGTAGGCTACATAATAGCCTGCAATTTTCTTGAAACAAGCGGCAAAACAACAGTGTAATGCTGATCTTCAGCACAAAAGATTGTGGAAATTTGCAAGTAAATGACGTGCCAGTTTTTACACAACAGTTTCCTCAATCTTTTGTGACAATTCAGCTAAACCTCTACTGAAACCCTCTGCCGCTCATTGCCATAGCTCTGACACCCCATGCAGAAGACTGGAGAATGTGAGTTTCCTGCATTTACACCAGTTCTGAATGGGCTGTAAATTTACACACACAATTTTAGGCACACAGGACCCAATGTCATACTGTTGTGTATTTTGAATGTGTATTAGAATTGTCCCACATGGGATACCGTAATGGTGATTTGCAATGCACTATGGGAAATGTAGTGCATTGAGTGAAGAAGCACATTGTAAATAAAATGGCCGTTAACTATACTCTCCACCCCGGAGTCCTTCTTAATTGTTATATTGGTAAGGGTATAAAACCCCTTGAGACACAACAAAACTGGCGACGAGGACGATGGACTTGCGCATCACTTTGCACTGGAATCGGCGATGATTAAAGTAAGAAGTTCCTGTCTTAATGGCGTGCCCGCAGTTTAGTGCTGATGCAATCGCCTCGTAAAGGTGGCGGTTCGTGTGTTACACAAATAAGAAGGGGGAGAGTAATGATACAGTGAAAGGAAGTGGAGGAAAAGGACTGTAAAAATAAAAGTGGAGGAAAAGGACTGTAAAAAAAATATATAACAAAATGGCTATGCTAACCGGAGCATTTGGACCATTTGATGAAACAGTGGAGCAATGGAGTGCTTATACAGAGCGTTTCGGATTTTTCGTGACTGCAAATGGCATTAAAGATGACGTGAAAGTGGCGACGTTCCTCAGTGTGATCGGAGCAAAAACATTTGGCTTGTTTGATGCACCCGGATAAGTCAGGCGCTAAGACATATGATCAGATTGTGGAAGTTTCGGAAACACATTTCGCACCCAAGCCGCTGCTGATTGCCGAGAGGTTCAGGTTTCACAAACGAAACCAAGGGGAGGGTGAGTCCATAGCCGAATATGTTGCAGTGCTAAAGAAGCTAACTGAGCATTGTGAGTTTGGTGAAACTCTAAATGACACTGTCCGTGATAGGTTTGTGTGTGGATTAAGATGTGAAGCAACACAGAAGCGCTTGCTCACGACTGACAAACTGATGCTTAAATCAGCAGTGGAGCTCGCTGTGTCTGTGGAGTTAGCAGCTAAAGATGCACAGCTGTTGGGGGCTGCAACAAGAGTGCACAGGGTAGCAGCTACACCGGATAAGCATGCAAGGGGCGCCAGAGAGTGTTACAGCTGTGGAAGGTCAGGTCATCAGCCATCTGACTGCTGGGGTAAAGACCTGACCTGTCGGAAATGTGAAAAGGACACATTGAACGTGTGTGCAAAGGGCAAAGCAAACAATCCTACACAGAGACACACAAAAACAAACAAGGAAACACATCCAACTGGCGTTCTAAAAAGAAAAACCTACACATGGTGAAACAAGAACAGGAAGACAGTGACACAGACTCTGATGGGGAGCTGAATCTCCATGTGTTAACAGTGAATGGAGGCTCATCAGGCTATGGAGTCACTCCACTACTAGAGGGAATACCGGTCAAAATGGGGCTGGATACGGGGGCCGCTGTCTCCTTGATTTCAGAGAAGCTATTCAAAGAAAAACTGAACCACCTATCACTGACGCCGGCCAAGCTCATCTTAAAGACCTACACTGGGGAAACAGTCCCAATGCTGGGTAAGACGGAGGTCAAGGTGGAGCTTAATGGACAAACCGTGATGCTGCCAGTTTACGTGGTCAAGGGTGACTATCCACCCCTGCTGGGCAGGCCATGGTTGGAGAAAATTCATCTGGATTGGAACAAAGTGAATGCGGTGTCAGTCAAAGAGGCGGGGCTAGCGGCAGTGTTGACAAAGCATGCGGCTGTTTTTGACGGAGAATTGGGGAGTATGAAGGGGATTACGGTCAAACTCAAGGTGAAGCCTGACAGCCAGCCACGATTCCTGAAGGCCAGGAACGTTCCCTACGCCCTCAGACCAAAGGTGGAGGCTGACCTGGAGCGTCTGGTCAAGATAGGGGTCCTGGTGCCGGTTTCGCACAGTGAGTGGGCCACGCCAGTGGTACCAGTGATGAAGAGTGACGGCGCGGTTCGCTTATGTGGAGATTTCAAAGTAACAGTGAATCCTGTGCTCTCAGCTGAACAGTACCCCCCTCCCCATCATTGAAGATCTTTTTGCGGGTCTAGCAGGCGGTCAGAAGTTTAGCAAGATTGATCTATGCCAAGCCTACTTGCAGATGCATGTAGAAGAGGACTCACAGAAGTACCTCACCATCACCACCCACAAGGGCCTCTACAGGTACTGCCGCCTATCCTTTGGTATAACGTCAGCACCAGCATTGTTTCAGCGGGCTATGGACCAGATCTTAAGCGGCATTCCAGGGGTACTGTTGAGGCTGCCGCGGAACACGAATGGAGGCTGAACCAATCTGAGAAACACATGACTTTTTATTACATTCTCTTGAGAGATGGCTGCTCCAGCTCCTCTCTGCTAAAACCGGAAGCTCCATGAGGGCGACGCCCACGCTTTTATATACACACCAAGGGCGATGCCCACTCCTTTGATATGCCTTAAAGGCAGCATGCCTCTTAAAGGCAAGGTGCCTGATTTATTGTCCACGGACGAAAAAGTGGAGTGCGCCCGTTTAGGTGGCGATCCGCCACACAGCTCCCCCCAGAATCCGCTTAGGAGGTGTGGACGAGACGGTGCGGCGGTCTCATGGGCCGGCCGAAGCGGCTCTTGTAGGACGCCGGTGGACGTGGAACGGCCAGGCGTGGAGCAGCCGAGTGTACTGGCTTGAGGGCAGGTTGGCCGCGTGGCGGTGGACGAGCTACTGGGACCTGCTCACCGGGCTCCGAATGTGCTGGCTTAAGTCGGTCAACTGACACTTTCAGTCCTGTCGCCCACTTGTAGGGCGAAAAATTTGTCCCCAGCCTGTAGCACTTTGTAGGGCCCGTCGTACGGGGGTTGAAGAGGTCCGCGGTGAGCGTCGTGCCGGACGAAAATGAACCGTGCCTGGTGCAGGCTTAGCGGGACATGTGAGGCGGATTCACCGTGCCGGGCAATGGGCACCGGGGCGAACTGTAGCGCCGGTGAGGCGAAGTCGTGGCGTTGCTGGTCGGCTGACCAGGGTGTCGTGGCGGTGGGCAGGAACTCGCCGGGTACGCGCAGCGGCTGGCCGTACACGAGCTCTGCTGCCAATGCGTGGAGATCTTCTTTAACCGCAGAACGCAGGCCGAGGAGGACCCACGGGAGTCGGTCGGTCCAGGCGCCGTCCTGGAGGCTGGCTCGAAGAGATGCCTTCAAGGATCTGTGGAACCGCTCACAGTCCGTTGGCTCGGGGGTGGTACGCTGAATGGTCACCCCGAGATTGCGTGCGATGGCGGTCCAAAGTTCAGAGGTAAATTGCGGACTTCTGTCCGACGTCATGTCGGAGGGGATGCCGAATCGTGCGACCCAGGTGCTGACGAAGGCTCTGGCGATGTCGGCGGTGGTGGTAGAGGTCAGTGGAATTGCCTCGGGCCAGCGCGTGGTGCGGTCGACGATCGTCAGCAAGTGCGTGTGGCCTTGCGACGGCGGCAGGGGCCCGACGATGTCCACGTGGATGTGGTCGAATCTACGGTGAAGGGACGGTGAACTCCTCGAGGGGTGCTTTCGTGTGTTGCTGCACCTTGGCCCATTGGCAGGCTAGGCAGGAGTTGGCCCAAGTACGCACATCCTTGCGAAGGCTGCGCCAGACAAAGCGGTTGGCTACCAATTTGATGGATGCGCGGGCGCCTGGGTGGGAGAGGTTGTGGAGAATCTCGAATACCCGGCGGCGCCAGGATGCTGGGACGACGGGCCGAGGTTGAGATAGGGATATGTAGCACTTGACCGTGACTGCGGTCGGGCCGCAGGCGACATCGGCCAGACGTAGCCCTGGTAGGTGCGGAGAGCAGATCAGGGTCCGTGAGCTGGTCTGCTGCGAGTTGAGCGTAGTCGACTGCCAGGTGTGCGGTGTGGATGGCGGGGCGGGAGAGGCAGTCGGCTACCACGTTGTCTCGGCCAGAGACATGTTGGATGTCCGTGGTGAACTCGGACACTGCCGCGAGCTGGCACTGCTGCCTGGCGGACCAGGGGTCGGTTGTCTTTGCCATTGCGAATGTCAAGGGTTTGTGGTCGACAAACGCAGTGAAGGGGTGACCCTCCAGCAAAAACTGAAAATGGCGGACCGCCAGGTACAGCGCGAGAAGCTCGCGGTCGAAGGTGCTGTACTTGACCTCCGGGGGGCGTAGTTGGCGGCTGAAGAAGGCAAGTGGTTGCCAGGCGCCATCGACCCACTGCTCATACACGGCGCCGACCGCGTGGTCGGAGACGTCCGTGGTGAGCGCTACTCTGGCATTGGGCCGTGGGTGCGCGAGCAGGGTGGCGTCGGCGAGCGCGGTCTTGGTGGAGTTGAAGGCGGCTGATACGTCTGCCATCCATTCGACCGCCATCTTACCGCTCCTGCCCCGGAGGGCTTCATACAGAGGCCTCATGAGGGACGCCGCTTTGGGAATGAAGCGGTTGTAGAAGTTCACCATCCCGAGGAACTCCTGGAGTCCCTTGATGGTGGTGGGGCGGGGAAATTGCTGGACGGCCTGCACCTTGGTGGGCAGGGGAATGGCCCCAGCATGGGTAATGTGGTGGCCGAGGAAATCGATCTTGTCCAGGCCGAACTAGCACTTAGCTGGGCTGAGAATGAGCCCGTGGTCGCTGAGGCGCCCGAACAGGATGCGAAGATGTTCGAGGTGTTCCTGCTTGGAGGAACTGGCTACCAGGATGTCGTCCAGGTAGACGAACAGGAACTTCAGGTCCCGAAGGACCGAGTCCATGAGCCGTTGGAATGCCTGGGCCGCGTTTTTGAGGCCGAAGGGCATCTGCAGGAACTCAAAAAGCTCGAAGGGGGTGATTACGGCCGTCTTGGGGACGTCCGCAGGGTGGACAGGGACTTGGTGGTAGCCGCGCACCAGGTCGACTTTAGAGATGTTCCTGCTTGGAGGAACTGGCTACCAGGATGTCGTCCAGGTAGACGAACAGGAACTTCAGGTCCCGAAGGACCGAGTCCATGAGCCGTTGGAATGCCTGGGCCGCGTTTTTGAGGCCGAAGGGCATCTGCAGGAACTCAAAAAGCTCGAAGGGGGTGATTACGGCCGTCTTGGGGACGTCCGCAGGGTGGACAGGGACTTGGTGGTAGCCGCGCACCAGGTCGACTTTAGAAAAGACTGAGCGGCCGGCCAGTCTAGCCGAGAAGTCCTGAATGTGCGGCACAGGGTACCGATCAGGGGTGGTGGCGTCGTTGAGGCGGCGGTAATCCCTGCAGGGGCGCCAACCCCCGCCTGGTTTGGGGGCGATGTGGAGTGGGGAGGCCCAGGGACTGTTGGAGCGGCGAATGATGCCGAGCTGTTCCATAGTGGCAAACTCCAGTTTGGCCGGGTCCAGCCTGCGGGCGTGGGCGTACACTGGGGGGCCTGTAGTGGGGATGAAGTGTTCCACCCCGTGTTTGGCGACCTCCGCAGCAAAGGTCGGGTTGGTGAGGGCCGGAAATTCGGCCAGGAGTGCCGAGTAGTCATCCGTGGCCTGGGCGTGGCACTGACGCCATGTCGGCGGGTTGACGGGGGGGGGCCATGGCGCCCAGGATGGGGGACATGGTGTTCATGTCCACGAGGCGGTGTCGAGGGATGTCTACCAGTAGGCCGTGTGCGCACAGGAAATCTGCGCCGATGAGGGGGGAAAGTACCTTGGCAGTAATGAACTCCCATCGGTAGCAGCGACCAGCAAGGTTGAGGGTGACTGTGCGGGTGCCGTACGTCCGGATGTCCGAACAGTTAGCGGCAGCCAGCGCCTGTCCTCGTTCGCCCTTTTGGATGTCGAAGGCGGAGGCCGGAATAATGCTGTGCTGAGCTCCAGTGTCGCACAGGAACCGGCGGCCGGTTTTGTCATCCGTGACGTACAGCAGGGAACCCGCGTGGCCCACGGCCATCGCGGGGGCTGGTACGGGGGCGGACTTGAAGGAGCAGGGAGGTGTGCACCGTTGTGCCCTGGCGCCAAACCGTGCGTAGTAGTAACAGTAGCCCGGGTTTGTGGGGCGCGAAGGCCCCATAGGCCCCGTGGCTGGGCCTTGTGGTGGCCGGTGAGGGGCGCGCCCAGGCTGTGGCTGCCAGGTCCGGAGTGACGTCGCGGCTGGAGTGAACGGACAGCAGCTTGTCGGCCTCGTCGGCCAGGGCTTCTAGGTCCGTGAGGCCGGACGCCACGATCGCTGGGAGGTAGCTGGCGGATGAACAGCGTGCGGAAAAGGGACCCGGGTGAGCTCTCGTCGGTGAGTGAGAGCATGTGGGAGAGGAGGTCTGACGGTGAGGCGTCACCGAGGCCTGGAAGGTCGAGGAGGCGGCAGTTTCGCTGGTATGTCGAGGTCGTAAATTTTTTAAGGAGCGCGGCCTGAAGATGTGCATACTTGCCCTCCTCTGGTGAGTTCTGCAGCGCTATCCAGACCTTCGTGACTGTGGAGCTACCGAGTGATGCGACGAGGTAGTCATACTTCGTCCCATCTGTGGTAATGTGTCGCAGCCGGAATCGGGACTCAGCTTGGAGGAACCAGACTTCGGGCTGGTTTTCCCAAAACTCCGGCAGTTTCACAGAAACTGCGTTCGTGTCCGCCATTGCAGTGCTCGGAATACGTTGAGCGTCGGGGTCACCAATGTTGAGGCTGCCGCGGAACACGAATGGAGGCCGAACCAATCTGAGAAACACATGACTTTTTATTACATTCTCTTGAGAGATGGCTGCTCCAGCTCCTCTCTCTGCCAAAACTGGAAGCTCCATGAGGGCGACGCCCACGCTTTTATATACACACTGAGGGCGACGCCCACTCCTTTGATATGCCTTAAAGGCAGCATGCCTCTTAAAGGCAAGGTGCCTGATTTATTGTCCACGGACGAAAAAGTGGATGAAGGAGTGCGAAGCTGCATTCAAGAAAGCCAAAGCAGCTTTGACTGACCCCAGAGTGTTGACGCACTTTGACCCGTCGTTGCAGATTCAGCTGTCCTGTGATGCATCGCCTTATGGCGTCGGCGCGGTCGTGTCCCACATCTTTCCCTCAGGCGAAGAGAAGCCGATTGCATTCGCGTCAAGGTCCCTGAGCAAGGCGGAGGTGAAATACCCGCAGATCGAAAAAGAGGCTTTGGGCATCATCTTTGGAATCAAAAAGTTCCATCACTACTTGTTCGGAAGGACATTCACCTTGCTGACGGATCATCGTCCTCTGACATCGATCTTTGGTCCACACACAGGAATACCCTCCCTGGCAGCGTGCAGGATGCAGCGCTGGGCGCTGATGTTAAGCGCTCACAATTACAACATCAAATACCGGAGGTCAGCAGCACATGGCAATGCGGACGGATTGTCAAGACTTCCGCTGCCTGTGCCCTCTGAAGGCTGTGAGCAGAAGATTTTCTACTTTGACATGGTGAGCAATGCCCCTGTCACGGCCCGGCAGGTCAAGAAAGAGACCAGAGTGGACCCTACGCTATCCAAGGTGCTGGATCGGGTGATGCGAGGAGACGGATCACGGGTGTCAGATGCACCACCTGAGCTCCTACCTTACCTGTCAAGAGGGAAGGAGTTGTCTGTCACGTCAGGATGCCTCTTTTGGGGCATGTGAGTGATCATACCACCAAAGCTGCGGAAACATGTCCTCAACGAGCTGCACTCAGGACATTGTGGTATTGTCCGGATGAAGGAGCTGGCCCGGTCTGGATCATGAAATTGAAGTTGAAGTGAAATCATGCCCATCATGCGAGACAACCAGGGATACGCCAAGAGCAGCGACACTGCATCCATGGGAATGGCCGGCGACACCGTGGCAACGGATCCATCTGGACTTCGCGGGACCAGGGGAAGGAGCGATGTTCCTGGTCGCGGTGGACTCCCATTCCAAATGGCCGGAGGTTGCAGTAATGTCCACTACCACTGCGGAGAAAACCATCGAGACTGAGAGAGATGTTCGGGCGATTTGGCCTGCCGGAGCAGATCATAACCGACAATGGAACACAGTTCACATCCCAGGAGATGGAGGAGTTCCTCAAGAGCAATGGAATCCAGCACACGTTCTCCGCGCCTTATCATCCATCCACGAATGGATTGGCGGAGAGATTTGTCAGAACGCTGAAACGCGCGTTGAAAGCGGCAAGAAGTGATGCTCCTCTAAAGCAGCGCCTGAATGCTTTCTTGCTGAAATACCGAAACACGCCTCATGCTACGACTGGAGCATCTCCTGCTTACCTACTCATGGGAAGGCAGCTACGGACACGCCTTGACCTGCTGAGGCCAACATCCACAGAAGCAGTGGTGCACGCCAATCAGCAGGATCAAGTCAGCAGAAGAGCTCAGAGGTCCAAAGAACGACACTTTGTGGTGGGGGGGGCAAAGTCCTCGCGCGTAACTACACCACCCCAGAGCGGTGGGTCCCGGCTACGGTCATTCAAAAGACGGGCCCCGTTTCATACCGAGTCCGCACTGGAGACGACCGAACATGGAGACGGCATGTAGACCAGTTACTGCCAAGACAGTCGCCACAGGTAACCCAAGAAACAGAGGATCAAGGACCTGCTGGGGACTCCAGCAGGGACTGGTCGTCCGACCCTGAGACGGTGGCACCATCCACTCTTGTGCCATCGAGGGAGGAAGCCACGCCTGCAGGGTCACGGCAGAGCCTGCTCCTGAGACTAGGTGTTACCCCCAAAGAGAAAGGCAGCCTCCAGAGCGCCTTAGTTACAGTTAGTGCTAACCTGTGTGCATGGGGCAGAATAATCCCCAGGGTTAGCAGAATGTAGAGGCAGTCTACCCTCTCTTCCAAAGTTATAGTCATTTTCAGTTATTCTGTTTTGTGGACATTCTATTTTAAGGGGGAGGAAATATGTTGTGTATTTTGAATGTGTATTAGAATTGTCCCACATGGGATACCGTAGTGGTGATTTGCAATGCACTATGGGAAATGTAGTGCATTGAGTGAAGCAGCACATTGTAAATAAAATGGCCGTTAACTAAACTCTCCACCCCGGAGTCCTTCTTAATTGTTATATAGGTAAGGGTATAAAACCCCTTGAGACACAACACATACTTTGGTGTTTTTATGGAGTTTTCATTTTTGTTTAAGCAATTTTTTTAATATACGTTTTTTCTCATCAAGACTAGCACTGTATTTTCTGTATCGTTGAATACATTTTTATGGATTTAGAATGAGTTATGACAAAATGGATGAGCTTCCACAATTGCATTATCTTAAACATGGCTTGTATTCCCTTATGTTTAGAAGGTTGAGGGGTGATCTAAACGAGGGCCAAGTGTTTCTGCTTTGGGCGCAATCGGCAATCCAGGCGCAAATTGCGCTCATAATTGTGCTAGTTTTCTGAAGTGAAGTTATATTTCAAGTCTACGTTCAAACGCATTTGCATGATCACAAACATAAAATCTTCCATGAACCAGTGTAATTGGGCAGCGTTTTAGAACATAATTGCTTTTCTTTCAACCTTGCATTAAAATATATTAATTGATGTATTTGAGAGTGGTAACTTGGTGCAGTTTTATTAGTACAGCTGAATAAGCATTTTTAATGAGTGTCTAGTGAGTAACTGGTTTTAAATAACTAAAAATTACTTTAAAAAACTATACAGCGCTATTTACTAGTTTCATTGGTATAAACTATAGTTTCTTAGTAAATTAAATATTATTTAATATTTTAAAACTTTTTAAAGTTGCCTATTAGTGCCCTTGCACCTATAAAAGCCAGCTCAATTTTAAGAGCTTCCTCGAAGGCCCGCAAACAGGCACAATTGGCGGAGACACACCATGTTCATTAATTGGATCTGTGGGCGTGACCAGTTATGTGGGTGGGGCCAGCTTCCAGTACGATGTTGATTAAATAAATGCAAAAGATCGCAAAAACTCGATTTGTCCTGGATGTAAATTATGCTTTCAATTCCACAATCTTTTGCACTGGTTTGGCCAATTTCGTGCGAATTGCGCTGGAAAAAATCAGTGCAACCTACTCCGGTGTGCCTAATATGCATAAATTATGGTTTGATGGATTTCCATGTGGCATTCTCCCAATCATCCTGCTGATGCTCCGAATTGAAGACAATTGGAATCAACTGCTTATGGAAAACACTGGCCGAGAAATTTGGTAGCCCCCGAAAACGGACACGGGGATCGCGAAGCGATAAACCCACACCTGTTGGAGGACTGCAGGCAGTACATAAAACTTGCATGATTATAGCGTTCAGCACTGCTGAGTGGCTGAACGCTCAGCAGGGGGCCCAAGTTTGTGCGGGGGGGCCCAATTAAAGCTAGCTTGCACAACTTAAAAGGTGGTCTGCATCTCTTAAAGGGGAGGTGCCTTCTGCCTGCAGCAGGTGGTGGAAGTGCTTGTGGAGGCAACTGACAAAAAAAGAGTAATGGCTCAACAGGCCAGAAAAAGGGCTCTAGATTGTCCAATGCAGCACTGGAGGTGTAGGTCCAGGTGGTCAACTCCAGGAGAGAGGTCCTCTTCCCAGGAGGCCTACCAGGCAACAGACGAGAGTGCTATGGGAGCAGATAGTAAATGTGGTCAATGCCAGCCGTGTAGGCCCGAGGACCTGGACTCAGTGCAGGAAGAAGTTTAATGACCTCATACGTCTGGTCAAGGACAGTGAATTCATCTTCAAATGCCATATCCCACCATCTGCACGCCTCTAGCCTCTCGCACTGCTCAATGCACCACACCCCCATCACTCACCAGCAACAATCTATCAAACACGACTCATCTCACATCACCCGCATACATTTATCACTGCTGTAAGGCTCACGCCCACATCTCACAGCCTGAACACACTGTCAGCTATTCAACCATGATAGCCACATCACCTACATGTACATCACTCACTGACACACTTCCCTTTCTCTTGCAGGAAAAAGTGGTGCATAACCGACGCCAGCAGATTTTAACCGGCGGGGGACAGGTTCGCCTGCATCACCTCATCCCCTTGGAGATGGTGCTGGCCATTCTTGGCAGGGGCATGGCTGAGTCCGTGGCCACTGGTGAGTCTGAAGGAATACAAGATGCCGGTATCCTCATACGTGATTATCCTTCTCACATCCCACTTCCCCCTCATCCCATAATCTCTTCTGATTTACAAGCTGCACATGGTGAAAGCATGCACCTCTTGCTTTCTCCCCTTGCCCTCACCACAACCCTACCCTTGTGCCTTTCTCATTTCAGACACCAAAGAAATCCAGCCTGCCCAGCCAGTGGTCGAACAACAAGAGGAGAGTTGAGTCAAGAAGAAGAAGAAACACCATCACTCGATTTCATACTCCCAGCTACCAGCTCAGATACTGCGTACTTTAGAGGATAGGCTAGATGCGGGATCTGCACGTGGAGAGACACCAGGCACAAGCGGCCTCCAGCCAGGGCAGTGGGAAAGGGTAGCTCAGGTACCAGCTCCCCGGATGGCAAGGTCGCACACTACTCAGATGAGGAGCTCGGCCTACAGAACGCTGATGGGCTTGCACAATGAAATGGTGTCTGCCAGAAAACCTGAATGCAATGTCAAGAAGCATGGAGGAGTCCATGGAGAGCTTGGAGCCCATACTTTCCAGCGTGGAAGGGCTGGACAGATCCATTAATGCACTTGTGGACCCAACCATCATGCCGCGTCTGATGGCCAAAGTCTCCGCTTCTATTGCAGCACAAGCACAAGCCACCCAATGTCTGAGTGTTGCAATGGAAGCTCGGACTGAAGTCATGCAAGCATAGACTGCTGCCATCATGGCTGGGTTTACCAGTGTTGAAAGAGGCTTGCAGGGTGCCACAGTAGTCCAGCAGTCTACGCCAACAGATTACTAGGATTGCAGAGGCGCTGCCCTGGGGAGGGGCAATGGATCCGTGGAGGACGACCCTGCTGTCCTCTCTATGGATGACAGCATTCGTCCTTCCACCACTGCCACTCCGCCAGTGCCCTTGCTGTTGCCTGTCGGCCAGTCAGCCCAGACTGCTGCCACCCATGCCAAAGTGGTGCAATCCGAAGCCGGGCCTACTAGGCCTAGAGCTCCTCGAGGTTGTCTGCAAGGCAGCCTGCAGTCTCCCCCACTGAGTCAGCAGCCTTCCACCAGTCATGCTACAGCCACTGGGGTAGCACTGAAAGAAAGGAGGAAAGAAAGACTTCCATTTATATAGCACCTTTCACGACCACTGACGTCCCAAAGCGCTTTACAGCCAACAGTGTACTTTTTGAAGTGTAGTTACTGTTGTAATGTAGGAAACGCAGCAGCCCATTTGTGCACAGCAAGCTCCCACAAACAGTAGCGTAGGAGCACTAGGTTAGGCAAAGGCACACACAAGACAGTCACAGAAAATGCACAAGGATGATTGGTTGATTTTTGATGTAATATTGGATGGATATAGGGATAAAGTTTGATTGGAAAGTTTGCTTTGTGGTGGCTTTTATTTCAGCATTGTTGTCAAGATGATGCGGTTATGGTCAGTAACAGAGGGATAATAAGGTATGGGACTCATTTTGAATGTGGAATTGAGGTTGCGTTTAATCATACCACAGGAGGATGATTTGATCCCGGATATCCCGGCCAGAAAGGGGCTGTCTGGGTTGCCTCCTTCCGCTTCTGCTTCCTCCTCCTGAGCTGGTGGCCGTATCCCTGGTAGCAAGTGCTGTGCCCGAAAGATGGCCAGTTTGTGGTAAATCCAGCAGACCACAACGAATTGGGGGACACTGGTGAATACTGTAGGCTCAAGAGTGGTCCAAGCAGTGGAAGTGTTGTTTAAAGATGCTCAATGAAGTTTCGTGTGGCAGCATGGCCATGTATGATTGGGTTGCAGAGCAAGGGATAGCCCTTGTCACCCAGTAACCACCCTCTGGTTTTTCTAGGTGCCTCAAAGAATAAAGGAGCAGAATAAAAGCATCATGACTGCTGCCAGGATACTGGGCATTCACCATCATGATGTGTGGAGTATGGTCGCACACCAACTGTACATTTAACGAGTGGTAACCTTTGCGGTTGCGGTACGTCTCAGCATTTATATACGGTGCCCGCAAAGCCATGTGCGTGCATTCGATGACGCCCTGCACCATAGGCAAGCCCGCTATCCTGACAAAGCCACGTGCATGCACCACCTGATTCTCTCTGGTCAGAGAAGACAATGAAGTCCCCTTTCCTGGCATAAAGAGCTTCTGTCACCTCTCTTGTGCAGCATTGGACAGTGAACTGGGAGATGTTACAGATGTCACCTGCTCCAGCCTGGAAAGATCCTGGCGTGAAAAAATTCAAGGCCATGGTCACCTTCAGTGTCACTGGCAGTGCTGTCCTTGCCCTGGAGTGAGGCTGCAGGTCTGGTTGAAAGAGGTGGCAGAGTTCTGTGAGCATCTCCTTCATGAATCACAGACACCTCACACACTGCTCCTGGCTCAAGTAAGAAGACAATTGCTCTTGGAAGAACCTAGGTGGGTAAGGCCTCCTGCTGAGAGCCCTTCTCCCCCTCTCCCTCCTCTTTGTGAGCAGCATGTCCTCTTTGCTGCCTCTGCTCCATCTCCCCTTTATGCTGCAGGCCAAGGGGGATAATAACTAGAGCACCCATGACTGGGAGCAAGTGGTCTGTCCAGAACCTTTGAATTCAAAAGCAAGGCCTTCTCCATGTGCAGCACTACTCCCTGTCACCTCACCAACTTTAAATAACTCTAGAAAGCTCCAAACAGTTCCAGAAGCTTACACAGAGCCAGTACAAATAAAAAAGCAAATTACCTGAAAGTTGTTGATGATCCCTTTAAATATCGCTGGCGGCGGTGGGTGCCTCTCTGCTGCTGAACGCATGTTCAGCTGTGCAAGGTTAGGAAAGAGCGTTAGCGCCAGCAATGATGACTAAAATGGCAGCGCTCGTATCAAATCAGCGTTGTGTGCTGATTGATGTCACGATCTGCTTACTTACCATACTTCTAGTGCACGCTCCTAATGGCCGCCCTACTGTCATCACCATGATGGTGTCCAGTGTGGTCTGCACTAGAAGTGTGCGTGCGCCGCTCAGAAGCTATTTTAGTCCCAATTTAGCACCCATAGCACCCAAACAACGGGTGCTATGGAACCAAATTTCTAGGCTATGACCTCTGATTTCAATGTGTCCACGGTATGCATGAGTGGGTGCAGCTGGCATCGCCATGAGAATCAAAGATGTTCTACTTAAAAAGTTGTTTTTATATTGAAGCCTCAGTTTTGGGAGAGGAAGCTAACTGCACCGCTCATGCACATTTAACTTACTAATTCTACACATGCAGATTGTGCAGTATTTTGGCCAGTGCTCATACCATGGCATTACAGGAAAGCTAAAGCAGATGCCCATATATCATTCCCCAACTTATGCTGACATACTTCTCTTTCTTCGTCCTAAATTCAACCTGGCACTCTTTCCCTCTTCCACACCTATTTCATGCTTGCACTCTTTTTTGCCCCCTTCCACAATAGCACTTGGCACATCCCTTTTCACACCACCGAGCAATGCTCCTAGCTCAGAATCCTGCTGCTGCTGTTCTATGGGATTGAACATCCATGCACACTACAGGAAAGATTTTTTGATCTTACAAGAATTCCTGCCCACAGTGTGCAATCCTTTGGAGTAGCAACTGATGGCGGGAGCCGAGAACAGTGCTAATTTTCTTAAGTGAACAAGCAGACACTGCCCAGAAAATGCTGACTGCTTGCATGATACAAAAATGGTTGGCACTTGTGCGGATTACATGAACCTTGATGAGTAGATCTTGCCAATGAATGTCCACTCATTACATTCACAATGTACAACACAAGGGTCCATAGTGGCACTAAAGGATACATCACAATAAAGCCCCCGATAACCTTTAGACAAACTATGCTAGTCTACGTTGATACAAAGACGATGAAAAGTACACCTCCAGAGAGGAGCATATACAGCATCTAGCACATTCTCCTGATTTGCAGAGCCAGTAACATGAACAAGTTAATGCTCTCAAAAGGCAATGGTGAATTGGCATTATGTGCTAATGTACCTTCTGCTTTTTTTGGTTGAGGGAACTAGAGCAGTATAGTACACATCCAAAACCACCACTCACCCAGTACCAACCCATAATTTAGTGTCTCAAGATTCACTGATGTCGAGGAACAGGGGGGCAGACTGGATATTCCTTAGCATAGTATGAGGAAAGAATAGAAATGGGGGAGGCTCATCAGAAAAGTTGTCTTGCCGGCTGCCCCTGCTCAGGCTAGAGAACTTGGTCTTCCTGAATTAAAAAAAACTGATTGAACACCAGAATGGATTGAGAATTGGTTAGCAGACAGAAAACAAAGAGTAGAGATAAATGGGTCTTTTTCAGGATGGCAGGCTGTGACTAGTGGGGTACCGCAAGGATCGGTGCTTGGGCCCCAGCTATTCACAATCTATATCAATGATTTGGATGAGGGAACTAAATGGAACATTTCCAAATTTGCTGATGATACAAAGCTAGGTGGCAGTGGCAGTTGTGAAGAGGGTGTGAAGAGACTTCAGGGGGATCTCAACTGGCTCAGTGAGTGGGCGAGAACATGGCAGATGGAATATAATGTGGATAAATGTGAAGTTATCCACTTTGGTAGAAAAAACAGAAAGGCAGAGTATTTCCTAAATGGTGAAAGATTGGGGAAAGCAGATGCTCAAAGGGACCTGGGTGTCCTTGTATATGAGTCAATGAATGTGCAGGTGCAGCAAGCCATTAGGAAGGCAAATGGTGTGCTGGCCTTCATTACAAGAGGATTTGAGTACAGCAGTAAAGAAGTCTTACTCCAATTATATAGGGCCTTGGTGAGACCACACCTGGAGTACTGTGTACAATTTTGGTCCCCTTACCCAAAGAAGGATATACTCGCCATAGAGGGAGTGCAACAAAGGTTGACGAGATTGATTCCTAGGATAGCGGGACTGTCGTATGAGAAGAGATTGAGTAATCTAGGCCTGTATTCTCTTGAATTCAGAAGAATGAGAGGGGATCTCATTGAAGCATATAAAATTATTACAGGGCTTGATAGGGTGGATGCTGGGAGAATGTTTCCCTTGGCTGGGGAGTCTAGAACCAGGGGCCACAGCCTCAGGATAAAGGGTAGGCCATTCAGGACTGAGATGAGAAGAACTTTCTTCACACAGAGGGTGGTGAATCTCGAATTCTCTACCGCAGAGGGCTGTGGAGGCTCAGTCATTGGGTATATTCAAAACAAAAGTCGATAGATTTCTGACTAGTAAGGGCATCAAAGGATATGGCAATAGGGCCGGTGAATGGAGTTGAGGCAGAAGATCGGCCATGATCTCATTGAATGTGTCAGTTCCTCATATATACTACCTGTACCTGGTCGAGTGGGTACCTCTGGGCTGCTGAATGCAAGGAGAGGGTGAATGATAGGGTGGGTGAGTGGTTGCTAGTGTTACCAGAGGTATTGGGGATTGTATTGTCTTTCTTTTGAGAAATCTTCTCGGCTGTCTCAGCTTATAATCTCTGGATAAAAAAAAAGTGCTGCTAACTGATCTGCTTGAGCAGCATTCTATTTTAATCCAAAAGCAAACTACTGCAGATGCTGGAAATCTGAAATAAAAACAGAAAATGCTGGAAATGCTCAGCAGGTCAGGCAGCATCTGTGGAGAGAGAAACAGAGTTAACATTTCAGGTCGATGACCTTTCGCCAGTTCCAACGATAGGTCATCGACCTGAGACGTTAACTCTGTTTCTCTCTCCACAGATGCTGCCTGACCTGCTGAGCATTTCCAGCATTTTCTGTTTTTATTCTATTTTCACCAGCTACTTTGTGGATCTCTCAGGAGGAAAATGGTAGCTGGTGAAGAGATTGAAAAATACATAGAAACATTAAATAAATACCCACTGAAGGCACGGAGTCTCCCACATCTACACCCCCAAATGTCAGGCCTCAGAGTTGAAGCTAATAATTGCCATTGCTTCTTCCTCATGTGCTGTATTGGCAAGTCCTCCCGCAGTGGCCTGGAGTTGACATTATGTGCTGCCTTCTCCTGCAGGGGGAATGCTTGGTATTAATTACCTGCTGCAGCCTCCAGATCCTGCAGTCACAATCAGGCACGATTTGTGGAATGGATGGCACTAATGTTAAGGACCCAAGTGTAAAACTTCAATATGTTAGCATATATTACAGGATGTGAGGCACTTTGAGTGCTACTAAGTGACTATTTTGCGACAAGGAATATGATGCCATGTGATACCCGAAAAGGCACGGTTTGACTTGTGCTAGGGAATGCCCATTTCCTTCTCTAATTCAGTTATCTGTCCCATTTTTCATTTGAAAACATTCTTACCCTTACTGGCCTGAGTTCATTAAACTTCTTTCGACACTACAAAAGGTTCCTTGGGGTTATGGAGGCCCCATTCATCTCCACCTTCTTCCATGTGGCCCACTCGGCTGCATCTGTGGTTTCTTCCCTAGTACTCCAATTGTTGTTCCCCTCCTATCTCCAATATGGGATAGCAGCACTTCTAGATCAGCCTCAGAAGTAAGATGCTTGCCTTTTTGCTTTTGTTGCACAAGCCATTTCAGTCCCTCTTACGAGGCTTTTCAGCCCTTTAACTGCAAGCTCCTGTTTAAATATGGAAATTGTGCTTTTACTCCACCCACTTCCTGAATTTTCTGACTACCCCCAGAGTATCTGTACTCCTGCTAGTGGGGATCTCTCCCTTGTTTTGCCAGAATCACTTAAGTTAGTTGGTACCAGTATTTCTGACAGGGTCAGCCTCATTGTGGTAGGCATAAGTGCCACCTCGCCATAGTTAAGCCACCATTTCAGGACACAAGAATTTCTAGCTCGGAGTCCATAAACCACTAAAACTCGGTTGTGGAGGGTGGGAGAGAATCAGAAACAAATATAATCAAAATGTATTTATTTATATTAGATGTATTTTTCAACATAAAAGTTGTATGACGGGTTCTGTCTTCACCTGCAGCAGGCATCAGAGAGTACATCTAATGAAAAGATGTCAGTCTGAGGGGTCAATTTCAACTGTTCACACCAGGTGGGAAACAGTCAGCAGAAAGGAAAATTATGCAGGGTGTAAAACAGGTGGCAGACCTATTTTAGCCTGTTACCCACTTGGTGGGAACAATTAAAATAACCAAGAGACTGAGCAACAACAATCACAACTTTCATTTACCTTCCACAGCACAAAGTAAAGTATACCCAGTAAGCAAATCACCATTACCAGTGCCCTTATAAAATCTTTTTCTTCTTCTTAGGCAGTCCCTCAGAAGCGAGGATGACTTGCTTCCACATTAAAAATGAGTTTGCAGGTGACTGATGAGTCCAATGCAGGACCTACAGTCTCTGTCACAGGTGGGGCAGACGGTGGTTGAAGGGGCGGATGGGTGGGGTGCTTGGGTTGATGTGCGCTCCTTCTGCTGCCTGCGCTTGGCTTCCGCTTGCTCCCGGCGAAGAGACTCGAGGTGTTCGGCGCCTTCTCAGATGTTTCTCCTCCACTTTGTGCGGTCTTGGGCCAGGGATTCCCAGGTGTCGGTGGGGATGTTACACTTTTTCAAGGAGGCTTATAAAATAACAACTGTTAGCAACACACCCAATGAGCAAAACGCCCCACCTACATCAAAACATTAAGGGGGTGAAATTTGGTATCACCCCGCTTGGGGCGCTATTATCGGCCAGGCGCAAAGTTTAGCACCTGGTACCAATTATTGCCTCCAACTGCAAACTTGGCTTCTATCGCCCCTGGAGGTGATTGGAGCGCTAAACACCTCTTAAGGTGCTAACGCCGGGGAGCGAGGCACTACCTCAGAGCACTGGCGAAGCTCATGTGATGTCAGTCAGCAATGGAACATTGACACACTGGTGCTGGCCAGTTCTTAAAGGGGAGGGTCAATCTTGCTCTCCATCCACACCCTGCTCATTGCAGCCTTGATACTCGGCTTGGAGAGACCTGTACATCAAATCTGCTGAAAAGAATAATGGAGAGGCCCAGGGAAAGAGCTCAGAGTGCAGCCCTCAGTCTCTTCTAAATCGATGCAAGGAAGGTCAAATCAAAATGAACCTGCAAAGTGCTGCTCAGTACCCAAAACTCCTTCACACAGCGTTGAATCTCTCCAGAAGCCTCTCTCTCTCTCTGAATGCATGGTGCAAAAATGTTGCCGACAAAAAATGGCAGGAAGCGGTCACCTTTAAATAGCGCTCCCCCAGTTCCTTCCCAACTGCAAAATGCTCCCCTCAACCTGTCATTAGCGGCAGGCGGCAAGGTAGGGGGCGCCACTCAATATCCAGTCCGGGGTGTTGCACGCTCGACTTGACGTCGATCTGCGGGCACAGGAGTGTTTCGTGCTGCCGCAAAATGTCTGGTCAATTTCGCGAGTGGCGCAAACATCGCCACGCCTGGCGCTAGTTGCTTTGCGCTCCATTAGCGCTAACGGGAGGCACAAAGCCACCAAATTTTTCCCCCTAACAGTTTGAAAAAACAAACTAAACATAACATAGGGTATTTTTAGCTGTTGATTTTCAAGGAGTATAAAAGCTTCTCAACAAAGGTGAGAACACAACTTTGTAGGAATTATTCAAGCCGCTGATGTTATATATAAAATGTTATCTATAGACGTTAGTGTTATGGACAGGAACTAATCCCTGTGATTAGGATCCCTGTGCCTGGCCACCATTTACTGCAAAAAGTGAAATTTGTTTGCTTTACCTTTGCTTGAAATTTGTTAGATGTTGGGTATGGAAGAGGCGTGACTGAAACAGTTGGCTGAAGTACCAGCTTCAACTGCTGCTTTAGTGAAGGATGTGTTTCTTTCAGACTCGTGGATATTGGCACTGCTGGAGCTGCTATACCTATAAGTACTGTCAGAAAAAATGGGGTAGGATGAATTTTCCATTCAATAATTGGTCAGTGCAATGATTGAAAAAAGAAAAATGATGCAGGGAGGCCTTCTACTGAAATCACACCACTAAAAATGCCGGCCAAGATTTTCCTCTGCCTCTCCACAGCAATGGTCAGTCACCCACCCATTGTCCACCCCACCGCATATGAATGCTATCAAGTGGACAGGTTACCTCCTCTGCTGCATTTCCTTCAGTACTGCCCTTTTTTATCTAAACAAGTCAAAACAACATCCATATAAAGGTGGTGTCAATTTCAGTACAGTGTCTTAGAAGCAGGAGGAGATATATGTATTGTGAGGAGCTGTAAGCAAACAGTTCTTCTATAGGCATAAGTACTTCAGAGGCAGTTTAGACCTTTCCAGCAAAGTACTCTAGGAACAATCTGATACCAAATTTAAAATTATTGGTGATGGTTACAAATTTTGGATCTGCAATAGATATTTTCAGTCAGTATCACTTATCACTCCTGTAAGCAGAACCTGCATGCGATACGAGTTGGACAGCACCTTTACTACCTGATATTAGTTAAGTGATAGCCTGAGCCAGGGACCATAACAATAAAAACCTCTACTGTGTGCAGTGGCTACTGTGAGCTTGCACGCGAGTTTTGTTTATCTTTCGGAAAGTGGACTAAAACATGCTTTGATGAGATAAGGTCATTTGTAAACCAAACAGCTGGTTTATTTTACAGAAAGTACATGAAAACAGAATACAGCCTTCAGTGAAATTCAGTTTCCTACTGCTTCCCATTTCAAGGAAAACAAAATACACCACTACCTCTGCTAACAGGCGAACCTCTTCACAAGTCATCAATCTCTGAACTGACCAGCACTAACCTTAGGAAGAGAGACTGCTATAATTTGACTATTCTAGACTCACACCTGCTGCAGACTACCTCTCGAGAAAATCTTCACCTCTGACCCCTCATAGTTCTCTGTTGAGGATTGGTTCACGAAGCGGTCAACCAAACTTGCCACCTTTGGTGTGACAGTTATGGCAACCAGTGTTTTTTATAAAATAGGCCCCAGTATGAAACCTATTCCAACATTAAAAGGTGTTAATATCTCAGGAAAATGTTGGATGACTTCAAATTAATCTGAGATTTGAAAATACAAAATTCTGAGATAGTTGGTATTCTACTCAATTTGTCCAAGGCATGCCAGATAGCTAGTCTCTCTGTGAGTTAACTCTTTGTGAACCGAGGGAATGATCAGGAGACCCCGCATGGAAATTCATCCTCAAGCCTAACTTCATAAATATTAATTAAACCAAAACCCTATCCAGGCAAAATAGGTAAAAATCTTGAAACAGTATAAAGACCTTGGAGGAACTAAGAAGTTCCCTTGATCCTGTTACCAGGAAGATGAGGGGGGTCTGCAACAAATTACAAGAGGACATTAATAAACTTGCAGAATGGGCAGATAATTGGCAAATTAATTTCAATACAGATAAATGTGAGGTATTACATTTTGGTAGGAAGAATAGGGAGGTCATTTATTACTTGGAGGGTGCAAGTCTGGGTGGGGTAAAGGAGCAAAGGGATCTGAGTACAAAATCACAAATCACTAAAAGTAGCAACACAGGTTAACAAGGCCATAAAAAAAAAGCACACCAAGCACTAGAATTTATTTCTAGAGGGATTGAATTGAAATGTAGAGAAGTTATGCTAAACTTGTATCGAACCTTGATTAGACCACACTTGGGGCTTAATTTTGCCATTGCTCAGAAAGCAGGTTCGGAGGCGGATCTGCTGTCAAAATCAAAAAGATTGACAGCGGGGCATTATGCCGCTCTAAACCCGCCTCCTTGGGAGTTTCCCTAGTGCCGGCTCTGCCTGCGCTTTGCAGACCCGGCACTATGTGGCAGGTCATGCAATTGTGCTAGCTAAAAGGGTGTTTAAAGCAACTTAATCACTATTTTACCAGGTATAAAGCATTTTCCTAAGTTTTCCATGAGGTTCCCGTCACTCGGGGATCGCACCAGGTAAGTATGTCAGGTTCTGAATAACTCTCCATTTCTTTGAATCGGTGACAGCTGCAAAAGTGGTATAAAAGCTACCATTTCACAGCTGGTCACTTTCCAATGTCAGAAGGTGGGCAGCATGGTGGCATAGTGGTTAGCACTGTTGCCTCACAGTGCCAGGGACCCGGGTTCGAATCCGGCCTCAGGCGACTGTCTGTGGAGTTTGCACATTCTCCCCGTGTTTGTGTGGGTTTCCTCCGGGTGCTCCGGTTTCCTCCCACAGTCCAAAGATGTGTGAGTTAGGTTGATTGGCTATGATAAATTGACCCTTAGTGTTAGGGGGATTAAATACGTGGGGTTACGGGGATAGGGTGGGATATGTAGGGGTTACGGGGATCGGGTGGGATATGTGTCGGTGCAGGCTCGATGGGCCGAAATGGCCTCTATCTGCACCATGGGGTTTCTGTGATGAATGATTTGGAGCTCACTTTTGAGCTTTATGCACTTTTGAAGTGTTTGGAGTATTCTCTCTATCCACTGTCACCTCCTTGGAACAACATTAACAGATTACTTCTGTTATCTCAACCTCACCTGCCATCTGTTCCATCAACATTGGTGCCCTTGAAAAAAATCTCACCTTGGTCCTCAGAATCCCAACACGATCAGCCCCAACACCAGCAGCACCTGGCACACCAGCAGCACCAACACCAACCTTCTCCGCAATCAACTGATGCTGCACAGAACACAGGGCATCAGCACCCAACCACATTGCTGCCTGAGAAGCCAGGGATGGCCTCACCATGGCCAGATTTACTTCACTTGATGCTGTACACCCTGGCTGCCACATGATGCACCAGGTTGGCACCACCCCACACCAACACCATAAAGCATCCCTATAATGCCCAAGCCATTCCTTTCACACTCATGACCATTGCGGGGGCTACCGTTATGTCTCATCATTCACTGCAACTCACTAAGCCACTTCCAAAGGTGCACACAAATCTGTCTAAGAACACAAAGGCCTAGAAATTCGGTGGGCTGTGCCACCAGTTAGCGCCTAAAGAGGGCACTCAGTGGCTTTAGCGCCACTGGCCACGCCGCCTGCGATATTTAGCGGGGTGCTAATGGCGGCATTAGCCTGTAGCGCTGCGCCGCCACCGGTGTGCGCAGCGCCACGCTACCGCCCCGATCGCGATATTTGGTAGCGCCCGCCTCTAACGCCGTTCGCAAATTGCGCCCGGTTCACGGGGTCTACCTGTGGCGGTAGTGGCGCAAATTAAGGTGGAGGTGCGGGGCGGCCATTTTTTCAGTGGCCGCCTGCCAGCACCTCCGTCCCCGGCCTGATTCCTCTCCCGCCCCCCCGGGCAGTGCCGGCTGTGTCCCGAGAGCCCGGCACTTCAGTGCCGGGCTCTTTTGCCGGCACTCGCGATCAGTCATTGCGTTGGTGCAGGCCCCTCCCCCTTAAGAAGGGGAGGAAGGCCTGCAGTACCACAGCGCGCCACACACGCTGCGGCACGTTGCGCTGCGATATTCAGTTTCAGCGCCTCAAGAGGGACGCGGGGCGCCTCGAACAGCACCCCGCGTCCCTCTTGGGGCGCTCAAGCTGAATTTCCGGCGAGCACAACTGCTCCGTTTGCAGCGGTAATTCCGGTGCCCAGGCGAGCTTGGCGCCCCGTTTGGGCCTCTACCGAATTTCTAGGCCAAAGTGTTAAAAATAACGGTTTCAAACTTTGACCCTACATTAACAGAAACTTTATGTGAACATTGTATAAAACATCCAAGTGCCTACCCTTGTGTGTTGTTAGTTGGTATGATTGCACTAGAATGAGTGTTAGTGTGAGAGGTGGCTAGTGAGATGGGTACGTGATAATGTAGATAGAGAGGGATGGGTGGAGGTGCAAGGTAAGTTGGTGTAAGGATGTGCAGGTGTAGGGTAGGGAAGGCAAGGCAGAGTGATGGGGATGTGATAAGAGGCACAGCAGGATGAGGTTGAGTGTGGCTTTGTACTAACGTTTCGTGATCTACTGAGATCATTGAAACATTTGCGGCACTGAACCCAGGTCCTCCGGACCACATCCCTGCTTGTGCCCACCTCTGAAATGTACAACCAGGCTGTGTTGATCTCCTAGGGAGGTCTCTTCTGCCCATGGGAGAGCCTGGGTGCAGCCGTGCACCTCTGTGCAGTGCTTGTCAGAGTTTGCAGCACCTTAATGCTGTAGAACACGGACAGCACAAATGTCAAAAGAAAGTTGGCCATGGTCCCTTTAAGGAAACTGGCAGATGACGTGTCATTAAATGACATCACCAGACCCGTTTCCTCTAATTGGCCGGGAAACTCGCTGGGCAAGCTTAACAAGCCCCATCATGAGAAATTCATTTCAGACAGCGGGATGGAACCAGCAGCGGGGTCAGGACCCGCCACAGACGTCGCCCGCCACGGACCCGCAGAGATTGGTAAAATCCAGCCCATGTTCCTATAATTGAATAAGACCTTTCATACAGTAATTCTTTATTCCTGCCTAGTAGGTTCCAGCAACTACTGCATATCAATGCACTTTATCTCAAATTATTGTGTGAATTTCCTGCCCAAGGTGAGATATTGAGTGGTGAGAATGGAACAATTTCAGTCACGCAGTGTCAGCATCAAACAGTTCCACGTCATATTTTTTAATGCAGAGTAAGGGACTTTTTGGTCTCTATACTGCCCCATTTTTGGAAGTATTTGGGCAGTAGCAAGACCAAAATCCCAATGGCACGCTTAGTGCCATCATCCCACCACTTAGGTTCGTTCGCATTTTTGTCCAGGTCTTGAAATAGGTGCAGGGGCCTTTTTGCTGCCGAAATGGGCAGCCGAGCAGAGTGCTGTGCTGGTCAGTCATCCAAAAGTTAAAATCGACGCCAGTGTCTGCACTGCGCAAGCCCTGCCCACTACAACATTGCAGAACATGGCCAAACCAGTGCCCCTTAAAAGCAATGGTTGGAGGCTGCTAGAAAAAAAATGTGCTTGCTTTTTGGACCAGGATGAGTATAATAGCTCTTCCTGCAATGTCAAAAAAATGCTCCTTCCCAATTACTCATTTTCCCATTGCCTCGCTACGTCCCACCCCTTACCTTATTAGCCTGGCCCTCCCTTTTAAGTCGGAATCACTGGCTCAGCTTGATGGTTGGGCTGCCGGATTTCCTGCCCAACCTCCGCATCCCATTCGTGAGCTATCAGCACTGGGAATCCGCAGGCAGCTCGCGTGTCAAATGTAATCAAAATGGTTAGGGCCTCCCACTGGCAACGTCAGGGGCCACATCAATCCACCCACCCGATATACACTACACGTTAAAATTGCCCTCTAAATCTCTCCCTACTCTGCTGAACGCCCATTGAGGCATTTTTCCATTTCCAACACCAGACATTGTGGCCTCTTACCAAATTGATGCTAAAATGTGCTGTTTTATTATGTAGATCCATGCCTAGTAGGAACTAGTTTGAATTAATTTTATATAGCACCCTTACAGCCAGAAGACCTTGGAGACTTGAATGCCATGAACGCAGGTGCAAAAGGTAAAAGGCGAGTGTCTAATCCACTGCCCCTCACAGCAATGTTAACCTGTCGTAGGAAGGTTTAAGATTGTTATACTTTTATACCGTCGTAATAAGACAAATATCTGCAGAACCATTTTTACAATCTTTCCAATAAAGGACGAGCTGGTTGGAGCTCACATTTACAGAAGTGCTCGTCATCTTTTGAAAATCGAGTCTTGGAAATAGTACCTGGTGCGCTATTAAGAACATAAGAAATAGGAGCAGGAGTAGGCCATTCGGCCCTTCAAGCCTGCTCCGCCATTCAATGAGATCATGGCTGATCTTCTGCCTCAACTCCATTCATCGGCCCTATCGCCATATTCTTTGATGCCCTTACTAGTCAGAAATCTATCGACTTCTGTTTTGAATATACCCAATGACTGAGCCTCCACAGCCCTCTGGGGTAGAGAATTCCAAAGATTCACCACCCTCTGTGTGAAGAAATTTCTTCTCATCTCAGTCCTGAATGGCCTACCCTTTATCCTGAGGCTGTGGCCCCTGGTTCTAGACTCCCCAGCCAAGGGAAACATTCTCCCAGCATCCACCCTATCAAGCCCTGTAATAATTTTATATGCTTCAATGAGATCCCTTCTCATTCTTCTGAATTCAAGAGAATACAGGTCTAGTTTACTCAATCTCTTCTCATACGACAGTCCCGCCATCCCAGGAATCAATCTCATGAACCTTCGTTGCACTCGCTCTATGGCAAGTATATCCTTCCTTAGGTAAGGAGACCAAAATTGTACACAGTACTCCAGATGTGGTCTCACCAAGGCCCTATATAATTGGAGTAAGACTTCTTTACTCCTGTACTCAAATCCTCTTGTAATGAAGGCCAGCATACCATTTGCCTTCCTAATGGCTTGCACCTGCACATTCACTTTCAGTGACTCGTGTACAAGGACACCTAGGTCCCTTTGAGCATCTGCTTTCCCCAATCTTTCACCATTTAGGAAATACTCTGCCTTTCTGTTTTTTCTACCAAAGTGGATAACTTCACATTTATCCACATTATAATCCATCTGCCATGTTCGCGCCCACTCAGAGTCTGTCGAGATCCTCTTGAAGCCTCTTCACATCCGACACTGCCACCTAGCTTTATGTCATCAGCAAATTTGGGAATGTTACATTTAGCCCCCTCATCCAAATCATTGATATAGATTGGGAATAGCTGTGGCCCAAGCACCGATCCTTGCAGTATCCCAATAGTCACAGCCTGCCATCCTGAAAAAGACCCGTTTATCCCTACTTTGTTTCTCTACTCTTTATTCATGCCATAATGCTGTGAAATTAGGCGACTGCTCGTATATTTATAAAAATCTGTACAAGGCACAAACTTAGCACTTCAGCACTGCAAGACATAAAGGCTGCAATTTTGCCTGCCTGAGCGGCTTCAAGGCGGGAAAGGGCGGAGGCAGGGGGCGACCCCACTGCTGCGTGGATCCCGCTGATAAATCGAATCTTGTCCTAATGTGCTTGGTTAGGCCCGCCCTGTGCATTTTCTGGTTATATTAAAGGGTGCGGGTTTGGTGACGTCATCGGATGATGTGATTATTGCCAGTTTATTTAAAGGGGCCATGGCCCCAGTTACTGTCAGTTGCAAATTGATAGCATTCAATGCTGTCAGTGTTTGAGTCTCTGCACTATGAGCTTGCAGCGCCAACGAGCAGCACCTCGCTTCACAGATGAGTCCCTCCATCATCTTGTGGAGGGAGTGAGAGCACACGGAGGTTTTCTTCCCTGTGGATGGCAGGAAGAGGCCTCCCCAGCAACCAAAGCCAGAGTGCTGCAGATATCGCAGGAGGTTATGGGGCTGTCAGTGGTGGTTTGCACTTGGGTGCAGTGCCGCAAGAGGTTCAATGATCTAGTAAGATCAGGAAAAGTGAGTATTAAGCCACAATTACCTTGATGCTGCTGTGCGTCTCATCACATTCGCACCACTCTACATTGCCACCCCTATTTCTGCACAATGCTGCACAGCGCAACATCCCTTGTACCTGTACCTTCATCCATCCCTCTAACTCCATCTACATTATCAGGTCGCCATCTTACTATGCAGCCCTCACACTGAGCCTCATCATTATGCAATGACAGCAACTAACACCACAAAAGGAGGCAACTTGTTATTGCCAACCCACTCCATCAAATTGTAAGTGTAAAGCTCTATGCCATTCCATTCCTTACACTCATATCACTCTTACTGAACCTTCTCTTCTTTCCCTCCTTGCAGGAAAAGATAGCCCATAATAAGAGGGAGAGCACAGGAGGTCCACCACTCCACAAACCATGACGAGCACTGGAGATTGCTGGAGTGGGTGACGTTCCGGAAGTGGGGACGGAGAGGGGCTCAGTAGAAGAAGCTGGTGACAGAATGAATTTCCTTACAATTTCATGCCTTTCATCATTGCCTCATATGGGGTGTGATATCAAGACAAGATGAATGCTCATCATGTGGATAATGGTATGTGTCTGCAGTAGACATCCTGTATAGCTAACTGATGTCTTCACTCTTCCATAGGTCCATCAATGTCCAGGAGCAACAGCAAGAAGACTTTTCAGAGGAGACTCCTACTTCGGAGGGCGCAGCGTCACCTCAGATAACACAGCACCAGCGCAGAGTCGCACACCTCGATGGGTATGTCGCGAGATAGAGGAGTTGTCACCAAAGTGTCTCAGATCACAACTGAGCAGCAGCAGATGGTGGGGACATTGACAGCAGTGGAGACTCCTCATCGGAGGGCACAGGAGTCTCCTAGCGGAGCCTCGGGGGCCATCCAGGAAGAGGGCGATCCTGGAGCTGCAGGAACAAGTGCAGGAGGCTCTGACTGGTTTTGCGACTGCGGTGACTGTGCATGTGCAGAGAATGGAGAAGTCCATCTCCAGCATGAGCAACACTGGCGCACTCACTGGCAACTATAGCTTCCTCCATGGATAGGATAGCCACCTGTATGGAGGGGACATGGCGCCATTCACATGAGAACATGGTTTCTCTTCAAAATAGATGCTCATCTATGGAGGAGAGATGGGGAAAAAATATGGAGGAGAGATGGGCATCTATGGAGGAGAGAAACCAGAGGCTCATAGATGTCCTTTGTTGGAGGGATGTCAGTGTAGAGGTGGGCCCTCATGGCCCCACTGAAGTGCAGCAACGTGCTCTCCAGCTACTTGCTAGCAGGGAAGTGCGGGTGGCCCATGAGAGGGATGATGGTGGGAGGGGACATGGAAGTGGGGGCTCTGCTCCAAGCGCTCAGACTTCCACCCCCTTGCCAACCCCTCGGTCAGAGCTCCAGATGCCTTCCCGGACAGTGATGGCCGAGTCTGCGCCTGCACAGTTGCAGGAGGAGCATACTTTGGCGGAGCCATCAGTGGCTCCAAAACCCAGAGGACGACCACCAAAGGCATCTAAGCAGGCACAGCACGAAGATGAGGACACTGCCTCTAGCTATGCTGAAGTCACGGGGTAGCACGGCGTAGAAGCACCAGAAAAGAAAGATCCCACACAAATAGTCACAAGGGTAGTCACTCGGGTGTGTCTTTATCAATGTCATGTTAGTATTCTATGAAGTGCTGTTAATAAATCATCTAATTGTCACACTTGGAGGTTGTTGACAAATTTGTGAGATGAAATGGAAGTGGCAGAGTGAAGGGTCAGGGCTCATTTCACACCCAGCAATGGTGGTGAGAGTCAAAACAAGGGACGAATCATTGTTTGACTGCTGCATGGTGTTGGGTGATGCAAACCTTGGCAGCCGCATGTATAAGCTGCATGAAGTTATTGAAATCTGCCATTGATAAGGGTATCCCTGGTGTAATGGGCAGCAACGTGCTTGTGTACTGGTCGCAATGGGAGCGCCGGCTCATCCAGGTGTTCCTCGTCCTCATAACCAACCTCATGGTGAGCCTCCTCATCCTCATGCTCCTCGTCCTTTGATGAGGCTCTGCGCTCAGCAGCGTCTTCCTCATCCAGTACTGATCCTCACTGCTGTGCAGGACGCAGCAGATGACGACTATTCGCGAGACCCTAGCTGGTGCATACTGAAGGGCTCCTCCAGATCTGGCGAGGCATCTGAAGTGCATTTTGAGCAAGCCTATTGTCTACTCAGTGACACTTCCTGTGGAGATGTGGCTTTGATTAGAACGTCCCTCAGGCTCATTTGTTGGCCTCAAAGGTGTGAGCCACATCTTCAGGGGATAGCCCTGGTCTCCAAGCAGCCAGCCGCCAAGACTGTTTGGTGGTGTGAAGAGCTGAGGGAAGGTGGAATGGCGCAGGATGTACGAGTCATGCAGCTGCCAGGGAACTTGCACACACATGGATGATAATCTTCCTATGGTTGCAGACCAGCTGAACGTTGAGGAAGTGGAAGCCCTTGCCGTTAACAAATGCTACTGGGTTGTGATGGGGTGCCCTGATGGCCACATGTGTGCAGCCGATGACTCCCTGCACCCATGGGAAGCCAGGTAGAGCGGTAAAGCCAAGCGCACATTCATTGACAGTGGCTTCATCAGTGGCCAAATGAATATAATTTGCGGACTTGTTAAAGAGGGCATCGGTTACCTGTGCGATGCATCCGTGTGCGGCAGACTGCGAGATGCCGCAAAGGTCTGCTGCAGATGCCTGGAAGGAGCCTGAGACGAAGAAGTTGAAGGCAAGGGGGAGTTTGACAACCACTGGTAAGGAGTGTTCACCCCTTCCTCTGGGCTGCAGGTCTTGCTCTAGTAAAGTGCAAATGTCGGCGACAACCTGGCGCGATAGCCTGAGCCTCCTTTGGCACTGCTGCTCTGTCATGTTGAGGAAGCTCATCCTCTGCCTGTATACCCTGTTTTGGGAGTATGGCTTCCAACGCGGTGCAGCCCTGCACTGATGCCCTATGCAGCATCAGGCGGTTGAGGCAAAGGTCGGTGCTCTTGTTGCTGCTGCTGCTGCTTTTTGTGTGGTTGGTTCTGCTGCTGCGGCTGGTCGTCATCAGAGCATAAATCGTGCCCATTCTGATGATTCATATGGCAGGTGAAGTTCAGATGACAGAACCAACCTATCAAGGGTTAGATATGACATTGCAAGGAGGTGACAGTGAATAGAGAGAGAGTTTACTGCAAACACTTCCCAAATGCATAAAGCTTAAAAATCTGTTCCAAATACTGAAGCCTGAAGTTTCTGAACATGGAAAGTGACCAGCTGTAAAATGGTAGGTTTTTTAAAACCACTTTTGCAGCTGGGTTGTGATGGCTGTCACCTATTAAAAGAAATGGAGAGTTGTTCAGAACCCGACATACTTACCTGACGTGATCCCCGAGCGACAGGAACCGCATGGAAAACTTGGGGAAATGTTTTGTACCTGCTAAAATGGTGATTAAATTGGTTTAAACACTCAACTAGCACAATTGAACGGCCCACCATGTCTGCAAAGCTCAGGCAGAGCCAGCTCTAGGGAAATTCACAAGGAGGCGGGTTTAGAGCGGGATACCGCCCCGCTATCAATCATTTGGATTTTGACAGCGGACCCGCTCCCAACCCTCCCTCTCGTCGCTGGCAAAATTCAGCACAAAACGTTGCATTTGCTGAACCCTTTTGGCTCAAATTAAATCTTAGTTGAGTGTCTACTTTGGGACAGGGCTGTCAGAATTTCCAAAAAAACCACAGAGCGGCGCTATTTCCTGCTTTCTGTTACTTCAAGATCTTTGGGCGTCAATCAAGAATCCTACTGTGTTCACGGCTTCTCATTGTTTATATCGTCCAATCTGTTCTGTGCATTGCACTTGTAACACCGTGTCCTGCTCTATACTTTGCACTGCACAGTGCATTGCTCTGTATGATTAAATCCTGCGTGCATTGCATCTCCAGAATGAGTTTATAAGGCTCTCATCTGACAGTTCATTCCTATCCTCAGGTGGAACACTTCGGCAGAGATGAGATGGTGCAGTGGCTTTAGTAACATTCTAGAGCAGAGATCGATGCTTGCAATTATCGGTGACAGATTCAATTTCCAACAAAATTCATCCATGATCGTTTGGGATAAAGGGCTCCGTGTACAAATGCATTAAACAGCCACCAGTTCGTGTTTAAATTCAGTTTTTCAATACAAGTTTACCACAGTTTTATACAAATAGCCATATACTAAATTGGTCTTTGAATTTTGCGACACTGTACAAATCTGGATCGAATCCAAAGCATTAAATGGACGAATAGAAAGAGCTGCATCTGTAACTAGAATTGCGCCTCTATTGCCTGAAGTAGAATGCCGCGTAATGATCCTGCGCATCGGCTTAGGTACGGCTTCGAACGATATTCTGAGCCAAGCAAATTGTTCTGATGAAGGATCCCACCTGAAATATGAACCTATCTCTCCTTCAGCTGCTGTATTTACAGGAATTTTATTTTTAAATTGTAGAAAATGTTGAACCCTGTTCTGGTCCAATCCAGCAAAAAACAGAAAATGCTGAAGACTAAAACGGCAGGCATTTCGGAAGGGCTGGAAAGAAATTAGTACTTATCTTTTACACTGAAGTTCCGATCAAAGGTCCATATGCCATCTTCATAACATGTCTTTTGTCTTTACAGATATTGACTTAGATGTGTAGTCCTGTTCTTATTTCAGTTTTGGAGTATTTGCATGTGTTTCTCTTTATAGCTACTGATGATAAAGTCTGGTGTGGATATTTCTACTTGAGCATCAAAATGTGAGTACTGACAAAGGTCAGGCTACCGTTTTAATATGATTAAATACTAAGAAGACTACATGCGAGATAAAAAAATAAAAAATGCCAAAGTTGTAAATTTGAAATACAACTAGAAAAATGTTGGATATACACAGCAGGTCAGTCCAAAGGAGAGAGAAAAATGAAAAATTCTGACCAAGGCTCTCCACTCCAACATGAAACAATCTTTTTTTCAGAAGCGGGGGTTCTATTATCTAATTTCTGTTTGAGCACAAGTAGCCGGCTCAATCAGAGCAATACTTTCTAAAAACGTTATTTAAAACCTAACTAGACAAGCCTAGAACGTACTGTTAGAAATTCTTCCGCCCACTGTTTAAACGCATGTGTAAACTCATTTATTTTAAATAGGTTAAAAGAGAGTACAGAAAAATGTAGTAACAGCAACTTAAGTGTTTGTCGCCTGGTATCACCAATAGTAATTTCTGGGCTGCAAACATTTCGTAATATGCCTGTTCAGAATAAATGGACTAATCATTTTCTAGAGATGTATATAGGGTTACACGTTTTCATAATAAACTTAACACAAGCTTTCATGTTGGGAATAGATGTGTTACCATATTAATCTAAATTCTTCCAAAAGTTTGGGAAAGTTGTAGCAGGTTGATAGATGATTGGTTGGTGTCAGGTGACTGATGGGTTTCTGAGTGCGGTGCCAGTTCCAGCTCCTGTGCAACGGCGAACTGAATTGAAAGCACTTACCGGGCAGGACTATGCAATAGAGACCTCAAACGGAAACCCAGCACCAGCAAGTTTTGGGGTGTGCACGGCAGAGCATTACGTGGGTGAAGAGTAGTCAGAGCTTCACCATGCCCTTCATTTCACAGCTCGGAGATTTTTGGTGAGATTTTCTTGTTTTGCCGGTTTATGAATTATGGAATTAAAATGACTGCCCACCCTTTTGTATCTGTAATGCAATCGTACACTGAGATTACGAGAAAACCCGCTATAAAAATAACAGCCTGAAATCACAATTCAATTATTGTTCATAGTATTATTTACAGAAACATATGAAGGGAGGCATAAGCAGAACAGCTTTCAAACCTCACTCATTCGGAGTGAGGTTCATTCCTTTTGGTTTAAAAATGATCTATTTTAGTGTAGCTTACTGAATTATAAAATAGCTCGGCGTTTAAATAGATCTTCAGTCTGACTCACTCTTCGATCATAAATCTCACTCCGAGCAGTTCCGTGATGCCGAACAGCTCTGACAGGAAGGCGCGCGCATACACCCATATAGCCAGGGGGTGGGGAAGGCATACCCACCCAAACACATACAGAAAATAGAGAACATCAACAAACACACTGACACGAGAGAGAATGGGAAGGGCAGACAAAAAGAATTACACGGAGAGGGAGTCACGGGCAGAGGTGTACAAAGAAGCAGGAGGTCACATACACTTGTTGCTAATTCAACGCCTGCGAGTTGCAGCCACACGAAAAGTTTGGAACACCCTCATCTGAATTCTATTGCCAAACCCGTTCTGAACGAAAACGATGATCTGCGGTGAAAAGGTGGGTTTGATCAGAGAGAGTTTGAGCTGGTTCTCTCAGAGTAGCGAATAATAAGGAAATCATTTTTTTTTTAAACATATAAATGAGTCTATCTTCAAAACTCAGCCAAAATCCCCTGAAGCTAAAGTCTTTGCTAACTTCAAAATAAATATTCTGCCTAATAATATTTCAGCGTAAGCATACGGCAGAACGCCATCGGCAACACTTTATGTAGCCAGAGTCAGTAAGAGATAGTGCGATTGCTATGAACACTCACCTCCTTCCGTAGACGCTTTGATAAGGGTCAGGAGCAGGTATCCCTGTAAGAGCAACATAGCCATCTTGTCGGGCACTCCACAAAATACTAACTCACTCCAAGTCCAGCCGCTTTTATTCACTTGACCCTAATTGCCACTTGTAAGAGACGGATGTGGACAATACGTAATTAGTGAGGGACCCGGCTCCGTACTAGTAGCCAGTTGACTTTTCTCTCCTGTTGCTTTTTTTTTATGGCCAGTCCTGCCAACATTGCAGAGCTCTTGCCAGAATCTCGGCAATTGCGTCTGTTTTCCCTGCCAGGTCGTTTGCGTGCGCTCTGAGGCTTCATTGGAAAAAAAGGACAGCGAGTCAGCCAGATAAGGCAGTTCGAATAGTGCATGCAGTATGGGTCACAACATGGGAAGAGAGATAAGCTAATACGCAGCTTAAGCATTAATTCAATTTCTGCAGTGTCTGTACTGAATGCCCGATAAACAGGCCCAGGTCAGATGCCCTTTTTTTTGAAGATATCTGTCACCACTCTAATAAAACGTGAGTTTGGAAAGTAACTTTTAATATCAGTTTACCTGAACAGATAATTATACAGAGGGTGCTTATACCGATAATTAGTTATTATAACAATAAATATGCATTCAGTCCAAATACAGATAGGCAGTTCTATAGTGAGATTTTTATATAGGCAGACATACGCTGGGATGCACACACAAGATAGACATATATATAGTAATAAAAAAAACTACAAATCCTGTAAATGTACAAAAAAGCAAAATACATGAAATACACAGCAGGTCCACTAGCATCAGAAAAAAAAGTTTTAGGTTACAATCCATGGGTTGCAACCAATAGACAGATATATACATAGTAATATATAGACAGACAGATATATATCTCATATATACAGACATATAGATATAGACACATTTGAATAGGTAACAAGATATAGGGGTCGATACACACCGTTAGATATATATACGCTCAATTAGACAGGTCCACGTCCCGAAAGTATGCACACAGGTAGATATATAAATATACAAATAATTGGATAGATACACACCAACAGATATACAAGTACCACACTGAACCAAGAACAAAGTTAATGTAATTAAATTAAAACAAATACATAGAAAGAAACAAATGAATATTTTTCAGGTGAAGTATGCATGGCAGCAGTACAAGCCGACATTTCCTGCATGACGTCAGTCAAATGGCCCCAGAACCGCACGGTTTGCAGACTTTTGACTAGTTCTGTTGCTAATGTCAAATATGTCCTTTTCAATTTGGCAGGATTTTACTCACTTTGTTGGCTGGTTCTGCAACATACGCCCAGCTTACAGCCAAGTGAGGCATTTTATTTATTTTAAATTAAAAAAAAAATGTTTTCTTTTCTTAATCAGACTGGGACCATGTGGGTTCAGACTGTATGGAACAGCCTTTTATGTTACTAGTATTGCAGATGTCCTGGAACATACTTTTTGACTTTTCGTACATAGTAAGGTACCTTATTAAATACCCCAGTGAGAGGAAAGAAAGACTTACATTTATATAGTGCCTTTCACGACCTCAATGTCCCAAAGTGCTTTACAGCCAATGAAGTACTTTTTGAAGTTCTAATGCAGAAGGAATCCCAGTATACACACATTAAATGTCCCAGTGACTGCTGCACCAGAATTTGCTGGAGCAGGGCATCTCATGCCATACCCCGTTAGTTAGATTTTTTTCCTTACCCCTGAGCTCAAAAAATTCTGTGCCACAAATTTTGGAAGTGTGCATTGATAGGAGTTGCTAACCCTCACACAGAGGAACAATAAGGATATCTGATGTGGAAATGGCAAAACTCATACTGGTGCATTGGGGGAGCCCTTATAAAATTGAGGCCAATACATATTGTTGGTAGCAGGAATGTTAATGTACACTTGACCTAGGAGCATGTCTTTCCAAGACTTGGTGCCTAAAATGGAAAGGTTCCATTCTCTAGCATTACCCTCACTCACTTTGATGAGCAAAGGTGAATACATGCATTCTCTGCAGTGTTACAGCTCATTTGTCTTTATGGAATCTGTACAGTGTCATAGAATCATAGAAATTTCAGCACAGAAGGAGGCCATTCAGCCTATTGTGCCTTTGCCAGTGCCAACTTCCCACTGTAACTACCACCTTTAATCCAATTTTCCATCTCTTTCTCCATACCCTTTAATATTTTTCTTCAAATATTTATTTCATTCCCTCTTGGTTCAGCTTCAATAGCCACTAGTAAAATATTTCATACCTTAATAATCTCTTGCATGAAAAAAATCCTTCTAACCTACCCCTTTATGCTTCTGGTACTATTCCTGAATGTATACCCCTTCTTACCAAGCAGTAGAGATAACTTTTCACTATTTACTCTCCCAATCCCCTTCAATAAATTTTGAACACTTCCATTAGACTTCTCTTGACCTATTCTGCTTTGGTAAGTACAGTCCTGAGTTTTTAAGTCTCTCACAACTATATCCTTTGTGCCTGATATTGTCCTAGTGAATTCACATTTTCCATGACATTGATATCCTTGCTATAATGGTTGCATAAAGGTGCATGCAGTACTCCAATTTTGGCCTAGCTAATGTTTTATACAGATTCATCATCATCTCTTTGATTTTATGTCTAATATTCCTGCATATTAAATCCAGAAAACCATTTTCCCTTTCATGGTCTTTTCCACCTACAATCCTTCTTTTAAGGAGCTGTGTATTTTTCTGCTGCTCCATTTCATTAGAATTTTATTGTTCCAGTTATATTTCCATGATTTTCCCCCAAAATCTATTACTTCACATTTATCAAATTGAACTACATTTCCCACACAGTTACCTGTCAATCTTTTCTGTATTGTAATGTATCCTTCTTAGACTTTATTTATGACCTAATCTCCTTATTCAACCTTGGAACTCTGACCTTTGAAGCAATCCCTTTACTCCTGTTTGGAATGTTTTTAGTCTTGTTATATAATACATCAATAGTTCCACTTGCAGGACTGCTGTTTTATCTGCCAATATTTCCAATCTGTCTGGGCTAGATCTTATTTGTCCCTCAGAAATGTACTCTTTTGCAATCTAGACATTTTTTTTATTCTGTCTTTGCTTTGTTTATACAGACTGCAACCCTAATTATATTCTGATCACTGACCCCTAAATAATCTACATTCAGGTCACGCACTGGCCTTGGTTTGCTACCCAGTATTATGTGTGACAGAGCAGACCTTTGCTTGTTTCAAACAATAAGTGTTCTGCATTATATCTTCTTCAAATAAATTTTAGATATGCCAATGTATTATAAACTTAAAAAAAACTGTCAGCTACTCTTGGAAAGGATTTCTTTTGTTTTTGTTATCCGAGATATGAGTTAAAAGAACAAATTGTCTGGGTATATACATTTCAGGTTGCTATCTAGCCTATTGGTTTCCCAGAGAATCGTCATTATATGTTAAATGGCTTTGAAATGCTGAAATTATGCGAAGCTTGCAGATGTATAATGATCACTGTTCACACCGATTTCCCAGGGTTTCCACGCCTTTCACTGAAGTCACGGCAGACAAACTGGAGAACCCTGTGGAAATTCACCCCATAGTCTTTGATCTGAAAATGAAAATTGATTAATGACAAATTTCTTGAACTGTTTTGGTAACAAAAACTAGCATAGAGAAGTAATAATGTAATTGGCTATTTCTATTCTTTGATTAGGCTATTTACGTATTTCCTCAGTAAGCTAGAACTTTGTGGGGCAAGGCTCAGTTATAAGATGTTGGAAATACCTCTAAGCTTTTAGCCACTTTAAGAGGAATTTTCCAGTCCTGATGTTAAAACAACCGGATCTTGGAATAGTGAGTCTATCACTTACTGGAGGGACCGTGGCCTAACCTTGCAGGATTTTCTGAGATTAGGGATTTATAACATGCATACCAAGCTCCTGGCCTGGATTGGACCTAGTACTGGATGCTCCTGGATTGAGCGTGGCGCTGGGAACTCACTGACAGAATGGGGTGCGAAATAGCACAGCTGCAGCTCTTCAAGACTGAGCTGATATTTAATCATATGAATTGCTGCTGGAATAACAGAAAAATGGGCGAAGCAAGAGTGCATCTGCTCCATTTTTTGATCATTATTTGGATATCCTTCTGGCAGGAAATGAGAATTGCCCTCTCTGGCATGCTAGAACACCCTCCCGTGTTCAGAACGTCCAGGCTGCTTTACAGGAAATTGCTGTCAGAGTGAATGCACTAGTCACCATCCAGAGGACTTGAAAGCAGACAAATTAAAACATTAATATCCTCAGAAAATTTGTCATAGTGTGACTAGCCAGTGTTGCACTAAACCAAATAGATGGGCAGCGTATTCAACCCAATAACTGTTTCTTCTCTCTCTATTACACCCTGATTGGGGCTGCATGTTAAGCTCTCAGAAAGCAGCTCTTCCTAAACTTCACGTGCATGACCATATTACAGCAAAGCATGCTTTATTACTGTCACAAAATTGTATATTTTATCAAGGATACTCCGCTAAGAAAGCTTGTCACACTAGTAACTTGTATGATGCATGATGCACTGAAACTACTTGGTACTCACTAGTATCTGTACTCTTCCAACTGTGAACATCTCAATACTTCTAGAAAAGTAGGAGAAAGCTGCTCATAATAGAAGAGAGAAGAGCTGAACATGAGAACGCCCTCGGTTCAGACGCTCACACAGTATGAACAGGCTACAGTGGGCATGTTTGTGCGAGAGAATATAGAGCATGTGGGACATTTGGAGGCTAGAAGTTTCCAAGAATGCCACAAAGAATACCTTGTTACTCTTCCTCCCATACAAAGTCACTCACTCACATACACACACACACACTCATATACTCATGAAAATATTACAGCAGAACACCATATACACAGTATTAGCTATGTCAGCTCTATTTCAGGGGCTCCTTCTCAGACACCATCTTTTGTTTCTATAGCTATCCCCAAAGAAGAATTTGGAGGCCTGAACAACAGTCCTGAAGCCAGCACCTCACAGCACTTTAGGTACACAGGCCTAGAAATTCAGTTGGGCGCGGCAGCCGTTAGCGCCTTAGGAGGAGTAGATTTCGAGCGCTAGGTGCTTAGTGGCCGGGCGCAGCGCAATCTGCGCCTCGCCCCAACTTCAGTACACATTTAGCGCCGGCGCAAAGTCTTAGCGCGCGCCCTGCTGCGCGCGCACATCATGACGTCATTTGCTAGTGCAACGCCTTTTGTGCGCCCCGAACCAGAACTTCACTCGCGCTGGCCCATTGTGCGCCGGGCGGCCCGAGCGACTGTGAAGTGGAACGGTACACAGCCCAGCCGGGCCGCGGGGAGCGCAAATTAAAGGGCACTTACCCAGCAGTATAAAGGCCAGCCATTTTGCAGCATTCACTCTTGTGCAACGGTTTTTTGGACAGAGACCAAGGAGGAGAGTTTACTGGTTTGGACCAACACTTGGACAGGTATTTTTGGCTCAGGCCAGAGCTTACCAATTATCTTTGCCTTCATTCAGAGCTCAGTGTTTGCCAGCATATAATGGGGGCTGCATTGGGTGGCAACGCTGAATTTCAGCCTTATGCCAGAAGGGTTTACAGACGCCGTGAGAGAGTGGCAGCCCTGGCTAGACGCAGAGGGGGCAACAGGCGTCGCCAACTGAGGCCTTACCCACGCAGGGTATACCGCCAGCAGACCTCCTATCTGACCATGTCTGCCGCGATGTGTGTTAGGAGGCTGCGATTCCGAAGGGAGGTGGTTGCAGACATCTGCCAGCTGCTTCAGAGAGATCTGCAGCCACAGCTGATGTGCAGGACGTCTCTGTCGGTGGCAGTGAAGGTGACGGTGGCTCTCAACTTCTATGCCTCCGGCTCCTTCCAATCCGCTACTGGGGACATCGCTAACATCTCCCAGTTCGCCGTGCATTACTGCATCCGCCAGGTGACCGAAACCCTTTTCAGAAGGAGACATCAATTCATCTCCTTCCCCATGACCCTGGACAAGCAGCAGCAGCGTGCAGTGGGGTTTGCAAGAATAGCGGGCTTCCCCATGGTGCAGGGCGCCATTGACTGCACGCATGTGGCTTTGCGGGCATCTGTTGAGCATGCCGAGGATTACCGCAACCGGAAGGGCTACCATTCCCTTAATGTACAGCTGGTGTGTGACCACAGGCAGCGCATCCTAGCTGTCAATGCCCGCTTTCCAGGCAGTAGCCACGATGCCTTTATCCTGCGACAGACAACTGTGGCTGACATGTTCCAGGCACAGCCTCCCCCAAGAGGATGGCTTATCGGGGACAAAGGCTATCCTTTGTGTACCTGGCTCATGACCCCGCTCCGCGCGCCCACGACCCCTGCTGAAGAGGCATACAACGAGAGCCATCAAGTGACGAGGAACCTCATAGAACAAACAATCGGCATGCTCAAGCAACGGTTCCGCTGTCTCGATCGCTCCGGGGGAGCCCTCCAGTATTCGCAGGATCGAGTCTCCCAATTCGTCGTCGTTTGCTGCATGCTGCACAACCTGGCTATCCGCAGGACTCAGGCACTGCCACCTCATGTTGGACCACCACCTCAGGAGGAGGAGCAGGAGGAGCACGAGGACGAGGAGTACCAGCCCAGGAGGGACGCACAAGGTCCAAGGGCCACCCGTCGGCGGCTTGTTGAACGTCACTTCTAGGCCCCCTGTCAGGGAATGGCTTGTGCCAATGATAGAACATGATTGCAGCCACTCCACAAGCCCTCAGCCGGTTAAGGCAACAAACACTTCAAAGATCAAACATGGACAATGTGAATAAATAAAATGCTTTATTGTACAAACTCTGGGCCCTTCCCACATGAAAACCAAAAACAGACGAAACCCCCAAAAAACACTCAAACACATTACTCGCTCCCACAACCTGGAGAGGATTAACAAAATAGGGCAACTAAAATGGCCGTCATTCTCGGCCTTTGTCAAAAACAAACATCACATCATCGGCCTTCAAAAAACAAACATCCAATTCTCGGCCTCAAGAAACAAACACAAATGGCCACACATTCGACTATTTGGCCCGCTAGGGCGATGCCTTGGCCATCTTTGGGTGGCCCCTGCCCGCCCTGCTGCTCCGCCTCAAAGTAAGGCCATTGGCTGCTGCAAGGCTGGGGGCAGGCTCCTGAGGGGCACATGTCGTGATGGCAGATGCCCTTGGGGGTCGGCCTAGTCGAGGTCTGGCCGTCGAGCGGGCGGCTGTTGATTGCTGCAGCTGTGGCTGGCCAGCATCAGTCGCTGCAGCAGCTCCTGGCAGCTCCACTGGGGGACTGGCAGTGGCGGCTGGAGGAATGGCGGCAAGCTGGCGGATGGCAGGCGCTCGCTGGTCGCCTGAGACACTGGCACTCGCCCGGGCCAGCACTGCAGCATGCGCACCAATCCGCCGAGGGACAGACCACTGTGCTGCTGCAGCGCGCCGGGTGCCCTGGCGATGCCTGGCTGACACAGCGAGTGTGGCAGCAGTGAGTGCCCGTGTTGACCTGTTCACTGACCGCATCAGAGCAGCCAGTGACTGGACGGCACCACTGATCACCTGGCCAGTCGCTGACAGAGCTGCCCCGAATTCCGCCCGACTCGCTGCCTGATCTGCCCGGTATTCCGCCCGACTGGTGGCCTCTGAGGGCCCGAACTCGGCCACACTCCGAGAGAGGGAATCGATGGACTCAGGCAACCGTGCCACTGCCGCCATGAGCTCCGTGTGCCGGCGCTCTGAGTCCGCGGACAAGTCTTCGAGGTGTTCCATCTCCTCGGCGAAGAGCATCTCCTGACTGGAGGCCGGACTCTCCCTCTGGGGAGAAGGCCGCCGAGCTGGCCGACCCTTCCTGCGTTGCTGGAGGCCGCTGGGCCCAGCAATTGGACTCCCCTCCGACGCATCCCCCCTCTGGGGAGAAGGCCGCCGAGCTTCCACCCCCCTCCCGCCTTTCTGCAGGCCGCAGGTCCCATGAGCTCCCCTCCCCTTCGACATTTCCGCCACGCTGCCCTCCAGGGAAGACGTGTCCCCTACATTGGCCTGGGTGGCCGCGGCTGAGGGTTCCCCTGATGGGCCGCCTTCCTCTTGCTCCTCCTCCTGCTCCTCTTCGGAGGGTCTGTCACTGGCAAGTTCAGGGACCTCCTCTTGACCATCTGAAAGCAGGACGGCACAAGAGTAGCTTTAGAGTGAGGAGAGGGCATCAGTGCGGGATGCATGAGTGGTGGCATTCAGCGCATTGGTCGGACAGTGGCAAAGAATGTAGATCTGATGCGCAAGTGGGACGAGAGAGGCGCAAAAGGTGATGTCCTTACCATTGCTGCCCAGAACAGGGTCGGCATCTCCACATGCAATGGGCCCAATCACCCGGCCACCCATGAGGCGCTCCACGCGATGTTGCAGGTCGGTGAGTGGCTGGATATGGGGTCGGCCTCCCCCGGTCGCAGTCCGGCTCTTGTGATTATTCGCCAGCTTGGCCTGCAAGAGAAAGGACGGCCTCTAAGTACAGTGTGTCGCCGTGATCTTGTGTGCACTGCCTCCCATGGTGGAATAGCTTGGCCAGTGTGTCGCCATGATCTGGTGTGCACTGCCTCCCATGGTGGAATAGCCTGGCCAGTGTGTCGCCATGATCTGGTGTGCACTGCCTCCCATGGTGGAATAGCCTGGCCAGTGTGTCGCCATGATCTGGTGTGCACTGCCTCCCATGGTGGAATAGCTTGGCCAGTGTGTCGCCATGATCTGGTGTGCACTGCCTCCCATGGTGGAATAGCTTGGCCAGTGTGTTAAGTGCAGAATGTGCAATTGATGCTCATGCCTGTCCCATAACTGCAGGATGAAGGCTGGCCATTAGAGCTTTCAGGTCCCTTTGCCCATAATGTGAGGTGCACATGCAAGGATGAGGAGGTCACTGGAAAGGGTACTCACCCTGACAATGCGTGTGAGGTCATTTAACTTTTTGCGGCATTGGGCACCGGTCCTGGGGACGTCGCTGTTGGCTGACAGCTTGGTGGCGACATGCCTCCAGGCTCTCCTGTAGACGCGGACCGTCACCTACTTGCCATTGTCCGGGTACAAAACATGGCGCCTCTTCTCCACAGCAGCAAGCAGCACACTCAGATCACGCTCTGAGAAGCGCTGCGCACGTTCACGGGCCTTCTCCATGTCTTCAGGCGCTATTTGGGTCCAGCAGCAGTGTTCAGGCCTAGCTGGAGGGCTCCACTATCCAGGGCGTGGCAGCAGACACAGTCGACCCTTCCCCCTTAAGAGCTGGCCGGCGCCAGGGTGTCTGCTGTCAATCACGAGATGGCCGCACCTGCGCTGCGCCCGGCCTCGGCGCTATCGATCACCACCTCCGGCTTAGCGCCCAAAGAGAGGCGTCCAGCAGCAGCTTTAGCGCTCGCCCGAACTCCTAGGGCGAAGCTAATGAATATCGGAGAAGTGGCATCGATTTGGCGGCGGCCGCAAACTTTAGCGGACGCCCCACTTTAGCGCCCCAAAAGTGGCGTCAATGAATTTCTAGGCCACGCACTCTAATTACTGGTGTAATGCAGAACATTAGTGAGCAGGAGCAGATAGTGGAGGCAGAGGAGGAGATGCTGTAAATGAAAGGAATGATGGATGAAAGAAATGGGATCCGTGATAACTGAGTTAGTGCAGAGGCCAATGTTGGGGAAGATGCATTTGGCCATTGCCTGGTGTGGGAGTGGAGAGGATTGTTAATGCAGTGGGAGGATAGGTCACTTAGGTGAAGATCTCATTTATAAAAGTCTGTATGGCTCTAGCTGCCCATAAAGGTGGTTTAGCTTGAATCTCTTCTGGCACCCTGGCTTCATCTTGCTTGGCTCCTGATTGTAGGTGGGTGGCTTTCTGCTCCACGGATGTATAGTTATGCCTCTTTGGCTTGCAAAGTTATTCAACATGTCACACACAACAATAATCTTAGAGAGCTTGGTAGAGCTGTAATGTGGGATTCCCCAAATCTGTCCAATATGCTTACATGCTGCTTCAAGATACCTATTGTATGTTCAGTAATGATCCTGGTGGCTGCATGGATCTTGTATCTGTGCTTTGCTGCTATCCTTAGCTGTCTCAGACACATCACAAAATGGGGCTCTTTTCTGTGGCTCAAATAATCCGAGGTGGGTGTCTTGACTGCTATCTGAAGAATAGACATTCACTTGCATGATCAATTTTTTATGGTCACAGATGATCTGCACATTAATGAAATGGAAGTCCACCTGGGAAGCAGTAACTCTTTCCTGTCTATAAAAGGAAAGGCAATCTTCTCTTCTTAGGCAGTCCCTCGGAACCAAGGATGACTTGCTTCCACATTAAAAATGAGTTCTCAGGTGACTGATGAGTCCAGTGTGGGACCTACAGTCTCTGTCACAGGTGGGGCAGACGGTGGTTGAAAGGGCGGGTGGGTGGGGTGCTTGGGTTGACGTGCGCTGCTTGCGCTTGGCTTCCGTTTGCTCCCGGCGAAGAGACTCGAGGTGTTTGGTGCCTTCCCGGATGCTTCTCCTCCACTTTGTGCGGTCTTGGGCCAGGGATTCCCGGGTGTCAGTGGGGATGTTGCACTTTTTCAAGGAGGCTTTGAGGGTGTCCTTGAAGCGTTTCTTCTGCCAACGTGGGTTCTCTTGCCATGTCGGAACTCCGCATAGAGCACTTGTTTTGGGAGTCTCGTATCGGGCATGCGGACGGTGTGACCTGTCCATCGGAGCTGATCGAGCATGGTCAAAGCTTCGATGCTGGGGATGTTGGCCTGAGCGACTGAATGACTGAGGATGTTGCCTGGTGCCTGATAACAAAAAGTGATGCCTTGCACCGTGGAAATGTCATACATTTAAAAAATTGTGTCTGCCTCTAACAGTTGCTGCATTTCAGCGCTGAACTTTACATATGCAGATATGAGATGAAATAGGGTATCTGCTACCTCTGTAGTTGCAGAGCCATCTTATAATTCTGCACAAGGCAGTAAAGAACCAACCCCATCCCAGGAAGCCTTTGGGAACATTCAACAGCCAGCCACTTCATTTCCTTCTCCCACTGGATAGCACATAGAAAGAGCACTAGAATAATTATTAAGAGATCCTCACCATATATTGTCACTGAGGGCTAGTACTGGGGTAAGGAACGCCGAAATGGCACCATTGTTGAGCAAGCATATGTTGGGAATTTGGACTTTATGCTGGGAGTTCCTTTATTTTATAACAAATTTCTGCTTCAGGATATGACTGGATGTTTATTGCATGGTGAGAGAGGTGTAGCACTTAGTTCTGATGTTATGAGGGGTTGTTACAACAGTTCATTGGGAACACATTATATATACGCTTGTGTTGGGGGCTCTTCTAAGTTTTAAGAGAATTGGCTTTCCACTAAATGTTGCTGGATTTTTCATCCGTGTTGTTGCTCTAATGGAGCTGATGAATCCCAGAGCTTGGCCTTATTGCCTCAATCTTCTTTGACCCCTTCCTGACTCTCCTTTTGTCCTTGCTGCATGGTGAGTCCTCTCCTTATTTTATAATTATGCAGAATGCTATACATAACTATAATTTTGGTTGGCTTTTTGGAGCCGTACAGCAGCATGCCCGCAAACTGCTCCAGACAATAGCATCTTTGGGATTGATTTTAACTCTTGGTTGGTTTCAGGTGACAGGACAACTGCAAAATGCACTCGCTGAAGAAAATTTGAGACCTGGGCTATTTTAACTTCTGTGCCACATTAATGTGTGTTCCGGGCGAGAAATGGGCATTTTCCCACTGTGTTGTGTGCCTATGCTGCCAGTGCATATAAGCAGGAATCTTACCCCACTGTTTCTTGCTGATGTCCAGATAGTTGACACACCTGCGGTAGATACACTGCATTAGATAGTAATAACTTCTGATGGTCCATCTCCTAGAGCCTTGCATCTCTCAGAATATCTTCTGTTCCTGCTCCTTCTCAAATATGTCCAGCAATAACAGACTGGATACTATACCCATGCTGCTATGTTCACCAATTGTGTTTTAACTGTTAAAAGTCTTATTTCCCAAATTCATAATTTTCTCCAGCTCAAAACCAAAGCCATTCTATTTTAGAAACTTCATACCTTAGACCCTAATTCTATCATCTTTTCCAACTGCTCGCTCAGGCTGAACCTGATGGTGCTCAACCTCTGTGTCCCGTTTGACCCTGTGCTGAATTTCAAACCCCATATCCGGTCCATTAGCAAGAACATCTATTTCCAGATTTGTAGCATCACCTACCTATGCCGATACCTCACTCCTACCACCACTGACACCCTCACCCATGCCTTTGGCAACTTCAGTTTTAACTTCTCCAATGCTCTCTTGCTAGCCTGTTGAGCCACATCTTACACAAGCTTCAACCCATTCAGTACTGGGGTAAGAAACGCTGAAGCAGCACCATTGTTGAGCAAGCATATGTTGGGAATTTGGACTTTATGCTGGGAGTTCCTTTGTTTTATAACACATTTCTGCTTCAGGATATGACTGGATATTTATTGCATGGGCCTATTGCATTCTATCCTCCACTAAGTTCTCCTCACCTATCACCCTGCCCTTGCCAACTCCAATGGTTCCCTATCCCATTCATTACAATTTTTTTGCCCTCATTCACAAATCCATTCATGGCCTCACTCAACCCTACCTCTGCAGCCTCCTCCAGCCTTGCGGACAGCTCAAAGCCTCTGCTCTTCCTATTCTCGTCTCCCCTCCTTCAACTGCACAATCAGGAATAAAGCCTTCAGCGATCATGACCCTGCACTCTGGAATGTTCTTCTTAAATCCCTCCACTTTGCTACATCTTTTTCTACCTTCCAAACCTTCCACAAAATCTATCTATTTGATACGTTAGATCATTTCCTAACTACTGCTCAGTTTCCAATCCCTTCACCTCTGTGAAGGTTTGGGAGGGAATGCCAGCACTTAGGGCCTAGATGGTTGATGCCAGTGGTGGGACGAAGGAAGTGGGGAATTCACAGGCCAGAGTTGGAGGAATGCAGAGGTCTCGGAGGGTTGTAGGGCTTGAGGAGATTACAGAGATAGGGAACAATGAGGCCATGGAGGGATTTGAACACAAGGATGAGAATTCTAAAATTGAGACAGTAAGCCTTTGTAGCAGGAGAGCTATTCTCTCTCATAAAAAAGTGCAGCTCTTAGCTTCACTTCACTATGTATCTTCTCCCTAATATAGCAGTGTATCCCTTACCTGAACTTTGAGGTGTACTGGTGCAGAGGTCTATCTCACATACAAAATGAAATGTATGTCTATTTCTTCCACTTGCGTACCTTTCACCTGGACAACATGATGGGTCGATTTTCAGTGTGCCGTGAGGCGGGCTTTTAGGCGTGCGGGGGGCTAAAATCCCGAATTCGGGGGTCCCGACACCATCCCGCCCAAAACCCGCCTCCATGTAAGTTTCAAAGGAGGCGGGTACCTGCCCCGCACTGGGACCCGCCGACCTGAGGCAGGAAGGGATTAGTGCCAATTAACTGCCTGTTAACAGGTAGTTAACAGGCAGTTTTTACCCTAATCCCTATTTTGAGGTTGTCGTTTGGGATTCCCGACGGCTCCAAACCACGCCAGGTTAGAGGAGGCGGGCCGTCGGGTTGACGGACTTGGAGGGGTCGAGATGTTGGTGTTCAGGTGAGTGATGGGTACATGAGTGCAAAGTTAAGTGTGTTTGGTGTGTCTAAAGTGGGTAAAGTTTAAATTACCCGTACTTACCTTTACAGCCTTCCTTCCTCTGTGTTTCGGGAGTCCATCATTCAGCCGGCACAGAAAGCAGAATGGCCGCGAGCTGTCAAAAGTTACAGCCTGCAGCTTTCAGTGCCGGTGAGATTTCTAACTGAGTTTGTGGAGAAGGACTCAGGTTAGAAGTAAGACTGTCAGTGTTTGACAGCTTCAAACAGCTGTGAAACACTGATATTTCATCTGTCAACACGTCTTGACAGATGAAATTTCAGTCTGTGACGTCACCTGTTGCCGGGTGGCCCTTAATTGGCCTGCTGAGCCCGCTGGGCGGGCTCAACAAGGTCAATCAAGGGAAAATCACGTGAATTGGCCGCATCTTGATGGAGGCGGGACTACAACCCGAAAGTTGTAGTCCCGCCTCCTTCCCGACTTCTGAATGAAAATCCAGCCCATGTCGATTCTGTCTGACACAGATCTTTCTCCAGGTCTTCAGATGTATAAGTGATAGAAGTAACAGTTAAAGTGAATACCAGTTTTAATGGCCTCTTACTATCATTCAAGCATGCGCTTCATGTCCTGTCTGAAACTGATAAGGGCAATGCTAAAAGTGTTTCTAACATTGTACTGATGGAAGCTGTTGGAAGGAGGTTTCTCCTCTGCTTGTTTTTAACAATACAAGCTGATAAACACTTTTGACACCCCATTACATTCCTTCCATGTGCCATGACTTGACTTGCATCATTAAATTTGTGGCTGTCTAAAATTGTACTGACATTAAAATGGAAATGGTTCCAAAAGTAGTTTAGATTCTTACAGCAAAATCTGTCCCCAGAATTCACTGCACTGTGTAACTCTACCAAATAGTGAAAACTTCCCAGCATACCTCCTTCCTTTGCAACAGTATAATCTTCAACTCACCATGAGGAACGCAATGAAGGTGGTATGACTATAACTAAATCATGTTATTTGTAACTGATTGGCACCACATCCCAAACACACTTCAGTTGTTCTGTGGAGGTCAACATTTCCACTATTGAACAGTAACCAAATACTTTCCCTATTTATACCGAGCCTCATAGCCTCTGCCATAAATGACATTGTTATATTCAGTTAACAAAAGGCTTCAGTCCCAGGTTCGATTCCTCATCTGTGCTGAGTTATCTCATCTCAGTTAGGCAACACTTGGGGTTCTGCTGTTGGTCTCAGCACCCTCTGGGAGAGTGAGGGGTAGAATCAGAGAGCTTCTGTTCCAGATCGCTATTAGGAAAATGCATGCATGTACACGTTGAGTGAGGATAGAACCAGTGGACGTAGTGTATTTAGACTTCCAAAAGGCATTTGACAAGGTGCCACACAAAAGATTATTGCTTAAGATAAAAAATCACGGGATTGGGGGTAATATTCTGGCATGGATAGAGGATTGGCTATCTAAGAGAAGGCAGAGAGTTGGGATAAATGGTTCATTCTCAGACTGGTAATCAGTAACTAGTGGTGTTCCGCAGGGGTCGGTGCTGGGTCCCCAACTCTTTACAATCTATATTAACGATTTGGAGGAGGGGACCGAGTGTAACATATCAAAGTTTGCAGATGATACTAAGATGGGAGGGAAAGTAGTGAGTGAGGAGGACATAAAAAACCTGCAAGGGGACATAGACAGGCTAAGTAAGTGGGCAGAGATTTGGCAGATGGAATACAATACTGGAAAGTGTGAGGTTATGCACTTTGGCAGGAAAAATCGTAGAGCAAGTTATTATCTTAATGGCAAGAAACTGGAAAGTACTGAAGTACAAAGGGATCTGGGGGTCCTGGTGCACGAAACTCAAAAGGTTAGTATGCAGGTGCAGCAAGTGATTAAGAAGGCCAATGGAATGTTGGCTTTCATTGCTAGGGGGATAGAACATAAAAATAGGGAGGTATTGCTTCAGTAGTACAAGGTATTGGTGAGACCGCACCTGGAATACTGCATACAGTTTCGGTGTCCATACTTAAGAAAGGACATACTTGCTCTCGAGTCAGTACAAAGAAGGTTCACTCGGTTAATCCCGGGGATGAGGGGATGGACATATGAGGAGAGGTTGAGTAGATTGGGACTCTACTCATTGGAGTTCAGAAGAATGAGAGGTGATCTTATTGAAACATATAAGATTGTGAAGGGGTTGGATCGGGTGGATGCGGGGAGGATGTTCCCGATGATGGGTGAAACTAGAACTAGGGGGCATAGTCTTAGAATAAGGGGCTGCTCTTTCAAAACTGAGATGAGGAGGAACTACTTCACTCAGAGGGTGGTAGGTCCATGGAATATGCTGCCCCAAAAAGCTGTAGAAGCTACATCATTACATAAATTTAAAACAGAAATAGACAGTTTCCTAGAAGTAAAGGGAATTAAGGGTTATGGGGAGCGGGCAGGAATTTGGACATGAGTCTAGGTTCGGATCGGTCATGGCCCTGTGGGTAGCGGAGCGGGCCCAGGGGCCGTGTAGCCTGATCCTGCTCCTATTTCGTGTGTCTAATTCTGTTAGATTCGGGAGATGGTTCTGTGATAGTAGATTGGCAGTTAGGATCAGATCAGCCATGATCTTATTGAATGGCGGAGCAGGCTCGAGGGGCCGATTGGCCTACTCCTGCTCCTATTTCTTATGTTCTTATGACTCGGCTATGATGCGCTCCAAGATACAATAGCTTGCTGTCACTCACCGTTTAGGCTCACGTGAAGAATGTTCACTTGGGTGAAATACCAGAGGAAGCATATCTCAGCAAGAAATAGTGCCTTCAAGAGAGGAGGGAAGACATTGGAATAAAGAGGGCTTTCACACAAGGGGCAACTGGGAGGAAGAATAATCATTGGTGTGCTAGTCACAGCTTGTGCTGTTCACATTCAGGCAAATTATTGCTTTAGATTGTTTAAAAGGAACTGCCTTCAGAAAACTACACAGGGTTCTCCTTTGAGTTACCACCTGTTTTGGGTGGATTTGGGACAGTAAAAATAATAGAAGGAGTTCTTAAAGGTTATTTCTTCAAATCCACCTGAAAAAAACTGCACCTGTATTCTCCACCCAAAAAATGCTAGTTCCCTTCAACACCCACCAGAAGTGGTTACTGCCCCATGTAAATGAAGGCAAGAAAATGTGGCCAGCCCCCCCAAACCATTTTCTTGTATTTCTGCCTCAAACCCACCCCAAATAATTAATCCCACTTTAAATGTGGTGGTAGAGGCTGCAGCTGGTATCCCATAGCCTGATACAGCTTGCAGGAGAAATTTATGTTTGCTCATACTGAAGATTGGTGTTTTTTTTACCTGCATTGCATTCTTTAATGTACGTTTGCTGCTACCTTTAGTCACATGGATTTCCCTATGGGAATACCTTTATTTTTGTTAGAGGAGAAGAATAGAGACCTACAAGAGGCCTGATTATACATTCTTAGAGTCAGGCATTATAGAAAGTGTCACTTCTCTGCACATGGACACTCAATCACCAGGCTCTACAAACCAGGAAGGTCTTAGACTTCACTGAATATCTGGGCCTTTGAAGCCTGTGCTACCACCCTGGAAGTACTTAGCAAATATGTGAACTGCTGGCTGAAGTCCGACAACACAGAACAACATTGTCTGCACCGGTCCAGGTAACCACTGCCTTAAACATATTTGCATTTGGATCCTTCCAGGCAACATAAAGAGACCTGTGTTAGCAGCAGCTCACTGCTGCACTAAGATGGTTAGTGATGCTCGCTTCAGAAAAGCTGTACAATTAATTTCCTTCCCAATGGAACCAGAGAAACAAAGAGAGTGAACTATCCATTTCTGTAGACTGGCTGCCTTCCCAGAGGTGCAGAGAGCAATTGATGGAATTTATGTGTCACTAAGGTCCCCTAAGAAAGTCCCTTCTATTTTATGAACAGAAAGAATCTCCATTCCATCAATGTGCAGCTAGTGCATGATGCTAATCATATGATCCTGTGAAGGAATAGCCATATTCCGAAAAATACACCATCCTATGAACAGAATTTTGACTTTATTAAAACATGACACACTGGGTCTGGAAGCCTTAACAATCAAAAGCTGTAAACAGCATACAGGCTTTTGAGATAAGATAGGTTGTTGACACTGAAACAATAGCCCTATTGAAGCAGCAAGTTGGAGGTTCCAGAAAGTCTGCAGTTTAGAAAGAACAATAGCTATACCCGTTAAGTGTTATAAACCAACACTTTGGAAAGAAACAGAAAGATTAAAGAAACATGTGCCTTTGTAAAAATGACATCAAGTAAGAGAAACACCTGACATCAAATGAAACAGGAGACATGATTATATGTTACAACCAACTGAGGTAAATAAGAATTGCATAGATCACCCTAGTTGAGGTGTTTTTAATTTACACGTTGTAAAAAGAATTGCACAGAATGCCTTCGTAAAAATAACATCAAATGAAACACGGGAGGCAACAGTCATCACATTGTTTTTGTGTTGAACTCGGAACACCTAGGAGACACGAAGTCTGTGGTACAACCAGTTGAGGTGTTCTAAATGCAAAAGATACAAACAGGAGACATTGATAAAAATGAAATCAAATAGAACCACTGCTGTCACATTGTTTTTATGATAAGCTTGAGACACCTACACAGCAGACATAATTCTGCAAGCTAACAGCTGAACTGACTGTAAGAATAGAAGGAGTCAACAAAAAACTGACGAGGTAATTAGCTTACATCAGCAGAAAATTTCAAAGGATATACCACTGCAGAAAGGGTATAAATATCGAACTTTTAAATGGGAAGACAGAATTCGCTTAAAGGGGCAAAGCGATTCTCACGCTTCAGAGGCAGGTTCTGTAAGTTTTTAACTCTTTGAGTCTCGGGGATCAAAGGTATTTGATTTTGGTGGATATCCTGGATAAAACTAAGAAATGTAAAAATGTAACAATAAGATTTGAGAATAAGGATCTCTGATAATAAGAATTGTAAGCTATTTGTATTTGGAACTGTTAATGTTGTGATTGAATCAACAGCTGTAAGTTACATATCGGTTCTTTAATAAATCTATATTTTTTAGAATTGTCTCACATACTACTTCTGTATCAAACTCACAAACTCAATCTCTGTACACTCTTTGGTGAGGAGTTGCAGAATTCTGGAGGAGTTTTCCGGACCCTCATAATATCCGTAAGGTTACAGTCTAGTTAAACTTATTAAAAGTGCTATCTGGAGGACGGTAACATCTTCAGGTCATTCCTTTCCTTTAGGGAGAGATAGTCTGAACCTTTAGACCCACTTAAGCATCTTTAGGATTTGGCTACCTCTAACTTTAGTTGAAGGTGAACGTCTGGGGAATATATCTGATCTGGGGTAGCCCGAAAGGGGCTAGGACTAGTAACAATCCTTTCAGTTGGTGCCCAACGTGTGTGTTAATGAGTTGATACAGAACCTATACTTATATTTATATCTATATCCATCTTGTAGATTGTTAAGTAGTGTTTTACTGACAGTGGTATTAAGACCCAGATTTAAGTCTCTAGAGACGACAAGTCCCTGATCAGGCCTTGTAGAACTTAAATCAGAACTCCCTCAATATACCATTGAGGTCTAGAAATTTCTAATAAAGTTCATATTAAACCCTAACTGAGGTTAGGTCCTGACGAAATGGGAAACCCTGTCAGAATTGGCCAAGTCTTTTTATTAGGAAATTCAAACGATTGCGTTATTAGGGGAAATAATCCTATCCCTGTACCTCCACAAAACCAAGTGATCATTTTTGAAATAGAAGGCTTTGATGCCGACGGAGCCGTTAGAACTCATGGCACGATTGATGTTGATCCCCAGAACCAGGGGATACAGAATATCCAGTGGGATAATCAAACAAATACTCCAAATCCAATAAATTCCTTAATGATAAGGTGCACAATTGGGAGGCCTAATGAATGGTGCCCAACAAGGTGGTGGCAACCATGGCCGAATAGCAGGACCCGGAGCAGCCTATGCTCCTGGGGGCCATGGATTCCGGTTAAGGTGGCAAGCTCATGATGAAATAAATGACCAGAATCTTCGAGAAAGCTATAGACAGCTTAGAATCCATTATAATCAATGCCAGCAAGCACTAGCTCAATCTTATTTAAATGCTGGAGGCGCAATGATTACTGTTCCAGTAAGCCAACCCCAGCAACCACAAATTGCATCCCTAGGCCAAGTAAACCTGAGCTCTATCTACACAATGTGTGGTAGACTGGGAAACACCAGCCAGGAAAACACCTGCTGGATTCTAACTAACCTTGATAAATTGGAAACCTGTTGCCAAGATTGGAATGCCCAACACCTGAGGCAACTACTGCAAATGATACTAAGTTCAGACTTAATTCCCCCATTAAACCAGTGTAACAACTGGGTTCAAATATACACCTCTGTTCTCACGGCAACTCAGGGAGGGCATGTAATGGGTTCCATCAAGGAAATACTCACTAATACAGCCACAACTAAAGGGCTGATAGCTGCCTACAGATTAGGCAAAGTACTTACACAGGATAACTGGGACATTGTCCACTGTTGCCTGGCTAATCAATACCAAAATACAGCCCTCAAACTTGCCTGTGAGGGTGCTCTAAACGATTATTGAGATAACCAACAAAGATGGGATAATGTCAATCGCATTATCCAATTACATCATGACCTCTTAGGTCTACCCCAAACTAAACCTATAATGAGATCAGAAACTAGGGGTAAAAAAACTGGAGAAGGTACTTTTGGTACTCAGAAAGAAGGACTGTATAGACCCAAGTCTCAAGTCCACCCCGCCCACACACAAACCAATGGCTCGGGACCCCCAAGAGGGTATTCCAGAAGGTTTGCACCCCCAACTCGCCCACAATATGAGAAAGAATTCTCCCTGGAAAGATGGGATAGACGAGGGGCTAGACCTCGAAAGGAAAGCGAAGGACAGTGGACGCCCTATGGGGACAGCTTTTACACTGGCCAAAACTATCAAAGAGCCATGGGAGGGTACCGGGAAAACCGAAATGGGGATCAAAAAGATTCCCAGCAGAACCAATGTCCACCCCAACGGGAGGATCGTCAAGATAATAAACGGTCTGACAAACCCCCTAAGGGATTTGGAAAACATGATACCCCCAAGAGGGAGGAACAATAATCAGTTAAAATAATTAAAGACAATGAAGCAAATGAAACTCAGGATCCTGAGGATGAACAATCCCAGGATTGAAGGCCTGGCACCCAGCCAGGGCCTCTTGAATTCCCCTATGCTCTGGCAACCTTGCCCACAAACACACAAGTGAAGGCCCTGTTTGATACGGGAGCTGATTACACAGTAATATATCCTGCAATTATAAAAAATAAGTGGACAGATTTGGGGAGCCCAATTTGTAAAAGACCATTAGGGGGATTCACACAAGACAAAACCAAAATAATTAATATTCACAAAATACCTATTACTATATATGGAATCACGGTGACCCTAGATGTAGGACTATTAGCACAATTGGCCTGTTCCCTCATTATAGGACAACCAGACATGAAACATTACCTTAAAATCTCAACCAGACCTGTAGAATCATCCACAGACCAGGATGACAAGGAAAAATATGTTCGGACACAGCTTGATCGAACTTGCCTAGAGGGGGGAGGCAAAAACCTCCTCGAGCAACTCATTAATAGATACTACCCTTATCTACAACACCATCCAAATCAATGTGGAAAGATAGACATCAAACCCCACCCACTTCATGCTGGCTGGCACAAACCTAAAAAACAGTGGCCTATTCAAGACCACAAAGGAAAAATAGATCTCCTAACAACGCTCAAAGAACTAACAGAACAAGGTGTCTTAATCAAAATGGGCATCATTCTTGAATGATCCTACACTCATTTTTAAATTCCTCTCCCCGGAAATGGACTTAGAGCATCTCCCCATCATGGAGGATGATGATACGGAGGAGGGAATCAGACAAATACCTATGAGACCGCTTACAGAGTACCATCAAGTCATTTACTGTGATGGATCATCAATGATGATTAAAAAAGGGACATCCCAACAATCCTCAGCTGGGATGGGGATAGTAGTAGGGACTTTTCGAGATTCCTATTCTTTTTATCCAGAAGAATTACTGTCTATACCCCTTGGCCATAAGACAGCGCAATATGCTGAAACCACAGCATTATGGTATGCTTTAGAAAAGGCAGACCTTATTAAACCCACACTAACCTGCACGGATAGTGACTATTGTAAAAGAGGATATAACCAAGATCTAGTTTTCTGGGAACAAACAAATTTTACCAATCATAAGGGTAAACCCATAAAACATAAGTCATTGTGGGAAGATATTCTCTGTTTGAGAATGGAGAAACAGAATTGTCAGATGATTCATGTAAATGGGCATACCACTGGGACAGTACACTCAAAAGGAAACAGCCTTGCAGACGAACAAGCGAAATGTTTGGTCTGCATGACACCCCCTCGAGAGGGGCCTGCCAATATTAGTGTAATCACTAGGGCAGAACGGGCAGCTAATCAGGATGAGGAACTGATTCAGCTATTAGACCCAACAAAAGAGAATCCACCAGGATATCCACCAAAGTACTTTTTACTCAGAAACCCCTAGGGGTATTGTGCTAGTTAAGTTGCCCAAGGGAAACCGAGAAGTACCCCCGAGATACAAATGAGAACAGCATGTAAAAGAAGCTCACGAGGGCATAGGTCAAGCACATTGTGGTGACAATAACAACATTCTGCAAATTGACGCCCTTATATTGGTGGCCAGGCATGCTTAAGGCCTGTAAAACATATGTGGCAAATTGTGAGCCATGCTATTTAACCAAAAAGTCATCACTAATTAAGCCACCACATTGGCTCCTGTGAAAGCTGATGAGCTAATGGGAAAATTCTTTATTGACTTTATTGGACCACTTCCCCCATCTTTGGGATACAGACATGTTCTCGTTTGTGTAGATGGATGCACTTCCTTCTGCTGGCTGGTCCCCACAAAAACTGTTTCGGAAAACCGCACTTGCCAAGGCTATTTCTGACATAATTACTGTAGCTGGTGCACCCAAAATCTTACATGCTGATCATGGCGGAGCCTTTGTCTCCAAGGTTTTCAAAGATTACTGTGAACAAAGGGGGATTGGGTTAGAGCACAGCACGCCACATCATCCGCAATCAGCGGGGCTGGTAGCACATAAAATCCAGGGAGTAAAAAAGCTATTGGTCAAACTGTTGAGAATCGGGGACTAAGTGGACCACCATCATTTCGGAGGTACAGCTATCACTTAATAATGTGCCTGCATCTGCATCAGGGACAGTGTCCCCTAAAACTCCATATTATCTGATGTGTGGGGTTGAGATTAATACACCGCTTACCCATAGTTCTTTTGTTACCTCTACACTCTCTGAGTCCTTGACCCGACAGCGACAGTTACATTAAAAAAAAGAAGTAACAGAGGAGATTCATCGAATTGATCAGGGGATAAGGGAAGCAAATAGGCAGAAAAAATTGACAAAGTATGGCAACCCCTAGTAGGAGAATGGGTAAAGGAAAAGAAGTTCGAGCAAAAACCTGGTTTGAGACCGAAGTGGAAAAAACATGTTCAAGTACATTAATGAAAGAACAGTTGAAATACATATTAACCAGCCGAATGGCAAGCATATTCTTAAAACTGTCTCCATAGACAATCTCAAAAGATGTCCTGTGGGATACCGAAAAGGAGGAACAATACAAGGTGCAGTCGTACACTATCGTTCAAGACCCAGCTTGGAGCACGACACAGGAAATGGATGTGATCGAATTACTGACGACGGTCAGTCAGGTGTCGTCGACTCTTCCACACGATGCTTGGCATCGTATCAGGAATTGGATTCGCGAAAAGCAACAACCGAAAAAAGGATAGATTAACGAGTTACTTCAACGAAGGAGGAAGACACCACGGATGAAGAAGGAATCAACTGAGCGCCTGGTAAGGCCTTTACGAAAACAAGAATCTGTACACACGCCGGATCGAAGGAACAGTGTGTCAAGCTTAAGCTAGTTGACTCATATGAATAACTCACCTCTACGGAACGTACATCTGACGATTGGACATTCTAAGTACATGTTGTTTCGCTAATTGCATGACTATGTACCTGTCGTCCTTTTAAATTGTGTTCAATTTAAAATAAGGCAAAACATTGTCTTAGGATGACTTAAAAGAAATTTTCATGTAGCACATGATTATGCATCTCGTGAAATTAATATGCTATTGTAACCTTATTAGGAACATTGACCAAACTCTGTCTAGATGCTCCAGTTCATTTTTTGGTCAAGAGGGGGGTGTGAAGGAATAGCCATATTCTGAAAAATACACCATCCTATGAACAGAATTTTGACTTTATTAAAACATGACATACTGGGTCTGGAAGCCTTAACAATCAAAAACTGTAAACAGCATACAGGCTTTTGAGATAAGATAGGTTGTTGACACTGAAACAATAGCCCTATTGAAGCAGCAGGTTGGAGGTTCCAGAAAGTCTGCAGTTTGGAAAGAACACAATAGTTATACCCAAGTTAAGTGTTATAAACCAACACTTTGGAAAGAAACACAGAAAGATTAAAGAAACATGTGCCTTTGTAAAAATGACATCAAGTAAGAGAAACACCTGGCACCAAATGAAACAGGAGACACGATTATATGTTACAACCAACTGAGGTAAATAAGAATTGCATAGATCACCCTAGTTGATGTGTTTTTAATTTACACGTTGTAAAAAGAATTGCACAGAATGCCTTCATAAAAATAACATCAAATGAAACACAGGAGGCAACAGTCATCACATTGTTTTTGTGTTGAACTTGGAACACCTAGGAGACACGAAGTCTGTGGTACAACCAGTTGAGGTGTTCTAAATGCAAAAGATACAAACAGGAGACATTGATAAAAATGAAATCAAATAGAACCACTGCTGTCACATTGTTTTTATGATAAGCTTGAGACACCTACACAGCAGACATAATTCTGCAAGCTAACAGCTGAACTGACTATAAGAATAGAAGGAGTCAACAGAAAAATGACTAGAGATAATTAGCTTACATCAGCAGAAAACTTCAAAGGATATACCACTGCAGAAAGGGTATAAATATTGAACTTTCAAATGGGAAGACAGAATTTGCTGAAAGAAGCAAAGCGATTCTCACGCTTCAGAGACAGGCTCTGTAAGTTTTTAACTCTTTGAGTCTCGGGGATCAAAGGTATTTGATTTTGGTGGATATCCTGGATAAGACTAAGAAATGTAAAAATGTAACAAAGTTAAGATTTGAGAATAAAGATTCTGATAATAAGAATTGTAAGCTACTTGTATTTGGAACTGTTAACGTTGCGATTGAATCAACAGCTGTAAGTTACATGTCGGTTCTTTAATAAATCTATATTTTTTTTAGAATTGTCACACATAGTACTTCTGTATCAAACTCGCAAACTCAATCTCTGTACACTCTTTGAGGAGGAATTTCAGAATTCTGGAGGAGTTTTCTGGACCCTCATAATATCCGTAAGGTTACAGTCTAGTTAAACTTATTAAAAGTGCTATCTGGAGGATGGTAACATCTTCAGGTCATTCCTTTCCTTTAGGGAGAGATAGTCTGAACCTATAGATCCAATTACGCGTCTTTAGGATTCGGCTACCTCTAACTTTAGTTGAAGGTGAATGGGGAATACGCCTGATCTGGGGTAGCCCAAAACGGGCTAGGACTAGTAACGATCCTTTCAATCCTATATGACAATCCATCATTCCAGCCTGAATGAATTAAGACTATGGGCTAGAAATTGGGCATCTTAGCGCCTCCCGTTATTACCTCCAGGGGGTGATAACGGGGCATTAATCACTTACTGACCAGGCACGATGAGAAGATCGACTCCCGCTATATTTGGCGGGAGGTTTGCGGTGGCGGTATGGCGTTGCGCCCCAATTTCCTTTACCCGAAGATCGTGACGTCATCACTGTGCACATCGCCCTAGTAGCACCTCGGACCCGAACTTCGGTTCTGCCCCTTGCAGCATCGCCGGGCGAAAACACCAGCAGCTGCAGGAGGCGTTCATCAGGAGGTCAGGCGCTACGGGGGCGATACTTAAAGGTGAGGTGGCCGAGGTAAGTGGAAAAAATTCTCAAATGCTCTTTCTGGTTTTTTTTCATATTTCTTCGCCAGTGATCGATCAGCTCGGCACTCTGCTGCAGTGCATCGGGCTCATCGGGGACCAGGTAAGTTTTTTCTTTGCAGAGCCTGCAATGATGGCCCTTCCCTTTAAGGGAGGGAAGGAGCCTTCCAACGTGGCAGTGCTGCACGGCCCATTGTGCAGCGCTGCACACCTACCGCCCCGCCTGTTGCCTGTTGTACTCCAGGAAGGAAGTGGAACGCTTGATATAATGCTCCACTTCCTCCCTGGAGCGCAAAACTGAAGTTTTTAAATGTTGAAAAACTTTAGTAATTTATTCAACTTTTAAAAGTTAGCACTCCAAACGTAGCTATAATGAATTTCTCCCCCATGAATCAGAGCGACCAGGGCTTTTCCCTCCACTCATGGCTGATGAGTCCAGTGAGACATCCACAGCAGACAGGAAATGGATACAATGAGGCTTATACAACTACAAGTATCATAGAGTAGATTGTAGGCTTTCTGAAGTCTTGTCTTAGATGCCTAGATAAATCTGGTAGAGGTCTGCAATACAGCCCAACTAGGGTTTCTATGATCACCGTAGCATGTTACATACTTCATAACCTTGCCATGAAGAAAGGTGATGATGATGTGGGGGAGCAAGCACCTGCAGCCCCACAGCATGAGGAAGGTGCACAGGAAGGAAAGGAAGTGCAGCAGGAGAGCCAGCAGCCAGCGAAAGGAGGGTGCAACTGATAGCCCACATTTCAAAAAATAAAGATTGCTTCACCAAAATAAATACTTAGCAACTGTCTGTTCTCCCTCATATCCTCACAAATGTCCCTCACTATCAAAGACTTCTGCCAAATTCCTTCAGACAAAAAGTTTCCATTTCTCCCGCCATCATAAAAATCCCAAAAGTTGAAAACATACACAGAAATTAATTCACAACTCTATGTGATCAAGATGTTTTTACTTTAAACCACATATCACTAGGAAGTGCCACAGAAATCCATTTTCCCTATCTACAACTATTTCGTAACACTGTGACTCCCCTTTGTGCCAACTAACTTACTTGTTCTGGCACTTAATCTGCAATTCCTATGAAATGTTCCTTGAGTGAGAATGGAAGCAGTGGTGTCTGGCACCAATGTTCTTAAAAGCTCTTCCTCGTGTCTTGATGCCACAGTAATTTCCCAGACTGTCACTATATTATAAGAACATAAGGAATAGGTGCCGGAGTAGGCCATATGGCCTCTTGCGCCTGCTTCGCCATTCAATAAGATCATGGCTGATCTTCTACCTCAACTCCACTTTCCCACCCTATTGCCATATCCCTTGATTCCCTTAGTGTCCAAAAATCTATCGACCTCATTCTTGAATATACAAGACAACTGGACATCCACAGCACTCTGGGATAGAGAATTTCAAAAATTCACAACCCTCTGAGTAAAGAAATTTCTCCTCATCTCAATCCAAAATGGCCGACCCCTTATCCTGAGACTATAACCCCTAGTTCTAAACTCTGCAGCCGTGGGAAACAACCTCTCAGCAGCTACCCTGTCAAGCCCTCAAAAATCTTATACGTTTCAATGAAATCATCTCTCAGTCTTCGAGAGTATGGTCCCATTCTACCAATCTCTACATAGGACAACCCTCTCATCTTAGGAATCAATCTAGTGAACCTTCATTGCACCCCCTCTAACACAAGTATATCCTGACCAAAACTGTACACAGTACTCCAGGTGTGGTCTCACCAAAGCCCTATACAATTGCAGCAAGACTTCCTTACTCCAACCCTTTTGCAATAAAAGCTGACATACCATTTGCCTTTCAAATTGCTTGTTGTACCTGCATGTTAACTTTCTGTGATTCGTGCACAAGGACACCCAAATCCCTCTGCATGCCAACATTTATTTGTCTCTCACCTTTAACAAAATATGCTTCCTACCAAAGTGGATAATTTCACATTACTCCATCTGCCACCTTCTTGCCCACACAGTTAACCTGTCTACATCCCTTTGCAGTCTCTTTGAGTCATGCTCTGGTGTGCTGCAGCCCTGTGCTGACCTCCTCTCTCCTGTCAAGCATCAGGATGTTGAAGAGAAGGCTGCTATTGTGGTTGCTGCTGCTGCTGGTGTTGTAGCTGGTGTTGCTGGAGGGTCTCATCTTGGTCTGATTCTGAGGACCAAGGTGAGACAGTATATGTGGCACCCATGCTGATGTAGTAGATGGCAGGTAAAGTGGAGATCAGAGGTGCAATCCCTCAATGTTGTGGTAGTGAGTAGCAATGTGGTGAGGGTGGCTTCCGAGGTTTCAAAAATGACCTGCAAGCTGCAGATACTGAAATCTGTGGACAAAAAGGAGCGAGCAAGAGCCTTTCCATGAGGGAAGTAATGAGCTGTAATGTTGCAGTATTTATGTGCTTTTCCCAGCTGTCAATGAATGAACTCACCAATGGCCACTGAGCTTCCGCCTCCCCTTCACAGACGAGGTACCTGACCTCCATGAATCCCGTGCTCCTGCAGTAAAGCTCAAAAGCTGACATTAAAATCACTCTTAAGGGCATCTCTACAAGAAGTAAATGATTTCAATGAGGTCGCCCGCCTCTGCTGATCGGGACCGTGTCGCGCCTTCAAAGCCGCCCGAGTTAAATGCGCGAGGGGGTGGGATGACGGCAGGTTTCCGACGCACTTGCTATTTCCGGGATTTTTACTGCCAACCCACCCCCAAACCCACACGCTCGGCAACGGGAAAATTTCAGCCACTGATTGCAAATAGCTGAGGCCCATGCACTGATCCTTTCACCACCTGACTAGTTACAACCTGCCAACCTGAAAATTACCCATTTTTTCCTACTCTCTGTTTTCTGTCCATTAACCAATCCTCAATCCAACTAATATATTACCCCCAATCTTGTGTAACAACATCTTAAGTGGCACTTTATCTAATGCCTTTTGAAAATCCAAATATACTACATCCACTGGTTACCTCTTATCTACCCTGCTAGTTACACCCTCAGAAAATAGATTTGTTAAACATGATTTCCCTTTCATAAAACCGTGTTGACTCTGCCTAATCATATTATGATTTTCTAAGTGCCCTGTTACCACATCCCTAATAACAGATTCTAGCATTTTCCCTACTACTGTTGTCAGGCTAACTGGCCTATAGTTCCCTAATTTCTCTTACCCTCCTTTCTTGAATAGCAGCATTACATTTGCTACCTTCCAATCCGCTGGGACCATTCCAGAATCTAGGAAATTCTGGATGATCAAAACCAATGCATCCACTATTTCTGCAGCTACCTCTTTTAAAACCCTAGGATGTAGGCCATCAGGTCCAGGGGATTTGTTGGCTTTTAGTCTCATCGATTTCTCAAGTACTTTTTCTTTACTAATATTAATTACTTTAAGTTCCTCACTCTCATTAGACACTTGGTTCCCCACTATTTCCATACTTATAGAAGCTCTTACAATCTGTTTTTATAATTCTTGCTGGTTTACTCTTATATTCTACTTTCTCCCTCTATCAATTCCTTGGTCACCCTTTGTTGATTTCTAAAAACCTCCCAATTCTCAGGCTTACTACTCTTTTTTGCAACATTGTAAGCCTCTTCTTTTAATCTAATACTATCCTTAACTTCTTTAGTTGGCCATGGTTGGACCTCTTTTGCCATGGAGTTTTTATTCCTCAAGGGAATGTATGTTCGCTGAGATTTATGAATTATTTCTTTAAATGTTCGCCATTGCTTATCTACTGTCATATCTTTTAATCTAATTTCCCAATCTACTTTAGCCAACTCACCCCTCATACCTATATAATTGGCTTTGTTTAAATTAAGACCCTAGTTTCGGACTTAACTATATCACTCTCAAACTCAATATTAAATTCTATCATATTATGATCACTCTTCCTCAGAGGATCCTTTACTATAAGATTACTAATTAACCCTGCCTCATTACATAACACTAGATCTAAAATAGCCTGTTCCCTAGTTGGTTCCTCGGCATATTGTTCTAGAAAACTTTCTCAAATGCATTCCATGAGCTCATCCTCCAGACCACTTTTACCAATTTGGTTTGCCCAGCCTATATGAAGATTAAAGTTCCCATGGCTATTGTACTACCCTTGCTACATGCTCCTCTAATTTCCTGATTTATACACCGCCCAACACGATAACTGCTATTAGTGGGTATATAAACAACTCCCACCAGTGTTTTCAGCTGCATGTTATTTCTTAGCTCCACCAATACTGATCCTACATCCTGATATTTTGAGCTAAGATCCATCATCACTATTGCCTTTATCTCATCCTTTATTATCAGGACAACCCCCGCTCCCTCCCCCCCCCAACCCGCTTTCTATTTTGCCTATCTTTTCTAAAAGTCATGTACCCTGGAACATTCAGTTCCCAATCTTGGTTACCCTGCAACCACGTCATAGAGTCATAACGGCACAGAAGGAGGCCATTCGGCCCATCGAGTCGGTGCCGGCTCTCTGTAGAGCTATCCAGTCAGTCCCATTCCCCTGTTCTATCCCCGTAGCCCTGCAAGTTTATTTCCCTCAAGTGCCTATCCAGTCTCCCCTTGAAAACATTGAGTGTCTCCGCTTCCACCACTTCCATTGGCAGCGAATTCCAGGTCATCACCACTCGCTCAGTAATGTCTACCAGATCAAACCCATTTAACTCTATTTGTGCCATCTATCTTGTTATGAATGTTTTGTGCATTCAGATATAGCGCCTTTAATTTTAACTTTTCACTATTTTTCCCTGATGTGACCTTAGTCACTAATGGTATATTACCTTTGTTAAACTCTCTGTTCCTTCCTGACACACTCTGACTGTTTTATCCAAATCACTACTCTGCTCTACAGCCTTGAATTTTCTCTTCTGACTTATAAATTTATCTTACTTGAACTCTCCCCCAACCAGCCCCTCCCCCAAATTGTTCTGTAGGCCATAAGATACTTCCTGCAATGTGTTTTAGATGTGGATAGGGGACTCTTCCTAATTAGCCACCTTCTTAACCATATCCGTGGAAACCATCTCTATTGCCTCCATATGAGGTCTATGCTCCCGGAACATTGCTCTTTTGAAGACGAGAACCCTGAGATCTGAGTCACCTGGTTCCTCAGCCAAGGATGATTGCCTCTCTCTCCACCTCTGTGAAGGAGTGGCCTTCTCTCTTCATTCCACTCCCAGATACTAATTCTCGTGCATCAGCCGATGATAACCCTCCTCATTTCTAAGAAATGACTTGTGAGTGATGTGTCTATGCTGGTGCTTGCATTGGTAAGATGCCAAGATGGAGTTGTGGAGGAAGTGACAGGAATGGTAAATCTAGGAGTTGCAGTGGCTATTTCTGGAAGTGCCAGGGTGCTCATCAAAATGAGCGGTCTCTTCTTACAAAACACCCTCTATGAAGTGAAAGACAGAAAAGCTTGTTTAGCTGTGAAGACATTGACATTTGCCCCTTGACCATCTCTTATTGAGTGTAAGGGCATAGCAATACTTTGACACAGCACAGTATAACTTCAGGCAAGAAAACCAATCTTGACCCATCAATAAGGGACCTCTGTCATTAACTTCTTCAATTGCAGACAATTGTTTTGTCTGATTTTTCATATTTTCCTTATTTTCCCAAGGGTATCTAGAATAACCTTTCTAAAGTTTTCTAAAACATTTCCTCATATACTTTTCATGACATATTAGTTACCGCAGCCGCAATGTCTGATTCAAATTCACATTTAATACCTTCGATCCAGAGAGTGACCACAATTTTGTGTTGCCCCTTTCCTGTTAGGAAAATGTGGTTCATTTACGTCCTTCTTCGCTTGTGGTACGGTTTCTTCCTCAGGTTCCCCGTCAGAATCGACATAATGGCCACTAGATTTTTGTCTTTTCTGTTGATTCCTCACAGCGATATAATGTGACTTAGGGCCTTCTTTTCTTCTTCCTGCCTCCAATCTAGCAGCACCTACAAACTTCTGGCAGCACTTAGCTAAATCACACGATTTTGCACAGTTATGGTATTTAATCTTCTAAAAAAAATAATTGATCTGGATGATCATTATTTTTAACACACGTCCAACATATTTGAGCAACTCTGTTCACTTCGGAGCTGTTGAACCCTGTGGCATGTAACTCGTTAGCATGCCTAGCATCCCAAGTCTCCATCCCAAGTGCTATTTCAAGAGCTCTAGCAGACGTGAGTTTGTCTTCTACCAACAGTTTCATCCGTATTGACATTTCCTTCAAATCGCAAAATGCTCTCTTATTGCATTGTCAAGATCACATGACATCTGCAAATGTTATTGCATTTATCTTATAAAGGTTTGGCCTCCTGTAGTTGAGTATTTTTACTTGTGGTGTCGTGCCAGCAGCTGTTGTACGAGAAGTTCCGAGAACCAGGAGGCCACCCGCGAAGAAGGGAAAGAAAGGAAATATGACTCATAGGGGCGAAACCAGAGGTGTGAGGAACTTTGATTCCGCCAGTAACTAATAGCAGAAAATGCTGGAAATACTCAGCAGATCAGGCAGCATCTGTGAAGAGAGAAACAGAGTTAACGGGCTGGATTTTCTCAGCCCCGAGGAGGCAGGTATGGAGGCGGGATTGACGGGAAAGTTGCAGAGTTTGGGGGCGAGTGGCAAACCCGACCCCAACCCACCTCCGTGCCCTCTTGCCAGGAGGCGGGAAGCCGCCCTGCCCCGGGTCCCATCTCCTTGGAGGTGGGAAGGGATTAAAGCCTATTAACTGCCTGTTAACAGGAAGTTAACAAGCAGAAAATAGGATTATCCCCATTTTTTATTCCAAAGTGTGGGCTTCCCGACCTGCGGGAACCCCGCCAGGGTGTAGAAGCTGAGTAGGAGGTTGGAGGGGTCTGAAAGTGCAATGTAGAGGTGAGTGATGGGTGCAAGTGTGGAGTGGTAAGTGCCATAATAAAACTCACTACGCACTTGGTTTGAGCATAAAGCAAGGCTTTAATCAACTTGTTTCAGAACATGGAGGTCTAGTTGTACTTCACTAGTTCCTGTCTTACAAAATGTCCCTGGGCAAGCTGGCCCATGCCCGAGTATTTATACTCCTTGGACGGCGCCACCAGCTGGCCGTCCAGCGTTATTTCATGAGTAGTTCTTTGTGATGATGAGATTTATAACATTCTTCCTGCCTAAAAGATTTGGAAGTCCGACGACTTCCTCTTAACGGATTAGGCGGACCACGAATAGCCGCAGTCTTTTAGATCTTTGTTTAAGGCTAGAAGGCACGTGTCTTGGTCCCTGGGCCGCTTGATCCGTACAAGTGGATCGACAGGGCCCGTGTTGCCTTAATCGACCCGAGGGAGACTGGGGAGATCGTGACTCTGGGTGCGGGTCCCCACAGGCGCAGATCTGGCTTCATCCTGTTTGACAGCTGGGGATTGACCGGCGTCCTGACCTCGGGTAGCCATCCCACAGGGAGCACTCGGCTCCCTGAGTGGATCTGGTGGGGCAGTCGGCAGATCTCTCAATGTCCCAGGTAGGGCGTCATCTTCGAGGGAGCGCAGAGTGTCGGCATAATCACCGTGGGTCCCTCTATCAGTTGGGTCCATGGAACCGGCTGGACAGGCAGCCAGGTCCCGGAGCAAAACGGTGGACTCCCGGCCATCAGGGTACCGCACATGCGCGTACATGGGATTGACGTTCGTGAGTTCTACCTCGTCGACGAGGGGATCGTTTTTAGAAGATCGGACGAATCTTCGGAGCAGCATGGGGCCTGTCGCTGCCAACCATAATGGTAAGGACATCCCATGAATGGAGCGACGCTGGAAGCTGAAGAATCGCTCGTGAGGTGTGACATTGGTGGACGTAGAAAGAAGAGACCTGATGGAATGCAACACGTCAGGGAGTATAGTTTCCCACAGCTGGTCTGGTAGGTTGCGTGACCTCAGTGCAAGGCGAACGGCGTTCCAAATGATAGCGTTGTATCTCTCAACCTGTTCGTTACCGATGGGATGGTACGGTGTCGTTTTACTTGTGGCAATTCCCCGTTGGAAGAGATAACTTTTGAGTTCGCTTGACATGAAGGAGGGACCCCAATCAGAGTGGATGAAATTGGCCGTGCCGCAAAGGGAAAAAACTTGATCAAGGCATTTGATCAGTGTGGAAGTAAGCATATTGGGACAGGGGAAAGCAAAGGGAAAGCGTGAATATTCATCCACCATAGTAAGTAAGTAGGTGTTGAGGAAGGCAATGGCCCTTTAAAGTCAATGCTGAGTCGCTGCATAGGCTGCATAGCGTGTATGAGCGAGCCATCCGATGGACGGAATAATTGCTGTTTTAATTCCGCACAAATTCTACAGGAGGAGCATGTTCTTTTCACATCTTCCGTAGAAAATGGGAGATTTTTAGATCGCACAAAGTGCAACATACGGGTAAAGCCAGGATGGCATAAGTCAGTATGAAGATCCGCAAGAGTTGAAGTTGACATAGAAGAGCAGAATGCCCGCGTGAGGGTATCCGAGGCCACATTCTCTTTGCCGGGTCGATAATGTATGGTGTATCCAAAGGCGGCCAATTCCATCCTCCAGAGTTGTATTTTGTTATTCTTGATCTTAGTGCGTTTCTGGTTATCCAACATAAAGGCCACGGAGCGCTGATCGGTTATAAGTGTGAAATGGCGACGAGCGAGAAAATGACTCCATTTACGTACAGCTTCGATGATGGCCGTAGCCTCCTTCTCGACAGGAGGATAATGGAGCTCGCTACCCTGCAAAGTTCTGGACAGAAATGCAACGGGTTGACCACCTTGATTCAAGGTAGCAGAGATTGCCACAGCCGATGCATCGCACTCGACCACGAAAGGAAGATTTTCATCAATGGAACGAAGCGTGGCTTTTTCCAGTTGTTGCTTGAGGAGGTTGAAAGCTGAAATAGCCGTTGCCTCCAATGGAAATGACTTTGCGTGAAGCAGGGGCTGGATCTTGTCGGAGAAGTGGGGTATCCATTTTGCATAATAGGCGAACATGCCGAGTGCCCGACGAAGAGAGCTGAGATTCGCAGGGGGAGGGAGCTCCTGAAGCAGATGAAGTCGCTCCGGATCCAGTTTGATGACACCGTTGCCCACCCAGTAGCCAAGGATGTTGACTGATGGTACTGATTTCACAGATTTGGACTCATTTAAGGTTAAGTTGCGATGACAGAGAACGTCAAAAAATTTCTGGAGATTGGCATCATGCTCCTTCTGGTCATGACCAGCAATGGTGATATTATCCAGATATGGAAAAGTGTCCGTTACGTTCTCTTGTTTTACTAGGCTATCCATTGCCCGTTGAAAGACGGCCACCCCATTGGTGACCCCAAATGGAAGGCGACAAAATTGGTAAAGCCGACCATTGGCCTCAAAGGCCATATACTATTTGTCAGAGTCCTTTAACGGTACTTGATGATATGCGCTCTTTAAATCAAAAGTTGAAAATACCTTGTAGTTGGCAGGGTTATTGAACATGTCATCGATGCGTGGCAGTGGGTAGGCATCCAGGTTGGTATACTGGTTAATAGTTTGCGAGTAATCGATGCAAAGCCATTTCTTGTGTTGCTTCAGAGGATTTTTAACAATGACGACTTGAGCCCGCCAGGAGGATGAACATGGCTCAATGATACCATCAGCTAGAAGGCGAGAGATTTCTGCCTCGATAAAGGATCGATCATCTTGGCTGAAACGTCGTGATTTAGTGACTATGGGCTTACATCGGGGGGGAAAGATTGGCAAACAAGGAGGGCTCATCGAGCGAAGCCGTCGAAAGCACACAAAACGGTACTTTGGAAATAGTAAGCTCCGGCTTTGACCCTCCAAACTTGAAAGTGAGTCTTTTGTGTTGTTTCTGGAAATCCTGTCCCAGGAGCACATCACTGCATAGGTTTTTGAGCACCCCGAGCCAGGTGGAGAAATAAGTGCGGCCATTGAGAATAAGGTTGACAAGACAAAAGCCGGAAGAATTGGTGGTCAATGTTGTCAGAGCCATTGCAATTTCCCTGACTGAGTGGTAAATACGCAGTTTTAACTTACTGACAGCCTGCTCACTAATTAAGCTGTCAGAGCTGCATGAGTCGATTAGTGTGCTCAAAATGTGTCCATTTACCGAAACCTTCGTGGCTGCATGGGACAGACTTTGGGGAAAGGGGTAGTTTTACTCTTGACAGCTGTAACCTTAGTAGTGGTTCTTGGGGGAGGAGCAGTTTCATAGATAGTAGCTGCAAAACTAACATGAGCTCTTGACCGGTATACCTTAGAAAAGGGGCCTTTCTTACTAACAGAGGCTCTTGACTGGCATACTTTAGAAAAGTGACCTTTCTTGCTGCAATAATTGCAGGTTGCATTACGATCTGGACAAAATTCCCTATAATGGAACGCACCTCCACAGAAGAAACACTTCCTTCCAGATTGCCAAGATGCTGCTAGGGCAGGGTCGTCATCAGTGAAGGCTTCTAGGGTAGGGTTGTCATCCGTTAGGTTAGAGTCATCATCAGTGAGGGCTTCCGCCCGAGACCTATCGAAGGAGTCATTAAAAGTGATAGCAGCAGCCTGTGCACAAGGTAAAAGATAGGCATCTACATTCCTCTTTGCTAAGTCCAGGGAACATGCCTGGTCATAGGCAGCCTGTAACTCAAGGGTTTTATTCTCCAACAGATGCTGACGTATGAAGGGAGACATAATTCCATTAATAAAGGAATCGCGAATTAGCTCCTTCTGGTACTGCTCAGCTGTGACAGCTTTAAGGTTACAATCCTTGCTGAGCCTGTGAAGCTTTTGGAGGAATTCGTCAAGTGATTCCCCAGGATGTTGTCGAGTTGTGACCAATAGATGCTGAGCAAACATTTTGTTTGGGGCTTTAACATATAGTCGCTGTAACATTAGGATAGCGGAGTCATAGCCTACACAGTCATCGATATAGTCAAACACATGAGGAGATACATAATTGGCAAGTATTTCTAATTTATCAGGAACATTCTCACTACACACCCCGAGGAAGTTGCTGAAGGTATGATACCAGTGTTTCCATACCTTAGCAGTTGTAGGTGAATTTGGATCCAGGTCAAGACGGGCGGGTCTGAGTAGTTTGTCCATGATGGGTTGATTTCTACGCTGGAGTTCCCTTCTGCAGTTGAAGTCGTAGCTGGCTGTTCCCGAAATCATTCAGAGCGTGGAGTCGATATCAAGTTGATTAAATTGACGTAATAAAACTCACTATGCACTTGGTTTGAGTATAAAGCAAGGCTTTAATCGACTTGTTTCAGAACATGGAGGTCTAGTTGTCCTTCACTAGTTCCTGTCTTACAAAATGTCCCTGAGCAAACTGGGCCCACGCCCGAGTATTTATACTCCTTGGACGGCGCCACCAGCTGGCCATCCAGCGTTATTTCATGAGTAGTTCTTTGTGATGATGAGATTTATAACAGTAAGTATGTGAGGTGAGTGTAAAGTGTTAGAAAATGTTAACTTACCTTTGTTTCTGCCTACAGCCTTCAGCCGCTGTGGAGCCGGAGTCCCGACATCTGCATTGTAGAGATCACAGGCTGGCTGTTGGATTGGAGGAGTTCTGATTTCTACAAAGTAGAAAGGTTTGATGAGTCCTGAACACAAGGCCTTATCAAACTACACAGAATGTCAGTGTTTGACAGCTTCACAGAGCTGTCAAACGATGATATTTCTTCTTTCAAAAATTCCTGACAGATGAAACGTCAGATGTTGATGTGCTCTGTCACTGACTTCCCCCTAATTGGCCTGCTGAGCCCACCGGGCGGGCTTAACAAGATCAATCAGGGGAAGATCCTGCTGGTTGGCCAGAGGCGGGACTGAAACCAGGCAAGCAGCAGTCCCACCTCCCACACGTCTCCATTCATAAAATCCAGCCCAACGTTTCAGTTCGATGACCTTTTGTCAGAACTGGAAAAGGTTAGAGATATAACAGATTTTAAGACAGTACAGAGGCAGGGAAGAGGAGGAAAGGAGGAAAGAACAAAAGGGAAGGTCTGTGATAGGGTGGAAGGCAGGAGAGATTAAATGACAAAAGGGAAGATGGTGCAAGGTGAAAGGAAATGGTAATGGGACAAGTAAAGAAATAAAAGATGGGACTAGAGACGGTGCAAATGGGAATAGCAGAATCATCAGCAACTGCTGCCATCTGAAAAAATGGGGGCAGAGGTTATTATCTGAAATTGTTGAACTCAATGTTGAGTCCGGAAGGCTGTAAAGTGCCTAATAGAAAGATGAGGTGCTGTTCCTCAAGCTTATGTTGAGTTTCATTGGAACAGATGCCCAGCAACTAGGAAGTCCGGGTTTCCCTGCATGCTGGGAAGTTTTGATTTCACAGCATGCATCTTTTTTTTCCGACAGGATCCCCAACCCTGGATGGGGTCCAATCCCATCCAGCCAATTACTGCACCATCAGACTACTCTCAGTTATCAACAAAGTGATGGAAGAGGTCATCGGCAGTGCTATCAAGCGACACCTACTCACCAATAACCTGCTCATTGATTCTCAGTTTGGGTTCTGCCAGGACCACTGGGCTACAGATCTCATTACAGCCTTGGTCCAAACATGGACAAAAGAGCTGAATTCCACAGGTGAGGTGAGAGTGACTGCCCTTGGCACTCTCTCACTCTGTCAGTGGTCCGAAGCCCCTCTCCCCCCAACCTAGTTACCAGTCACTTACCTCTCCCCCTCCCCGAGTCCTAATCCTCTGCCCCCTAGTCCCTGTTCACGTTAGCCCCATACCTCCCCGCTCTGTCTTTCTCTCTCTCCCCCAGAAGCCCAGCAACCAGTCAATCCCATTTCCAGTCACGCCTAAGCAGGTTTCTAGCTCTCTCCAGTGACTCGGGGTGGTGAAGGTGGTGGTGGGATGTGACGTCATCTAACTAGAGGTTTCCCTGCAGTGGCTGCCAATGACATCACAGAATGGGGTGGGGGACTGCTGCTGCAGGCAGCAGGAAATATAAAACATGAAATACTCAGAGCCCGTGAGAATCATGCCCCTTTCCGGGGGACTCCTAGGCAATTTGGGAGTGCTGGCAATGCTATCTTCAGCTCAAGCCCATTTGATACTCTCTGATTTTTCCAACTAATGTCAACATGATAAAAAAAAGTGACAATGTAGACCACTACCTATGTAATAACGAATACCAAAATTAAGGCCTAGAAATTCGATTGCCCTCAAAAACAGGCACGGGGATCACAATGTGCAATCACCCAGTGCCCATTCAAAGGAATGCAAGCAGCCCGCTAACTTCGTGCTGCCTGCTGATTAGCGTGATTGCGGCATTCAGCCCAGCTGAACACTCAGCAGGGGGCCCAAGTTCGTGCGAGGCTAGCACCAATTAACACTAGCCTGCGCTTCTCAAAGGCAGTCTGCACCTCTTAAAGGGGAGGTGCATTCTGCCTGCAGCAGCTCATTCAACTGGCTGGGGAAGTGAGTGAGAGGAGGAAAAAAAAACAATTATGTCACAACAGGGGAGAGAGCATGTGTTAAAGTTTACCGATGCACCACTGGAGGCCTTGGTGCAGGAGGTCAACTCGAGGAGAGAGGTTCTGTTTCCACAGGGGGCCAGGTATCTTTATATGTAATTCTCCTTCTCACATCCCACTTCCCCCTCATCCCACAATCTCTCCTGATTTACAATCTGCACATGGTGTAAGCATGCACCTCTTTCTTTCTCCCTCATCATAACCCTACCTTAGTTCCTTCCTCATTTCAGAGACCCAAAAAATCAAACCTGACCAGGCAGTGGTGCAAGAAGAAGAGCGAGAGGACAGTGATGATGAAGAAGAAACACCGTCACTCGATCTGACAGTTGCAACCACCAACTCCGATATTGGCATTGCATGAACTTTAGAGGGTAGCTTAGAGGTGGGATCTGCATGTGGTGAGTCACCAGGCATGGGTGGGCTGAAGACAGGGCAGTGGGAAGTGGTAGTGCTGGTGCCAGCTCCCCGGAGGGTGAGGTCGCACATGAGTTCTGCTGCAGAGGACTCAGATGAGGACTTTGATGGGGCAGCCTACAGAAGAACGTTGATGGGTATGCACAATGAAATCCTTGGTAAATTGGCAGGCCTGCCAGAAAGCCTGAGTACAATGTCAAGGAGCCTGGAAGAGTCCAGCACCAACCTTGCAGAGTTTGGGGTCCATGATTTCCAGCATGGAAATGATGGGCAACTCCATTAGAGCACTTGTGGATCCAACCATGATGCACAGTCTGATGGCTGATGATTGTAACACAAGCAGAAGCCACCTAATGTTGGAGTGCTGCAGTAGCAGCTCAGACTTCTGTCATGTAAGCTCAGATTGCTCTCATGCAGGCTCAGCTTGCTGCCACACAAGCTCAGACTGCTGCCATCATGGCTGCGTTTACCAGTGTGGAAAGGGGTTTGCAAGGTGTCATAGCAGTCCAACAATCGATCATCCAACAGATGGCTAGGAATGCTGAGGTAACGCCCCGAGGGGAGTGGCAGTGGCTCCGCGGAGCAGGAACCTGCAAGTACCATATATAACAATATGCAAGTAACATGCATACCTTTTTAAAGCTCATTTCTAAGGTCACAAGAAGTATGTGGTGGAGTAGCGAGAGGAAGTCAGGAATAAATAAGGTTATGAAACCCTTTAAGCCATCTTAGCACTGAAAACAATTGGACTCACAAATCTTCCCTATTACCTGTGAATTAATCCATTAAGTCTAATTATTAGTGTCTTTTAGAAAGTGATTATCAGATTTTGAACAATTAGGAGCTTAGTTATTTGAAACATTCCTTTCTTCAAATCTTAAGATGTCTCTATTTCCTATGCCACAACATGACTGTGGATCTGTGTTGTATCAGTATCTGGCTGTACCTGAATGGACCTCTCTTAAGAACAACTGTGTGCTCCTTTTTGTATTAAGATTACTAATCCAAGAGGGCAACGTGGAATTCGGGAAGGTCCACACTTGTACTAGTAGGTCAATTAATAAAGTGAACCAAACTGAGAATCCATCCCAGCTCTTCTTAAAATTTACATCATCGGACAATGCAACTTTTTTGCAAACTTCTGTTTTTAATTTCAGAAATCGAAATTGGAGTAAATTGATGAACTGGCCAAAAGCACTTAACACACAAAATAGTTCTCTAACGATTCCTACCAGTGTGAGAACCCCAGCAAACCTGAAATGAGTGTTGTTGATCTCTCTCACATGTAATCTGATTTATTCCATTTCATAAAGCATACACAATACTTCCAGGAGGGAGTAAGTCTTTAAAGGATATCAGCTCTGGTTCTGGTAGTGGATTGCAGTTGCAGTTCTGTATTCTGTCCACTAGATGAAGCTAAACAATAATTATTACTGTTGAAATTTACGCACAGCTGAAGGCAATTGATTTTTGTGTGTTTATTGGTGAGGGATATGAGTGCCGAGAACGGCATTTGTCCTCGACTTATACCCACTATCAGCTTTGAGTATTAATAAGTCAAATATAGCATGAGTCAGATCAAAGAAAAGCTGTTTACACACTTCCCATCAAACCACTCCCAGATCATTTATTATGGGCCAGAAATTCGGGTCCCCACAGGTGTGTACGCGCTGGGCCAACGAAAGTGCCGGTTTCGTGCATGCACTGCGCATGCGCGGGAAACTGGAACTTCCGTTCCCTTGAAAGAAGGGCCTAGAAATTGAGTTTTGGCTTAGCCAGGGCTTTAGCGCCAGAAGTTAGTGCCGGCGCTAAGTCCCCCTGCGCGCGCCAAAAATTCAGCAGGGCCGCGCCCAAACGGCTGCCGGCGCTACTGAAGGGTCTTTGCGGCGGTAAATTGGCGCTAACTGCCGTTTCGCGCCGCAATTCCGGCGCTGCGGCACCCGATGCGGTGCGGCAGGCTCGGGAAGTGCAGGCCTCCTCCTTCCCTTAAGGAGGAGCTGCCTGCACCCGGCCGCGGCCCGCGAAAATCTTTTTAAAAATGAGCCCGGCACCTCGGACAAGTGCCGGGCTTGCTTCTGTTCCGGGGGGGGGGGGGGGAAGTCCGGGGAGGGAGCTGCGGCCAGGCGGCCGGCGGGAAAGCGGCCGGCCGCCGCGGGGCCTTTAATGCGCCGGCGCAAAGACTTGTAAGACTCTGTTGCCAGAGTCTTAGTTGCGGCTGCCACGGGCGAGGCGGCCGCAACTGAATTTCGGCGCTGGGGCCCGTCGGCATGGCAACCGGGACGCTGCGCACACCGATGACGTCATCGGTGCCGGCGCAGCGCTACCGGTCTACCGCGGCGGAAGGGCCCCAGGCAATTTCGGCGCCGGCGCCAATTGCAGCGCTAGGCCCTCTAGCGCCGCAAAATCGGCGCTAAGGGCACTCAATTTCTAGGCCAAGGGGTTCACAGGTTGAACGCGTGCGCCGGAGAGGCAGCGCGTACGCCTGAAACTTCCATTTTTTTTACAGGTTTCTCCGGGAGGGTAAGTCTCCAGCAGCTATGCTTTTAAAAAGCAGTCGCAAGGTCTGCTTTTAACAAGGTAAGTGGTGAATTAAGTAAAATTAAAACATTTTTTCCACAGGTTTATTATTTTTAAATACTTTAAAGAAAGGTAAGTTTATTTTTAGCCCCGTTAAAAGCTATAATTAAATTTTTCAAAAATTTAAATTATTGTTTAAAATAGTTATTTTATGTAATTTATAGTTATTTTAAAAATGTGATTAAAAAAAAATGTATTTGAAGTTTTCTTTATGTTTTGGGGCTGAACTCTATTTCATAGATTTGACAGGTCTTCCTGTCAAATCTATGAATGGAGATTCCCTGCTACGATTGGCTCTCCTTGGCCCACGTGATCCCAGGGGATGCTTCAAACTAACTGCGCCCCTGGGATACGCAAGCACTGCGCGCCGGCAGTTGGAGGAGGCCCAGGATCGGAATCCCACGCGGGCCCACAGCACAACGGCCGGCGCGCTAGGTAAGTGCAGGTCGGGGGCTTGCACCCCCGGGAAGCCTCCGACCTGAATTTCTGGCCCACTGTATGTATTAAGTGCAGAATTAAACATCTTCTACTCTGTGCCAAAAGTGCGCTGTAACTCCAACCTCGGAACAACACCCCCTATTACACCAGTACAGCATTTACATTTCCCACACTTTTCATCCTTGTGCTCTCTGAGTAAGATTGCCAATTTAGTGTTAAATTATGGGTAATTTTGTGTTGTGCGTGAACTAGGAACTGAATTGAAAATATTCCAAACTCATTTATCTTGGGATCCTTAGTTTGCAGAGAGGAAGCTTTCATTCCATTGTTCTTGGCTGGATTCAAAAGCAGATTCCAAAGATGATAGTCTTGTGTTATGACCTGCTGCATCACCCAACCCTTCCTTTACAATAGTTGTAGCCAGTCAGCTTCTGGCTCTTAACAAAAGGTTATCTAGCACTTGTTTACCCTAGGAAAGGATTGTGTCCCAGGGTGAGGTTCCATGAGGACTGTTACCAAATTTCAGACCCACTACTTCCACAATAATGTCATTGATTTAAGATGGGTGGTGCCTCAATAGAACCCAACAAGAAATCACATTTTGGTATTAGAAATGAAATGTGCTGGAGATTTTAGGATCTGAAGAAATTCTCCAGTTAAAATAAGTAGAATTTCCTTCAGGATAGGGAATGAATTTCAGTCACCACTAGTTGATGGAAGCAGTAAATTGTCAGTAATTGAAGACATACATAAAAGGAGTTAATTTGTCATCTCTTTCTGGGCATTCGATATGCCGTCCCCAGAGTAGTCTACCCTTTGAAAGCACTGTATTCGTACTCCAACAGTTAGCTCAATTAATCTAGTCCTCACTGGTACCTCATTGAAGGTAATTTTGGCTGGGTTCTGGGCATTGTCCGGAGGTATGATTAGCCAGTACTGCAACGGATACACAAGATCTCCCAACAGCTGCCCATCCAATGATTGATCTTCCTCTAAGAGTCCTGGCAGACATGATTGTCTCAGGATGAATGCGGCAGTTGAACTTATTTACCATTCATATGCACACTTCTCATATGAATGTCATATACAATTTCAATATTCATAGTGCTGCTTTATGTCTTTTATACGATAACATGATACACAGGCACGAGCTGGGCTGCCTAGATATAGTCAATTCTACCTTGTACTTTGGGAAAACAACCATTGAGGGCAAACTGCCTTTGCCTTTCCTGCTGCTGTCGGTGCTGTAAAGGAAATTAGCTATTGATGGCTGTGTTTGAGAATAGTGCTTCCATCACATCCTTTATGACATGTTACACTGCAAATTGGTTCAAGCAAGATATGTCCCCATTGAGAACTAGAAAGATCCTGCTGTATAGAAACTTAGTGCTGTCCTAGTACTCCAGTGTATCTGTCCTAAAAGGTGGCATGGGTCACTGACAGCCTCCTTACTTAGCCTGAACCTTTTCAAGCACCAGTCCTCTGAGAGCATAACACACTGACCCAGGAGTGATAGACCTTCCTCATCCCAATGGCCTCTGTATTCTTGGGGCTGTTAACCTCTTTTCTCCTCCAATAGTTTTTTTTGGGGTGCTCCCCATTCTGATGTGGCTGATGAAATAGAAAAATAACTTGTTGAGGCCTCTAGCAGCAACCTTTCCAGATTTTGTACCAACCTTCCTTTGGAGAGAACACAGAATAAATATGACTATATCTTCCCCTAACTGACATTTCGCAAACACTTAATAAGAAAACAGCACTTGCACTGGAACAAAATGTTACTTTGCGTATGTGCAGGCAAAAAAATTCAACAATATCAATACATGCATTACAAATGGCCAGACTTAGCATTGTCACCAGAAAAAATTCAAAGTGAAAGTTCTTCCTAAAATCTACTCTAAATTTACTTTTCACTCATTTAAATTCATGTCCTCTGGTCCTATAAATTTGTTGTTTGAATCAATATTCAGGATTTCCCTTATTTATACCATTTAATATTTTATGATAGGTGATAAGATCACCTATAAATCACTTTCTTTCTAGACTGTAGAGCTTGAGCTTCTCTAATTTTATCTCACGGCTCATTCCCTTTACATGTGGGTTAATTCTTGTTGCTTTTCTCTGCCTCTTATTAAAAGGATCCATGTCCTTTTGATAACATGTTGACCAGAACTGAACACAGCTGCCAAGTCCCTCATTGACAGAATAGCAAAGAATGAGGATGATGCTTGAACTGGAAGGAATGTTGATTGTCTTTGCAACACTATGACCCTGTGGTTTGTACATGACCTTGGTCTTTGGATTCAGGCCAGGGAGAGTCTTTAGGAGAGCTGCAAACTTCCTACAATGTTAAATTACACGGCCAGTTTGTCATCCCACAAGACAGTTAACTACAGCATGTCTGCCTCAGAATGACGGAAACGATCTGTCTAACTCTCAAAACAAGACCTACCCTTTGATGGAAAGAAGCTGCTTGGGGAGCAAAGAGGGAGGTCTCCTGATTTTAGCAGAACCTGCTGACAGCTATTCCTGCATAGAAAAACTAAACAAATAGCAAAAACTGTAAATGCTAGAAATCTGAAACAGAAGGAGAAAAGTTTGGAAACACTCAGCGGGTCAAGCACCAATCTATGGAGAGAACAGAAGACGTAATGTGTCAGGTGTGGACCCTTCGTCAAAACTGAAAGGTATTAAGATAAACAGCTTTTAATAAAGGGAAGGGAGAAGGATACACACGCACATACATACACGAGAACATAAATAGAATGACCTTTAAAGTCTTTAAGTAGAAAACACGTGATCGTTAAATTGCAAAAATGGTAATAGAATGAGACAATAGGAGGCATAATGAGTGAAATCAAACAAATCTCATCTTGTGTATGGTCGGAGCTGCCCAGGCTCCCTCCCTGTGACTTCACCAGAAGTGTGCCATTATCCTCTTTTAGATGCAGGGTTTCTGCCTCACTTCCAGTGAAGTCACACCAGGGGAGCCGGAGCAGTTCTGGGGAAATTTCCAGCCTATGTCTTTCATTTCTGACTCACTGAGTTCTTCTAACATTTTCTAGTTTTATTTCAAAGACTAAAGCCTTATACAAGCTAAGTTTCAGAGCTTAAGCTTACAGACAAACTGAACATTTCTTTTGAGGTAGCTAGGCTCATTTTCAGCAGGCTTCAAGAGGCCTCATTGTAGCCTCACTCCTTAAAAAGAGACCAATGATGTCAGAGAGTCAAGCTCAGGGATCCAGTGAGAACATTCCTTTTCACTAAGTGGAATGTATGATGTTTGGGCCAAAGTGCTTATCATCATGGGGTACAGTCTGCATTTAACATGATTGCACTGCCTATTTCAGAACCTTATGTCAATTGGTTGTGAAGTGCTTTGAGACATCTTAAGTATATGATAAAGCGCTACATAAATGCTAATGCTTTCTTTACATAGTTCAGCATTCTATTTAATGAAGAAAATGAAACAAAAATTTCAGGGTGTAAAATCTGATGTCAGTACAAAATGGGGTTATTCATTTCTATACACTCCAGAAAAAATATCAATTTGAGGAGTTTCATCCATAGACTTGCAACTATTTAAGTACTACAGTGAGACTTAGTTTGAAGTCAGTTCACAAAGTGATCCATTTACAGAGTCATTGAAACACTATCAGAAAGTTTACACAGGGAAATTAACTCATTTTGATTAGAGAGATAAGCATTCAAATTCAAGGAAATTAAAAGTATTGCAGTGAAAGATTAAATGAGTGGGCAAAACTGTGGCAGATGAACTTCAATATGGAGAAGTGTGAAGTCATCCACTTTGGACCTAAGAAAGATAGATCAGAGTATTTTCTAAATGGTGAGAAGCTAGGAACTGTGGAGGAGCAAAGAGATGTAGGGTTCCAAGTACAGAAATCATGAAAAGCTAGATTTTTGTTAGGCAAGGGCATTAAAGTTTAGGGAAGCAAGGTGGGTGGGTGGAGTTAAGATACAAATCAGCCATGATCTAATTTCTATTCCTTCCTATGAAAAGAAGCCAAGAAAGCAAAAGTATACACGGATAAGACTTCCTATCATAATAAAGATATGGGACATAATAGAACAAATTAAGTTTTCTACAAACTGTAGGGATGTTTTACTAGAAGTCACACAGTTTGACAATTTATGCTTAAGTATGTAAGAAAAGAGGGTGCAAAGGAAGAGCGTAGGGTCTAAGGAATGAACAAAAAAGGTCTCTGAGTAGAGGGTCCAAGAGAAGAAGGTCTAATAGAAGGTCTAAAAGTTGGTCTAAGAGAACAGGGACTAAAAAAGAGGATTATGTCAACTTCCCCAAGATTTCCATGAAAACTGCATTATGTTTTGGCCAGTATGTCATCCATTAGGCTTAGAATAATTTAACTTGAAATTTTCACCATGACAGAGATAAAATACATGTTGGCCCTGAAATTAGGATCGGGAGCTTGCCGCGCGTGCAAGCCCCCGATGTGCACTCACCCAGCGCGCCGACATCTGAAGCCCGGACCTGCTTGCATTTCCTGTCACTGGCCCAGTTCAGATGTCGGCGCGATGTGCTTACCTGATCCAGTGGCGTAGTTAGTGCGATGTGCCGGCTGGGATCAGGTGAGCACTGTGCAGCCAATCAGGGGAGGGGAAACTTCATTCATGAGTTTGAGAGTAAGAACTGTCAAACTCATGAAAAGTATGGGCTGCCAAAACACTACTTAAACTTTAAATAACATTTTAAAAAACATCCCACTGATTACATTAACTATAAATACGTTAAAAAAAATATTTTAAACAATTAATCAAATTTTTGAAAAAAATAAATTTTTTAAAAATAGGATCTAAAACTAAACTTACCTTACTGTAAATTCTTTAAAAATAATAAACCTGTGGAAAAAAAATTCTAAATTGTACTAAAAGGCCACTTACCTGTAAAACTAAATACTTACGTCTGGTTTTTCCACGCGTAAAAACCCGAGGCCTTTACACTCGGGCAACTCTGGAAAAAAAAGGAATTTCAGCGCGCACGCGCTGCATCACAAGTCGCAAGCGTTCTGCCTCTTAACCCCTTGGGTCAGAGGACAGGAAATGCCGGTTTCATGCTGAAAACCGGCAATTCCTCCGGGCACACACGTGAGTACCCCGTCCGTACTCACGCGTTGTGACAGGAATTACTGGGCCGTTATTGGTAATTCTTTCAGCCGGATGTTTCTGTCTCACACATTAGAATGCTAACAACTAATGTTTTTTTGACATCACTGGAAATTGATATTTTTCTCCCCAGTCAAGTGGACAAGTTGCAGAAGAAATTGGGCCAGAATTTGCAGTGGGTATGACGGCGTACTCTGAGAGGCCTGGACTAATGATCCAGCGACGTGAGTTCAAATCCCACCATGGCAGCTGGGGAATTTAAATTCAGTTAATTAAATAAATCTGGAATAAAAAGCTAGTATCAGTAATGATGACCATGAAACTATCGGATTGTCGTAAAAACCCATCTGGCTCACTAATGTTCTTTAGGGAAGGAAATCTGCTGTCCTTACCTGGCCTGGCCTATATGTGACTCCAGACCCACAGCAATGTGGTTGACTCTTAACTGCCCTCTGAAATGGCCTAGCAAGACATTCAGTTGTACCAAACCACTACAAAGACGTATACAGCGGTTCACTACCACCTTCTCAAGGGCAATTAGGGATGGGCAATAAATGCTGGCCTTGCCAGTGTCACCCACATCCCAGGAATGAATTAAAAAAGAATACCGCCTTTGAAATGGCCCGCAAGTTTGGGATTTCCGCATGCACTCGTGCATGCGCTAAATCCCAAACTTTGGACCTGTTGACTTGGATCTGTCAACCTTTACGCGTTGACAGATCATCCGCACGGCCCAAGAAAGACCAATTGCTGGTGCAGAGATGGGCACAGGGCCTGTTTGCATCAGTGTAAGGGAATACCTCAGGCATGCTTTAACCATTTTCATCTCGGAAGTAAGTTTTTCTTATTTCTGCAAAGATTGGAGTTTTAATGATGTCGATAATTATTATCAGCCAAATTAAATTTTTACTAACAGAACTAAGATGTAGTGAACTTGATGGAATGAAGCTAATTAGGAATTAAAGTCCATTCCTGTAAAGTAATTGTAATTAAATCTGATTACGGGATTCCCTTATGAAATGATGTAAAATCTAATTCTGTTTCCTCATTGGAGGACCAGGCCCACGTCTTCCGAGGTACGCTTCTGCCCCTGGGATCCATGGGCCATTATGCTGCCCTCCAGTACGCAGCATCGGAGAGCAAGTTCACGAAGGAGGGCCCCCACCAGGTAGGTGCGTATTCTTTTTGGAAGTCTGCGGCATACTCTGGAGCTACATAAGAACATAAGAACAGAAGAAATAGGAGCAGGAGTAGGCCAATCGGCCCCTCGAGCCTGCGCCGCCATTCAATAAGATCATGGCTGATCTGATCCTAACCGCCAATCCACTATCACAGAACCATCTCCTGAATCTAACAGGATTAGACACACGAAATAGGAGCAGGATCAGGCTACATGGCCCCTGGGCCCGCTCCGCCACCCACAGGGCCATGACCGATCCGAACCTAGACTCATGTCCAAATTCCTGCCCGCTCCCCATAACCCTTAATTCCCTTTACTTCTAGGAAGCTGTCTATTTCTGTTTTAAATTTATGTAATGATGTAGCTTCTACAGCTTTTTGGGGCAGCATATTCCATGGACCTACCACCCTCTGAGTGAAGTAGTTCCTCCTCATCTCAGTTTTGAAAGAGCAGCCCCTTATTCTAAGACTATGCCCCCTAGTTCTAGTTTCACCCATCATCGGGAACATCCTCCCCACATCCACCCGATCCAACCCCTTCACAATCTTATATGTTTCAATAAGATCACCTCTCATTCTTCTGAACTCCAATGAGTAGAGTCCCAATCTACTCAACCTCTCCTCATATGTCCATCCCCTCATCCCCGGGATTAACCGAGTGAACCTTCTTTGTACTGACTCGAGAGCAAGTATGTCCTTTCTTAAGTATGGACACCAAAACTGTATGCAGTATTCCAGGTGCGGTCTCACCAATACCTTGTACAACTGAAGCAATACCTCCCTATTTTTATGTTCTATCCCCCTAGCAATGAAAGCCAACATTCCATTGGCCTTCTTAATCACTTGCTGCACCTGCATACTAACCTTTTGAGTTTCGTGCACCAGGACCCCAGATCCCTTTGTACTTCAGTACTTTCCAGTTTCTTGCCATTAAGATAATAACTTGCTCTACGATTTTTCCTGCCAAAGTGCATAACCTCACACTTTCCAGTATTGTATTCCATCTGCCAAATCTCTGCCCACTTACTTAGCCTGTCTATGTCCCCTTGCAGGTTTTTTATGTCCTCCTCACTCACTACTTTCCCTCCCATCTTAGTATCATCTGCAAACTTTGATATGTTACACTTGGTCCCCTCCTCCAAATCGTTAATATAGATTGTAAAGAGTTGGGAACCCAGCACTGACCCTTGCGGAACACCACTAGTTACTGATTGCCAGTCTGAGAATGAACCATTTATCCCAACTCTCTGCCTTCTGTTAGATAGCCAATCCTCTATCCATGCCAGAATATTACCCCCAATCCCGTGATTTTTTATCTTAAGCAATAATCTTTTGTGTGGCACCTTGTCAAATGCCTTTTGGAAGTCTAAATACACTACGTCCACTGGTTCCCCTTTATCCACCCTATATGTTACTTCCTCAAAGAACTCCAGCAAATTTGTCAAACATGACTTCCCCTTCATAAAACCATGCTGACTTTGTCCTATTAAATTATGATTATCCAAATGTCCTGTTACTGTCTCCTTAATAATGGACTCCAAAATTTTACCTACCACAGATGTTAGGCTAACCGGTCTATAGTTTCCAGCCTTCTGTCTACTGCCCTTTTTAAATAAGGGTGTTACATTAGCAGTTTTCCAGTCTGCCGGGACCTTTGCTGAGTCCAGGGAGTTTTGGAAAATTATTACCAATGCATCCACAATCCCTACCGCCACTTCCCTCAAGACCCTAGGATGTAAGCCATCAGGTCCAGGTGATTTATCCGCCTTGAGTCCCATTATTTTACTGAGTACCACTTCCTTAGTGATTTTGATCGTGTTTAGCTCCTCCCCCCCTTTAGCCCCCTGTTTATCCAGTGTTGGGATATTCTTAGTGTCTTCTACTGTAAAGACTGATGTAAAATATTCATTCAGTGTTTTTGCCATCTCCATATTTCCCACCATTAACTTTCCGGTCTCATCCTCTAAGGGACCAACATTTACTTTAGCCACCCTTTTTCTTTTTATATAACTATAAAAACTCTTACTATCTGTTTTTATATTTTTTGCTAATTTACTTTCATAATCTATCTTCCCTTTCTTAATCAATCTTTTTGTTATTTTTTGCTGTCTTTTAAAGTTTTCCCAATCCTCTATCCTCCCACTAGATTTGGCTACCTTATATGCCCTTGTTTTTAGTCGAATACTATCCTTAATTTCTTTACTTAGCCACGGATGGCTGTCTTTTCTTTTACACCCTTTTCTTCTCAGTGGAATATATATTTTTTGGAAGTTGTAAAATAACTCCTTAAATGTACACCACTGATCATGTATCGTCTTACCCTTTAATCTATTTTCCCAATCCACTCTACTCAATTCCGCTCTCATACCTTCATAGTCTCCTTTATTCAAGCTTAGCACGCTTGTTTGAGATCCAACCTTCTCACCCTCTAATTGAATATGGAATTCAACCATGTTATGGTCACTCATTCCAAGGGGATCCTTTACTAGGACATTTTTAATTAATCCTGTCTCATTACACAGGACCAGATCTAAGGTTGCTTGCCCCCTGGTCGGTTCAGTTACATACTGCTCAAGAAACCCATCCCTAATACACTCAATGAACTCATCCTCAAGGCAGCCCTGCCCAATTTGATTTGTCCAATTAATATGATAGTTAAAATCCCCCATAATTATAGATGTTCCCTTATTACAAGCCTCAACTATTTCCTGATTGATACTCCGTCCAACAGAGTTGCCACTGTTCGGAGGCCTATAGACTACGCCCACTAGTGTTTTTTTCCCCTTATTATTCCTTACCTCCACCCAAACTGTTTCATTATCCTGATCTTTTGACCCAATATCATTTCTCTGTATTACAGTGATTCCTTCCTTTATTAACATAGCCACCCCACCTCCCCTTCCTTCCTGCCTGTCCTTCCTGATTGTTAAATAACCTGGTATGTTTAATTCCCAGGCATTGTCACCCTGCAGCCATGTTTCTGTAATGGCCACAAGATCATACCCATATGTAGTTATTTGTGCCATTAACTCGTCTATTTTGTTACAAATGCTACGTGCATTCAGATAGAGAACTTTCAAAGATGTTTTGTGACACTTAGTTCCTGCTTTTGCCCTTTTTATTACTTTACCTTTTACTCCATACCTTCTGCCACTTCCTGACACGCTCTGGTTTTTAATTTCCCCACTGCTACCTAAGTCTATGACCTTCTCTGTTGTCATTTTTATTATTTGCTCTCTAGGAACCTCCCCCCGACTAGTTAGTTTAAAGCCCTCTCTACAGCCCTAGTTATATGATCCACCAGGACTCTAGTCCCAGCACTGGCCAAGTGAAGCCCGTCCCAACGGAACAGCTTCCTCCTGCCCCAGTACTGGTGCCAGTGTCCCAGGAAGCAAAACCCATTTCTCCCACACCAGTCTTTGAGCCACGCATTTAACTCTCTAATTTTATTTGTCCTAGCCAAATTCGCTCGTGGCTCAGGTAATAATCCAGAGATTATTACCCTTGTGGTTCTGCTTTTTAATTTGGCCCCTAGCTGCTCAAACTCCCTCAGCAGAACCTCCTTCCTTGTCCTATCTATGTCATTGGTACCAACATGGACCACGACAACTGGATCCTCCCCCTTCCACTCCAAGTTTCCCTCCAGTCCAGAGGAGATGTCCTTAACCCTGGCACCGGGCAGGCAACACAGCCTTCGGGACTCTCGCTCTCAGCTGCAAAGAACTCTATCTATCCCCCTAATGATACTATCCCCTACCACTACAACCTTTCTTTTAACTCCCCCCACTTGAATGGCCCCCCGCTCCACGGTGCTGTGGCCAGGTTGCTCATCCTCCCCGCAGTCCCTGTTCCCATCCTCACAGGGAGTAAGAGCCTTGAACCTGTTGGACAAGTGCAAGGGCTGCGGCTCCTCCAACACTACCTCCTGGATCCCCGTACCTGCCTCACTTCTAGTCACACCATCCTGACCCTGGCCACGGACTACATCTGAATTAATTAATCTAATTGGTGTGAATACCTCGTGATACACAGAGTCCAGGTAACTCTCCCCCTCCCTGATGTGTCTCAGTGTTTGAAGCTCGGACTCCAGCTCTTCAACACGGAGCCGGAATTCCTCGAGCAGCCAACACTTACTGCAAATGTGATCACCGTGAGCATCAATGGTGTCCACCAGCTCCCACATATTGCAGCAGCAACACATCACCTGATCTCCCATTCTATGTAATTAATTAAATTTATTAATATTATTCTTAAATACCCTCTGCCCCGATTCTAGATGGTGAATATCACACCTTAGAAACTATAAACCAAAGAGATTTAAGCTTAAAAAGGGAGAAATACTTACCAACCAATCACTTACCCGCTTTCTGGTGACGTCACACTTGGATTACTTTTTACCTCTCTCCTTCCCTCCGAGTTCCCAGACTGGAGACTGGTAGGCCTCACCTGGTCTCTGGGACTTTTATAGCCCCGCTGCCGCTCGAGTTTCCCGCTGACGCTGTGAGGCCTTACCTGGTCTCCGGAGCCTTTTATAACCCCGCTGCCGCTCGAGGTTCCCGCCGACGCTGTGAGGCCTTACCTGGCCTCTGGAGCCTTTTATAACCCCTCTGCCGCTTGAGATTCCCGCCGACGCTGTGAGGCCTTACCTGGTCTCTGGGGCCTTTTATAGCCCCGCTCTGCCGCTCGAGTTTCCCGCCGACGCTGTGAGGCCTTACCTGGTCTCTGGGGCCTTTTATAGCCCCGCTCTGCCACTCGAGTTTCCCGCCGACGCTGTGAGGCCTTACCTGGTCTCTGGGGCCTTTTATAGCCCCGCTCTGCCGCTCGAGTTTCCCGCCGACGCTGTGAGGCCTTACCTGGTCTCTGGAGCCTTTATACAGCCGCTCTGCCGCTCGAGATTCCCGCCGACGCTACACTGGACCGCAATTTTTGGGCCATTGTTCAATAGAATCACACTACATTTGATCTGGTCTTATTTTTGCTGCTGCTTTTTGAATGGGTTGCACATTTTGAAATTTGAGTGAGACTCTGCATCAGGAGTGCTAACGTGTTAAATATAGTCTACATAGTGTTAAAGAATATTTCTAATTGAAATCTAGAAAATACTCTGTGCAATATTATCATATGGGCAGAGTGGTGGAAGCAGAAACACTGGAATCATCAAGAGAGAATTAGATGTAGCAAAGGGAAGGGCTGTATAGTTCTGGAAGGATGAATTAAGATGGGCCAAATAGTCTTCCTCATCCATGTGACTTTATGTATGAATACTTAATATGTTTGTATCTGATTATTTTGTTTACTAATTTTAATGGATGTATTAAACTATTTAAAAATGCCTACTATTGGTGTATTCTCCAAAGGCCAAACATCCAGAGTACAGAGTACATGGTTAAACAAAGGTGTCAAATTGTACTCTGATTGTAAATATAAATGGAAGAAAATAAAAATATCGAATTGCAGGGCTCACTCGATAAATTGGGCAATAAAACCCGTATGCAACTGTTTCCCTACCTCAAAAGCAAAATACTGCAGATGCTGGAAATCTGAAATAAATGCTAGAAACACTGGGGCGAAATTAGGTGCCTTTGCACCTCCCGTTAGCACCCCCGGGTGACACTAATGGGGTGCAAATGGCTTTGCGACTGGGCGTGGCGCTGACATCGACTCCCGCCATATTCGGTGGGAGTTTTGCGGCGGCGCTACAGCATTGCGCCCTGATCTCCTTCGCCCGGAGATCGTGATGTCATCGCCGTGCGCATCGCCCCGGTAGCACCCCGGACCCGAAATTGACTTCCGCTCCCTGCAGCAGCGCCGGTCGAAAACACCGACAGCTGCAGAAGGCGTTCATAGGACGGCCAGCCGCATCGGAGGCAATGATTAAAGGTGAGGTGGCCGAGGTAAGTAAAAAACAGTTTTCTCATGGGTTCCTGCCTGCGATCGTTCAGCCCGGCACTCTGCGTGAGTCTGGCTGATTGGGCGGGATCGCGGCTGCCTTGATGGTCCAGGTAGGTACTTTTTAAAAATGCAGAGCCTGCAGCAATGGCCCTTCCCTTTAAGGGAGGGAAGGAGCCTTTGAACGTGGCAGTGCTGCACGGCCCGGTGTGCAGCGCTGCTGAAGTCTCCGCCCCGCCTGCTGTCGATTGCGCGCCAAGAAGGAAGTGGAGCGCTTGATTTAATGCTGCACTGCCTTCCTCGAGTGCAAAACTGAATTATTTAAAAGTTTAGAACCATTAGCGCCTGGCGCTAATTTTCTCAACTTTTAAAAGTTAGGGTCCCATTTCTCCCCCATTCAGTAGGTCAGGCAGCATCTGTGGAGAGAGAAACAGAGTTAATGTCTTCAAATACATGCGAGTGGCACTCGGCCTGATCGTCACCCACACCAAATGCACTGTATCAAATGTATACACAAATGCCTTACAGACACTCATAGGTTTGTTGTGTCACCTTGCAGGAGAAGGAGCCCAAAATACAAGGGAGAAGGAGGGGAAAGGAGGTGGTCCACCACAGATCATACAATTGACATCTGCAGATGATAAAGCCATGGAGATAACTTGGATGTGAGCATCCCTGACCATCCGAGATGGCGAGGCGGACTTAGCTGCTGCATGATGACAGCATTAAAAATCTCCAACCCACATCTCATACAAGACTAAGTCATGCTGACTTGATTTCAGCACCGAATGAAATGTCACCTTAACCATGCTAAATTTCAACATTTCTACATTCCCATGACTAAATCATATCTGTCTCATCACTTCTCCAGGGCCATTACACAAAGAACAGGCGGTGCCCCTTGCAGACAACGTTTCCTCAGAGGAGCTGATTCCCTCTGAGGGCGCACTGTCACAGGACACATGCTTACCAGGCACCAGCGCAGGCACAAGCTCTTCAGTGGGTCCTGTTAGAGAGTTAGGTGGGATCTCACCTCGTCAATCACAGTTCACAAGTGAGCACGAGCAGAGAGTGGTGGTAGGGCAGTTCGACAGAGATGCTGAACCCTGGAGGACCCTGGAGGGCCATCAATGAAGAGGAGAATGATAGAGGTTCAGCAGCAAATGTGCAAGGTACTGGCAGTCATGCCAGGCACACTTGTCCACAATAGCACAGAGAATAGAGGAGTTCAGCTTAAGAATTTGTGGATTTATGTCTCAAATATTTCTACTGGCATAAACAGGATAACAGATTTCTTAGCCACAGCCTTACAAGGTATCACTGATCTGCTCCAAGCTTTTTTTTAATCATGGGATGTGGGCGTCGCTGGCAAGGCCAGCATTTATTGCCCATCCCTAATTGCCTTTGAGAAGGTGGTGGTGAGCCGCCTTCTTGAACCGCTGCAGTCCGTGTGGTGAAGCTACTCCCAGAGTGCTGTTAGGTAGGCAGATACAACACTTTGACCCACTGATGATGAAGGAGCAGGAATATATTTCCAAGTCAGGATGGTGTGTGACTTGGAGGGGAACTTGGAGGTGGTGGTGTTCCCATGCACCTGCTGCCCTTGTCCTTCTAGGTAGTAGAGGTCGCGGGTTTGGGAGGTGCTGCCGAAGAAGCCATGGTGAGTTGCTGCAGTGCATCTTGTAGATGGTACACACTGCAGCCACAGTGCGCCAGTGGTGGAGGGACTGAATGTTTAAGGTGGTGGATGGGGTGCCAATCAAGCGGTCTGCTTTGTCCTGGATGGTGTCGAGCTTCTTGATTATTGTTGGAGCTGGACTCATTCAGGTTAGTGGAGAGCATTCCATCACACTCCTGACTTGAGCCTTGTAGATGTTGTCGGGGCCCATAGCTGTATCCAGTGCGCTGAGCCATTTCTTGATTTCACGTGGAGTTAATCAAATTGGCTAAAACTGGCTTCTGTCATGGTGGGGACCTGAGGAGGAGACTGATATGAATCATCCACTTGGCACTTCTGGCTGAAGATGGTTGCAAACGCTTCAGCCTTGTCTTTTGCACTGTTGTGCTGGGCTCTGCCATCGTTGAGGATAGGGTTATTTATGGAGCCTCCTCCTCCTGTTAGTTGTTTAATTGTCCACCACCATTTATGACTGGATGTGGCAGGACTACAAAGCTTTGAGCTTATCCGTTTATTGTAGGATCGCTTAGCCCTGTCTATAGCATGCTGCTTCCGCTGTTTAGCATGCATGTAGTCCAGTGTTGCAGCTTCCCCAGGTTTGCACCTCATTTTCAGGTACGCCTGGTAGTGCTTCTGGCATGCACTTCTGCACTCCTCATTGAACCAGGGTTGGTCCCCTGGCTTGATGGTAATGGTAGAGTGAGGGATATGCTGGGCCATGAGGTTACTGATTGTGGTGGAATACAATTCTGCTGCTGCTGATGGCCCACAGCGCCTCAGGCATGCCCAGTTTTGAGCTGCTAGATCTGTTCTGAATCTATCCCATTTAGCACGGTGGTAGTGCTACACAACACAATGAAGGGTGTCCTCAGTGTGAAGACGGGACTTTGTCTCCACAATGACTGTGCGGTGGTCACTGCTACCAATGTTGTCATCTGCAACAGGTAGACTGGTGAGGACGAGGTCAAGTAGGTTTTTCCTCTCGTGTTGGTTCTCTCACCACTTGCCGCAGGCCCAGTTTGGCTGCTATGTCCTTCAGGACTCGGCCAGCTTGGTCAGCAGTGGTGCAACCAAGTCACTCTTGGTGATGGACATTGAAGTCCGCCACCCAGAGTACATTCTGTGCCATTGCTACCCTCAGTGCTCCTTCCAAGTGGTGTTCAACATGGAGGAGTACTGATTCATCAGTTGAGGGAGGGCGGTAGGTGGTGATCAGCAGGAGGTTTCCTTGCCCATGCTTGACCTGATGCCATGAGACTTCATGGGGTCCGGAGTCAATGTTGAGGACTCCCAGGGTCACTCCCTCCCGACTGTATACCACTGTGCCACTTCCTCTGGTGGGGCTGTCCTGCCGGTGGGCCAGGCCATGTACAGGGATGGTGTTGGAGCAGTCTGGGACATTGGCTGAAAGGTATGATTCTGTGAGTATGACTATGTCAGGCTGTTGCTTGACTAGTCTGTGGGACAGCTCTCCCAATTTTGGCACAAGTTCCCAGATGTTAGTGAGGAGGACTTTGCAGGGTCGACTGGGCTGGGTGTGCCGTTGTCGTGTCCAAAGTCGGTGCCTAGGTCGATGCCGAGTGATCTGTTGTGTCTGTGTATAATAAGACACAGACTGCAGGAGAACGGTACAACAGGTGTTTACTCAACGTGGCTCACACTGGAACTGATCTGTACAGATTACTACTCAGTACTATATACAGGTGTGGTCACTGCCGGTACTGCAGTATACGTGAGCTGTAAAAGATAGTTCCCCCCTTAAAGGTATATACATTACAATTCCTCCCCTTTTAGATTAACAGTACCATAATACTCATTTAACAATTAAATATCAAACTAATTACAATTAACACTTTCAACATGCAACATTAGCTGAAAATAGTCTATTTATATATTCAGTCTTTGGGGAGGCTTCCTGATCCTTTCTGGATAGCGCCTTTCCTGAGTGTCTTGCTCTTGGTGCGGAGGCGATTCTGGCCCCCTGTCGTCGGTTGGTTCATCAGCTTCCGATGCTACTGTTTCTGGGGTAGATGCGACCTGTACGTCGGGTTCATCACCAGGTACGTATGGGCGAGGCATGGGGTTGACTTGTTCCTGTGACTCTAGGATCTGGTCAGCATGGTATCTCACGATGCTCTCCCCAACGTCCACTGTGTACATTAGTGGGCCCTGCTGTGTGCATATCGTTCCTGGCTGCCATTTTTCTATTCGGTAGTCGCGGGCCAAGACTGGTTGCCCGACATTGAAGCTCCTTGTTGGCTTCTCATGGATGTGCTGGAATTGCTTACTCTCAACATCTCTTCATACGTTTGGTCTGAGCAAATCCAGGCGAGATCTTAACCTTCGGTTAAAGAACATCATGGCCGGGGCCTGGTTGGTGACTGCATGTGTCGCATTCCGGTAGGCGAACAGGAAATTGTCCACCTTGTGCTGCAGCGGAATGTTGTCATTGTACATAGCCTTTATTGCCTTCTTAAAGGTTTGTACGAACCTCTCAGCCAATCCATTTGTGGCTGGATGATACGGGTCGGATGTGTAATACCAAACCCCATTCTTTTTCAAGAACCTCCGGAACTCTTCGGACACAAACTGTGGTCCGTTGTCGGAGCAATTCTGTTCTGGCAAGCTATTCCTGGCAAAAATGGTCCGTAGGACTGCAATAGTTTTCTCCGTGGTGGTGGAGGACATTTTGATGACCTCAGGCCATTTCGAGTGTGCATCCACGGCTATTAAAAACATTGAGTCCATGAATGGACCAGCAAAATCAATATGCACCCGTTGCCATGGAGATGAGGGCCACTCCCATAGGTGTAGAGGGGCCTGTGGTGGTGCATTTTGGACTTTCTGGCATCCTGAGCAGCTCTTGGTCAGGTCCTCGATTTGTTTATCGATTCCCGGCCACCACACATAAGCCCTGGCTAGGCTTTTCATTTTTACCCCTCCCAGATGACCCTCATGAAGCTCATTGAGCACTCTATCCCTTAACTTGGGTGGAATTACCACTTGGGATCCACACATCAAGGTCCCCCGGCACACTGACAGCTGTTCTCTCCTTGTCGAGAATGCTGGCAACAGTGAGTCGCCATGTGCTGGCCATCCCTTCACCATCAAATCATATACCCGAGACAGTGTCGGGTCATTTCGGGTTTCCTTTTCGATACAAGTGTTAGTTACCGGTAGGTATTCAACTATAGTCGAATGGAATATTTCGACAGGATCCACTGCTGGTGCTTCCTCCGCAGTAGGCAGTGGCAGGCGTGATAGCCCATCAGCATTTCCATGCTGTTTCGTGCCCTTATATTCAATCTCATAGTGGTGCGCCCCTAGAAAAAGTGACCATCTGTGTAGTCGTTGCGCAGTCATCACCGGAACGCCCTTCTTCGGATTAAAAATGGAGACAAGAGGCTGGTGATCAGTCAGCAAGGTGAATTTATGCCCGTGCAGATAGTGATTGAACTTTTTCACTCCCCACACTAGGCTGAGGGCCTCCCTGTCAATCTGGGCGTAGTTACGCTCGGCTGAGGTTAGTGATCGTGACGCAAAGGCTATTGGCCTCTCTGAGCCGTCCGAGAATTTGTGCGACAGCACCGCTCCAATGCCGTAGGGTGACGCATCACATGCCAACCGAATTGGTAATGCCGGGTTGTAATGGACCAATACCTCTTTCGATGTGATTAGTGTGTTGCTCTTCTGGAAAGCTCATCTACATTCGTCACTCCACTTCCATGGCACCCCAGTTTGCAGTAGGGTGTTCAGTGGGTGTAGTATTGTAGACAAATTTGGCAAGAACTTATGGTTGTAGTTTACCAGCCCGAGGAACGACCTCAGTTGTGACACATTTTCCGGTGCTGGAGCCTTGACTACTGCCTCAATCTTCTCTGGGGACTTATGTAACCCCTCTTTATCGATAACGTGGCCACAATACGAGATCTGTTTTCTAAAAAACTCGCATTTGGGGCGGTTAGCTCGGAGCCCATATTCCTGCAATCTAGTGAGCACCTGCTCCAGGTTGGCAAGGTGATCACTGTCATTTTCGCCCGTGACCAGGATGTCGTCCAAATAACACTGGGTCCCTGGGATCCCTTGCAGGACTTGTTCCATTGCCCTCTGCCAAATAGCCGGAGCTGATGCTATCCCGAATACCAGCCGATTGTATTTGTGGTGTATGTGCCTTTAAGAGCCCCAGGTGTGCTGTAATGCCGGTAATTGCCACTCGGGCTATATAAGCCTGTATATTGTGTATATCCGTTAGAACCCCCCCCCCCAAGACTTTGCTTAGTAAATACCTATGAACCAACTCCTGTCTTCAGTGTCTTTATCAACACACGGACACTACAGTGGCGACGAAGTGGAAACGGACTTACCTGCAATTCGGCAGCACCTCAAGGACATCGATTCCTCGGGCGTCCAGAAGACTCAAGGAAGTGAGAGAAGCTGTGGTTTCACCAGCTGGCCAAGCTGGTGGCAGGTATTGCGCTAATCCTTCCTGGGTGTCAGGCTGGGGCTCCAGCGGCTGGCTCTACAGCTGAGACAGGCAGCGAAATCAGAGGCAAGCAATAACGGACTGGGAGGGAGCACTCGGGAGACGGCCGGCGCGGCAAGCAGGTCAGCGTTCAGACCTCCGGCGGGAACGAGTCTCCAACAGTAAATAAAAAAGAGAACGGAAACCGCAGTAAACGGCGTTGTTATCGGCAGCAGCGGCGGGAAAGCGCGGGAAGCGCTATATCTTTGCTACAGAAAAGAAAAAAAAGCGCGGGAAGCGCCATATCTTTTCTGAAATGCCTAAGTCTGGTAATATTGATGCTTTTGATAGCGAAATAGAGGATTGGACCACATACGTGGAAAGAGTAGAGGTATATTGCACTGCAAATGGAATAGAAGATGAAAAAAAAGCTTCAGTACTTCTGAACTTAATGGGCGCAAAGACATACGGGCTGTTACGAAATTTAATCACCCAGCCAAACCAAAGGACAAGAATTTTAAAGAAATTGTTGATACCCTGCAGGAGCACTTAAACCCAACACCGCTGCTGATAGCGGAACGATTCAAGTTCTTCAAGAGAAATCAACACAAGAATGAAAGTAACGCTGATTACCTAACCGAATTAAGAAAGCTATCAAAGTACTGCCATTTCGGGGCAGGACTATCAGATTATCTTCGAGACAGATTCGTTTGCGGTCTCTTAAGTGAAGGAACACAAAAAAGGCTGCTTTCTGAAAAAGATTTAACATTGGACAAAGCTTTCAGTATGGCTGTATCATACGAAGCAGCAGCAAAAGGAGCCGCAGAGATACAACAAAAGACACAGGACTTCGGCACCCATGAAATGACATAGGGTTTCGAAAGATGTTATCGCTGCAGCAGATCCACCCATAACCAGAGGGACTGCTGGTTCAAGGGCAAAGCATGCAGGCAATGCGGAAAGATTGGACACATTGCATGGGTATGCCGATCTGGACAAAATAAATCCACTGACAGAAAAAAAAAAATCAATAAAGAAAAGTACAGGAAGGTACAAATGATGACGGACAGTAGCTCCGAAGACCAGAAGAGCGATAGCGACTTCAAAAACAAGAGACTAAGCTGTCTCAAATTACATAATGTACTTGCCAAAGATGATTACCAAACCATTTGGGTTACCCTCACAATAGCAGGGTCCCCAGTTAAAATGGAGCTAGATACAGGATCAGCTCTAACCGTAATAAATCAACGGGATTATGAGAGGCTATTTTCGCATATACCTCTAAAAGACACATCCATTATCTTAAAAACATATACGGGGCAGAAAGTATACCCCAAAGGAAAAATAAGGGTGCCTGTTGTATACAACGGCAAAGAAATACAAAAGTTGTATTTATACATTCTACAAGATGGTGGTCCACCGTTGTTGGGACGTGAATGGATCAGGAAGATACGTTTAGACTGGCACTCCATTCAGGCACTGACGGTGACCAGTAAGGAAAAAAACAATGATGACATCATACCTGAACAATTAAAAGACATCTTGGCCAACGCCAAAGAAGTGTTTCAAGAGAAACTAGGAACCTTGAAAGACATCACCGCCTCAATAAAAGTGGAAGATGCAGCAATTCCCAAATTTTTTAAGGCAAGACAGGTGCCATACGCAATACGTCCAGCAGTCGCGGCAGAGCTGGAGAATTTGGAAAAAGCAGGCGTATTATCCAAAATAGATTGGAGCGAATGGGCAACACCCATCGTTCCAGTCATGAAAAAAGCATTGAATAAAGATAAATCTGAAGAACAGAGAAAAATTCGCATCTGTGGTGACTTCAAGGTGACTGTAAACCCGGTCCTTCACACAGTACAGTATCCTCTTCCGAGGATAGAAGATATTTTCGCCTCACTATCCGGAGGGAAACGTTTCACCAAAATTGACTTGGCACAGGCATATCTACAGATGGAGGTTGAGGAGGCCTCTAAAAAGTATCTCACGATAAACACACACAAAGGCCTGTACCAGTACAATCGACTGGTTTTTGGAGTAGCATCAGCTCCAGCTATCTGGCAAAGAGCTATGGAGCAAGTCCTGCAAGGGATTCCGGGGACTCAATGCTACCTAGACGACATCCTTGTAACAGGAGAAAACGACAACGAGCACCTTGCCAATTTGGAGCAGGTGCTCACTAGGCTGAAAGAACGGGGCCTACGAGCGAATCGCCCCAAGTGCGAATTTTTCCAAAATCAGATATCATATTGTGGCCACATAATTAATAATGAAGGGTTGCATAAGTCACCTGAAAAAATTGAAGCGGTCATAAAAGCCCCAGCACCTGAAAATGTTTCACAATTAAGGTCGTTCCTGGGATTAATAAATTACTATCATAAATTTTTACCGAACTTATCAACTCTTCTACACCCTCTTAATGAACTTCTACAAACAGGAATGATTTGGAATTGGAACGAAGACTGTAAACGTGCCTTCCATAAATGCAAAGACTTAATCACATCCGAAGAAGTTTTGGCTCATTACTGGCGTGCGATGCATCCCCTTACGGCATAGGAGCAGTATTATCCCATAAATTCCCTGATGGCTCAGAACGGCCGATAGCTTTTGCGTCACGCTCATTAAACTCAGCTGAGCGTAACTATGCCCAAATGGTGATTCCACCCAAACTCCAGGATAACGTGCTAAAGGAGCTTTACGAGGGGCATCTGGGTGGAGTGAAAATGAAGAACCTAGCTAGGGCGTTTGTATGGTGGCCAGGTATCGATGGAGACATCGAAGAAATGACCAAGAGCTGCCTAGGATGCCAGAAGGTCCAAAACGCTCCACCACAAGCCCCTCTACATCCATGGGAGTGGCCCTCATCTCCCTGGCAAAGGGTGCACATCGACTTTGCTGATCCATTTATGGACTCAATGTTCTTAATCGCGATTGATGCACACTCCAAGTGGCCGGAGGTAATAAAGATGTCCTCCACCACCACGGAAAAAATCATCACAGTATTAAGGACCATATTTGCCAGTAATGGGCTGCCGGAACAGATATGTTCTGATAATGGACCGCAATTTGTGTCCGAAGAATTCAGAAAGTTCTTAAAAAACAATGGGGTTAAGCACTACACGTCCGCCCCATACCATCCCGCCACCAATGGATTGGCTGAAAGGTTTGTCCAGACCTTCAAGAAGGCCATAAAGGCCATGGGTAACGAAGACATAAAACTTCAGCACAAGGTGGATAACTTCTTATTCGCATACAGGAATGCAACACATATGGTTACCAACCAAACTCCCGCCATGATGTTCTTCAATAGAAACCTAAGATGCCGGCTGGATTTGGTCAAGCCCAACATCAGAAGGGACGTGGAGAACCGGCAGTTTCAAGGCATGAATGAAAGGCCAACTAGAACCTTCCAGATAGGTCAACAAGTTTTGGCCCGGGACTACCGTACCGAGAAATGGCAGCCTGGAACTATCTGCACACGACTAGGACCACTGATGTATACCGTGGACATCGGAGAAAGCATAATAAGGCGCCATGCTGACCAAATCATAAAGTCATCCGAAAAGGGACAACCTACACCACAACTCTATATATCTAATGATGAAGTAGAGATACCCATATCTACCTCCGATCCGGTGATACTGGAACCCGATGAACCCGACACTGGCATTCAAGCCGAATCAGCCTTGCCAGAAGAACCTACTACACCACCAGAAACTACTACACCCCCGAGGCGTTATCCGGACTGAGTCAGGAAGCCTCCTGAGAGACTAACTTATAATTGATTAACTACAGCAATGTATATTATTTTGCTTATAACATGTAATTAATAATTACTTAAAATATGATGTACTGGTTAGCTAAAAGGGGAGGAATTGTGGTGTATGTGCCTTTAAGAGCCCCAGGTGTGCTGTAATGCCGGTAATTGCCACTCGGGCTATATAAGCCTGTATATTGTGTATATCCATTAGAACCCACCCCCCCAGACTTTGCTTAGTAAATACCTATGAACCAACTCCTGTCATCAGTGTCTTTATCAACACACGGACACTACAGTATTGGTAGAGACTTTTATGGGTGTTGATTGTGAGGTATTGTTTTGATGCTTCTTCTACCTCCATTTGCAGATACGCCTGGGCCAGATCAATCTTAGTGAAGCGTTTCCCTCCAGATAGCGAGGCGAAAATATCTTCAATCTGCGGAAGTGGATATTGTACGGTGTGAAGGACCGGGTTCATTGTTACCTTAAAGTCCCCACAGATGCGAACCTTCCTTGGTTCCCCAGGCGTGCTGCTCAACGACTTTTTCATCACAGGGACGATGGGTGTAGCCCACTCGCTCCAGTCTACCTTGGACAGTACACCTGAATGTTCCAGACTCTCCAGCTCTGCTTCGACGGCTGGGCGGATCGCATAAGGTACCGGTCTGGCCTTAAAAAATTTTGGGCTTGCGTGTTCTTCAATTTTAATCGTCGCTGTCATGCCTTTTAGTGTTCCGAGTCCTTGCTGGAACACTTCTTTCGTGTCAGTTAGGATCTTTGACAGTCGCCCAGGTGTGACGTCGTCATCCTTTTTGTCAGCCACAGTCAGTGCCTGTATGGAATGCCAATCCAGTTGTATTTTCCGGATCCATTCACATCCCAGTAATGGTGGTCCTCCATCTTGCAATACATACAGGTCTAGTTTTGGTGTTTCCTTACCGTTATATATAACGGTCACCCTTATTTTTCCTTTGGGGTAGACTTTTTGCCTCGTGTACGTCTTCAAAATAATTTTTGTGTCTCTCAAAGGTATGTGTGAGAATAGCCGCTCGTAGTCCCGTCGGTTTATGACTGTTAGGGCTGGTCCTGTGTCCAATTCCATCTTTACCTGGACTCCTGCTATCTTGAGAGTGACCCAAATGGTTCGGTGATCCTCCGTTGTGATCACATTATGTAGTTTCAGACAACTCAGTTCCCTGCTTTCGGAGTCGTTATCACTCTTTTGTTCGTCTGAACTATTCTCCGTCATCTTATGTACCTTCTTGTACTTTTCTTTGGTAGGTTTCTTATTGCTGGTTTTCTTTCCCGACCTGCAGACTCGTGCTATGTGTCCTACTTTTCCACACTGTCTGCACACTTTGTCTTTGAACCAGCAATCATTCTGGTCGTGTGTTGTTCTGCCGCAGCGATAGCACTTCTCTGTTTTATATGACATTTCGTTTGTGCCATATTCTTGCGGTCTCTGTTGTATCTCTGCAGCGCCCTGTGCTGCTGCTTCATATGATACCGCAATGCTGAAAGCCTTTTCCAGCGTAAGGTCCTTTTCAGATAAAAGCCATTTCTGGGTTCCTTCACTTTGAAGCCCACACACAAACTTGTCCCTTAAGGTATCTGCCAGTCCCGCTCCAAACTGGCAGTGTTTCGATAGTTTGCACAGTTCTGTTAAATAATCAGCATTGCTTTCATCCTTATGCTGGTTCCGTTTGTGAAACTTGAATCTTTCTGCTATCAGCAGCGGTGTGGGGTTTAAATGTTCCTGTAGTATCGTTACTATGTCTTCAAAACTCTTTTCCATTGGCTACATTGGGGTTACTAGATTTCGTAATAAACCATATGTCTTTGCACCCATTAAAGTTAACAATACCGACGCTTTCTTGTCATCTGACACCTCATTTGCCTTGCAGTATACCTCTATTCGTTTGACATATGTAGTCCAATCTTCGACTTCATTGTCAAATGCGGTGATACTGCCACTCTTCGGCATTTTGGGTGTGGTTTAAAATGGCGTCTCCCAATGGCTTAAAATGGCGTCTCCCACGTTTTCCTTCCTCACCCGCTGCTGCCAACGCCACTCCCGGCGGTTCGCGTGGCAATGGCGGCACCCTGCAGGTTTCGCGCGCTTCTCCTGCGCTGCTGCCAACGCCGCTCTCGGCGGTCCTCGTGGCAATGGCGGCGCCTCGCGGGTTTCTGCGCATCTCTCTCTCCCTCTCTTCGACGCTGCTCGGCCCCTGAACACCGGCTGCGCCCTGTGCGCTCTGCCCTCTATCTCTCTCCCCCGTCGACGCTGCTCGGCCCTTTGCTGTGCTGCTCGGCCGGGCTCTAGCCCGCCGCTGTCCGGGAAGGTTCTGCACACTACCTGTTGCCAGCCCGTTTCGCTGGACCACCTCGACTGGAAAGCCAAGCCTGGCTCTTGACAGCCTCCCCCGCAATTCTCGAGTCTCTGCTGGATGACTGGGCGGTTGCCCGTGGTCGACGCCCGAGTCTCTGGCCTTGACCTCCAATCCACTGATTTCCAGGAACGAATCCCCAGGAGGTGATGCAGAGTTGCAGGTAGGTTCGAACTTGCCTTGTCGCCAATGTTGTGTCTGTGTATAATAAGACACAGACTGCAGGAGAACGGTACAACAGGTGTTTACTCAACGTGGCTCACACTGGAATTGACCTGTACAGATTACTACTCAGTACGATATACAGGTGTGGTCACTGCCGGTACTGCAGTATACATGAGCTGTAAAAGATAGTTCCCCCCTTAAAGGTATATACATTACATGATCCGTCCAGTTTTATTAGTGAACCAGATGGATTTTTACGATTATCCGATAGTTTCGTGGTCACCATTACTGATACTAGGTTTTTATTCCAGATTTATTTAATTAACTGAATTTAAATTCCCCAGCTGCCGTGGTGGGATTTGAACTCACGTTTCTTGGATCATTAATCCAGGCCTCTAGATTACTAGTCCAGTAACATAAGCACTATGCTACCATTCCCATCTGAAGTCCAATCAAAAGCAGCCATGGTGCCACTCCATCCTGTTGTACTCTGTGTCAACACCTCCAAACTGTACAAATAAATCTCTCACAACAAGTACTCTCACCAAATTGTTTCCCAGAGGGAACTGAGAAAGCAGCAGTGAGCACTGAGCCTTTATTCATATTAGGAATCCTGACCTTTAACCACCCTGATAAAATGTCACTCAATCTCATCTCTGTTTCACTGGCGAATTTCCCGAATCTAACAGAACTACACAGACTAGATGCAGGAAGGATTTTCCTGATGGTGGGGGAGTCCAGAACCAGGGGTCACAGTCTAAGGATAAGAGGTAAGCCATTTAGGGCTGAGATGAGGAGGAATTTCTTCACCCAGAGAGTGGTGAACCTATGGAATTCTCTACCACAGAAGGCAGTTGAGGCCAATTCATTAAATATATTCAAGAAGGAGTTGGATATATTTCTTAAGGCTAAAGGGATCAAGGGATATGGGGAGAAAGCAGGGTCAGGGTACTGAATTTGGATGATCAGCCATGATCTCATTAAATGGTGGAGCGGGCTCAAGGGGCCGAATGGCCTACTCTTGCTCCTATCTTCTATGTTTCTATGTTTCTATCCTGGGAAACCCATGCAGAAGGCATTAATTTCAAATCACAGAAATTTCAATTGGTCTTATTTAAATCTTATAATGACAGACCTGTCTCTCCAGAGCGGGTTACTCGGATGACTCAATATCAGTCTTGTTAAAATGGAAACAGGCGCGTTCGCAGCAGGTTAGGGTCCGGTTTTGTGAAGTTGCCGATTTAACCACACCCCCACCCCCCCGGACAGTCTTCCGGCCGTCATGGGCAGATTAAAATTCCCTTTCATCAGAACTGGAATAAGAGATTTAACAGTTTACAAGCAAGTACAGAGCCAGGGAAAAAGGGAAGGGGTGCTGCGGTGGCAGGGAAGGAAAGAATAAAAGGGAACATCTGTGAAAGTGAGGTTTAGTAGATAACTGATCAAACACGAGAAGAGAAATAGATAGCAATGAAGGTGAACAACGTAAAAGAAACGGAAATCTCGTTGGAGAGAAGAGCAGAACTTCCTCAAGGTGAGCATTCCTGCAAGAGAAGTGGCAGAACACTAAAGCAGATGCTGGAAATCTGAATAAACCAGAAAATGCTGGAGCAGGTCAGGCAGCATCTGTGGAGAGAGAAACAGAGTTAACGTCTGGTTCTGCTGAACCACACACCTTTCTGGCATGCCTAGCAATGGTTGCTATACGCATCTTTGTTCTCAGAAAGTTCAGCGCTTGTTTGCTATTCAAAACACTTATTGTTCATAATCCTCACTGACACCAGTATAAACCTCCATAAAATACTCTCCTTGTGAGATGCCTCAGTAGTTGTCAACTGTAGCTCTAGTTATTCATTTGTAACCTTTAACAAGGCTTTAACAAGTTCAACATTTCCCCCCAACTTTTTGCAAGAGTTTTAAATACCTGTTTTGGGGGAGTAGGAATGCCCACATGACAAATTTCTCCTGACATTGCAATACATTTATGCATGCCTACACTTCTGTAAAGTTTCACAATAAGAGGAATGTTGTTCCCTCCCCGCATTCCCCAGCCTATTATGCACAAGGCAATAAATTTCATTATATTGACCAGTTTATGCTGTGGCAACCTGCCAATCCCCTGCAATAACTAGTGTTAAATTCTAAATGGGTCAGGTCACTTCCTATGACCTATTGCCAAATATATGAGTCTGCATCAGGCGCTAAGATAAGAGGAGCAAATTCATATGTAACTTCCAAAATCAAAAGTATATTGCCCTAGTTTTCTTTTATTATCAATATATTCAATATCAACACTGATGACCAAATTGGAATTTTATCTGACTGACTGCAGGGCAATTATACGGAACAATCCAAGGAAGCTAAATGAACAAGCTTCAGTGAATATTTGTAAATATTTTTTTTTGTTGAGCAGTGTATAGCCAATCTTGGGCCCTGATGTGAGACATCATTTCTCCTCCATTTTGGTGCAGCAGTGGTATTTACTATTATTGTCAATATTGGACAAATTCCAGGTGAAACTATCAGTCATAAGTTGTATATCTGGGAGGGCTAATTTTTTGACTTGGCCCTTCTGGATGGGAGGAGTGCATACTGGAAACTTGTGTACATGCTGTGCATGACACGCCATCCATAAGGCTGGAATACATGTCCAAACTTCTGATATGGCTTCCTGGCTGGTAGGGCTCTCTGCTAAAAGCACAAACTGAGAAAATTATCCCTGAGTCACTAGCAAAATGCATCAACATGGTGAAAAGTGCCAATCTGCCTCTGTTACATGGATTACAGAAGGTGGCCAAGTGACTAACATTCTATTCCCATCTTATTCTCTTTTTCTCTCTCTCCTGCTTTCTTGTTTTCCCCACAACCCATTTGTCTATGGGATTTGGCAAGTGTTCTTCCTTGTTTTTTCTTGCTGGAGAGAAAGAGACAGCTAGAAAAACAGGCACTGCGAATTTCCTCGCGGGTTCTCCCAATCGGCTGCCATTACTATCAGTGAAAGATCAGTGGAAACCTCACTTACATGTCAATCTGGGGTTTCTGATGATGTTCTGCTAAAGTGGCTGATCGGAAGAACCTCCAAAGAAATTCCCGGCGAGGGTTTTACCAACATTCCCAGCCCTCAGTTAAAACTACACTTCCTATAATTTAACAGGTTTCCATTTCTGATGTGAATGCTGGGATAGCCTCACTTCCTACATACTCTTGTTTTCTGACCAGAGAAAGTAAGAGAAATGCCAGGAATTAAGGAAATTGTGATTATCAGGCAGGAGAGCAGGGAATAATATGAAATTATTGAAAATGAACACCTGTAGTGATGTATCCAGTGAATGTTAGGATTTTTCCATTTAATGCACAAACCTGAATATGGTTTCAGATAATACATACGTGCAATTATATATTCCATTATTATATGGAGGCATGATGCACTAAATACCTGGATGCAACAAAAATCACATGTTACAGATCCAGTTACAATACACTGCAGCAGAAAATGTAGGCAAATATATTTGGTTGTTATTATATTGGATATGTTCCTAATAATTACACGGTCATATTTGCCATTTGTAACCATGTCTGGCTGTGATACATCTGAGCCTCGTACTTACTGTGATTTGATTGAACCTGACACAATTTGTTCTGAATAGAATCTCTTAGCATGGCTTGTCTTAGTATTTGTTGAAATGTTTTTATGATCTGATAACATTCTCTCCAGCAATGACTCTATTTCCTTGGTATTACATGGCTTTACAATCTTTTTGCTGTACAATTTCCATCTTGTACACTCACTGTTTGGTTTGGCTCATTTTTGATATATGCAGGTTCAATCTATTATAAACCTTTCACAGAATCTACTTATGTTTCTTTCAAAGAACAAAGTCCACAATTGTGTATGTAAGAGAATGCATCATGGATATTTAGTGTGTATGGTAAGCAGACTGTAATCTTAAGCTCATACCTTACACCATGTCTTCACTGTTCATTTCACAGACTGTAATACATAGTTGGGCATATTTTCCTCTAAGGTCTGTGCCCAAGCATACAGCGAGCAGAGCACACCAAAATTGCGCTCCTCCCAAACATTCCCTATTGCACCTGTAGGAATTATTTACTATTTCACATCTCCCACATTAGGTGTTAGAGTAGGGTTCATAGACCTGAATCCACTTTAACATAAAACCACACAGATGCACTATCTCACAGAAATCTTCTTTTTAACCACTTACACACAGATTAAATAAGAACCCAACTTAATCTGCCTGTCCTGGAGTCTTCAAGTGCCCGGTTGGCCAAACCGATGCCCACTTGAGGTCTGTTGGAATCTTTAGATGTCTTCTATTCGTTAGACCAGGATACATTTATCCTGGTCGACTGCAGTAAAAAACTAGGTATTGTGTCAGTTCTTAGATTCTTTTTTATGTTCAAAACTTCTCTCATTGCTCTCGCGTGTACATCTTAATGATTGGCTTTTCTCCTTGTTCATGATTGGTTCAAAGTTTAGTGGAGTTACTTCATCATGTGTGTCACTTGTTGCAGTTTAATGTGGGTCTTATCACAAGACAGTGCTGGTCGGTTCCACTGGTTGCATCGCAACTCCAGACCTGACCCCGGCCACAACTGCTTCTTTTGTCTGTTCTAAATGTTGCTTCATATTCTTTGTTCTCAACTTGCATTTTAAAGTGGTACAGCCATCACTGAAAGTTCTCTTTTGCATTAAAGTCCTTCTTGTTGTCAGGGATGTTTAAAATAGATTTCCCTTCACACCTATATTCTCAGTCAGAGGTCTTATTAATGGAATGAGTGTTCACCAGAGATGTAAAGCATCCTGCTATTGGCCGCATACCCACAATGGGAAGGAAGTTCAGGTACTGTTGTAAGCTTTAAAATCTGTAGCATCTTAAAAGGACAGTATTGTTGTGGCTGCCTGTTCAATGTTTTGTTCTGCCTGCACTTTCTCCATTTGTGTCTTGCTACATTGGGTTTTCTGTTGCTGTGGTCTAGCTGTACTTTTGTCTTGTGGCTGCATTGGTATTGGTTTGTTCCTACTTTTGATCCTGTCTTCTTGTTGGAGATGCCTGTAATGTTTATAATGGTAGCACTGCAGGAAGAAGAAGGTTACGCTGCTTTGAAGACAACAACATAAAGTTGCTGCTGTAAGAAGTCCAAGAAGGAGAACTGTCCTATTTTCCCAACATAGCCAGAGGGTGACTAAAGCAATGGCCTGAATTATATAGCAGGAAGTGGCTGACAGAATCAATACCAGCAGCAGTGCAGAATACCTGGTTGCAGTACAAGAAAAAAGAATGAATTTATGAGTAGGTGTAAGATAGGCAGGTACATAAGCATCTCTTCTCCATGCTCTCCACCAAGTAGTTTGATCTCTGATCACCTGCCCATGCTTGCTTTCACAATCCTCCTTACCATAGTTGCTTATCCCCTCTACGGTGTAGTTATTAACACTTTCCATTGCCCAGCACTCTGTTTCAGCACAAACATGACTAGGAGAACCCACTAATAAGCTTACCACATCCATCATGCTTTACAACTCTGTCTTCATTATCCTATGGAGTCCACCTTCCCTTGTGGGGTTAGGCAGATTTCATGCATGCATTATCTACTTCTCTACCCCGATTCATATTTTCTAGGAGAAGTCATTGCACAACAGAGGAGAGCTGTTTGCAACTGAAGGGGGACAAAAATCAAAATAAGACATTGGCTAGAATTTTCCCATAAAAAAATGGGTGGATTTGGAGTGTGGGGCAGTTAAATTGTTAAAAATGGGATTCCCGACCTGATCCCGCCCACTTCTGGTTTTGCCAGAGGTGGGACAGGGGCGGAATGGGGGAGGGGGGTGCGGGTGATCAACACGCTCCCAAGGGACGTTACCTCAATTTAAATATTGTAATGAGGCTGGAAGCCCCTTTTTTACCTCCATTTTGAAATGAACTGCCCGTGGACCGGTTTCACACAATTTGTGAAACCCGGCAGTTAAACAGAGGCAGAGACTGCTGCATCCAGGAGAAAAGTGGCTTTATACCGACCTCCTAGATCCAGGGTCCCTACCTAACACATCCCCCGCGATCGGAGCCCCCAGCACGAGGCCTCTGATCACATTCCCAGGCGTTCCCCTCTTCCCCCCCCAGCCCCCGGCCTCCCCCCAATGATGATGATGAAGCCGGCCTCGATCCTCTGGTGGCCGGCCCCGATCCTCTGGCCCCCCCTGCCGATCCTCCACCCCACCTCCCGATCCCTGGCCGACACCACCCCCCCATGATCCCCAATCCCGCCCCACGATCCCCAATCCCGCCCCATGATCCCCAATCCCCCCGCGATCCCCGCTTGCCTGCCAATCACCTCCCTGTGATCCCAGACCACCCCCAATCGCCGACCGATCCGCGACCGCCCCGATCCCCAACCACCCTCCATCACCTGCCGATCCCTGACATCCCCGATCCCCTGCCAATCCTGCAACCGCCACCCCCACCCCCCCCGCAGATACTCTCTCCCCCCATCCAATTGCCGACCCCCCTCCTGCGATCCCTCACCCGGACCAAAGCCTCGCAACTGAGGCCTACCCGCCCGCAGCCAGCCAGCCTCTAGCCTCTCAAGCTGGCTGGCTGCGGGCGGGAAACCGTGGCCTCACATTCACATTATGCCCTGCTGGCAAAGTCGGCATGGCCTGCGGGAAACCCGGCCTCCTGGGTTTCCCGGCCACCTTGGACCCCAACCCGCCTCCCTGAAGAAAAATTCTGGCCATTACCTCATTTTAGGAGGGGGCCCTGCAAATTTAGGAGAATTGCAGGAGGTGGCTGGAGATGGCAAAGCAGAATGCTATGACCCAGTGTTTGGTTGGTATAACAAGGATCTTGTCTTCACCCTCCATTCTACATCCTCCCACAAGCACATATGTCTGCAACACCATGCCAACTGCTGCCAGTGTAGCTCAATATTAACTTGGTCTCCTAGCAGTTGCCTCTGTTTGTCTTTGCAGGTATAGCACAAGAAGCTGAACCTGAGCCGCCCAGAAGTAGTCACCCAGCATCTCACCTAGCACCACATCATGGAATCTCACTCTGGCAATCCATCCTATGGGTTTTAGAAAGTCAGCTCAAGAGCAGCACACAGGATGATGCACAGAGCACAGATGAAGACTAGGTGGAGCTGCTAGAAGAGGAGCAGAAAGCCTCTTACCAAGGTTGAAATTGCTTTTCTCCACAGATTGGGAGGACAGGGATCCTCATCTCCGAGGTCCAGATTTTCAATAAGATTACTTTCTGAGCACGATGTTTTTGGATCAAAGGTGATGTGCCCAGGAGTTTTCAACACATGAAGGCAAATGTGGAGGATTCCACAAACCATGCTCAAGCATAGAATGGAAAGTATGCAGTCAGCCTTGGAATGTATGGTAACTCCAGAGTCATCTGCAGCACAGCCCCTCACAACAGTCAGCTACAATCTGACCTCTTCATTGTACAAGTTAGCAGATAAGCTTGCCCAAATGCTGCAATAGGGTCAGCACACCCCCAGATCACTGGGAACAGTGACATAGAGGCTTACAGCAGGGGCTGCGCAAAGCCATCAATGAATGTTGCTGATGTCTCTCCAAATGCTCCACAGCTCTACACGCCACCCCTCCCTCCAATGACTTTCCAGGAACCTGAAGGTAGGTTGGGAATGGGCTGTGCCTGCACCAGGAGAAGTGTCACAGCCTGAGACTAGTCCTCCAGAACTAGTGCTCACAAAAATAGAGAAAATTTCAATCCCAACAGCTTCACCTGGTCACCACCTCCCAGTCTCCTGCCAGTGGAATTGCACTAAGAAGAAGTACTAGAATAGGTGCAGCATTCACCAATTGTTAAGAAGGGGAAGCACCGTGGTGCCAGTCAGTAGAGACAGAGATAGAAACAAAAAATGCTGGAAACATTCAGCAGGTCAGGCAGCATCTGTGCAGAGAGAAACAGAGTTAGCGTTTCAGGTCGATGACCTTTTATCAGAACTGGAAAAGGTTAGTGATTTAACAGTTTATAAGCAAGTACAGAGCTAGGGAAAATAGGAGGAACAAGGAATAACAAAGGTGAAGGTCTGTGATAGGGCGGCGGGCAAGAATGATTAAGTGATAAAATGATGATGCAAGGCAAAAGGGGGTGGTGATGGGACAAATAAAGAAATAAAAGATGGGTCAAGAGGAGTTGTAAATAAGAACATAAGAATTAGGAGCAGGAGCAGGCCATACGGCCGTCCAAGCCCGTTCCACCATTCAATAAGATCATGGCTGATCTTCGACCTCAACTCCACTTTCCCGCCCGATTCCCATATCCCTTGATTCCCCTAGAGCCCAAAAATTGATCTACCTCAGCCTTGAATATGCTCAATGACTCAGCATCCACAGCCCTCTGGGGCAGAGAATTCCAAAGATTCACAACCCTCTGAGAGAAGAAATTCCTCCTCATCTCAGTCTTAATTGGTTGACTCCTTATCCTGAGACTATGCCCCCTAGTGCTAGACTCTTCAGCCTGGGAAACAATGGCCGAGATTTTGCCGGTGCTCAGTGGATGGGTTTGGAGGCGGGTCAGAGGTTAAAGTCGTTTTGATTGACGGCAGGTTCCGAACCCGCTGTCATCCCGCCTCCACACAACTTTCCCAAATGTCGGGTCCCCGATTTGCGAATGGACCTGACACCTAGCGGCGGGAAACGGATTAAAGGCAATTAACTGCCTACTAACAGGCACTTGTGAGCAATTTTCAGGGACTTTTTTGATTTTCCAGCTTTTGGGTCAGGTCTTACGATGTCCGGACAACATGCCAGGTAAGTGTGGTGTGAACACCAGCGAGCTGCAGACTTCAGATCTGCAAGTGCAGTGTAAAAGCTGCAGTCTTAAATCTAGTCATTTAGAAATCTCTAATTGGTGATTGAGTCATTTGGGGGGCAGATTCTGTTTTAATTCTGCAAGTCTGTGTTGGGCACCATAGATGCACTGTAACCAGCATTGCTGGATTTTAAAGGCACACTTACCCTGAACTGTGCCACCTCAAGTTGTCACCTTGGTTCAACATAAATTTATTACAAACATCACTATGAACAAAAACGTTTCAAATAATTATATCATACCACCCAAGTGAGAACCCTTGTGATAACAAACGTGACATCTTTGTCTTACGCGTGCTTCTATGTTGTGACACCCCTGTGGCTTCAGCAGATGTGGAGGCTGTTGAGTCTGTGTTTCCAAATGTAGTTATGCTGAATAACTGGACACAGACTACAGAAATAATTAAACAGGTCTTTAGTAATTGAGGGTCAGGGCTGAACTGGAATACACTTTGCTCCACAGGGTTTATATACCGGTGTGGTCACCACCGGTACTACAATGTACAGGAGCCATCAAAAAGTAGTCCATCACCTTAAGGTATCCTCTTAAGGTGGTACAGGTTACATACACTACAATTCCTCCCCTTTTAGCTTAATAGTGTACACCCCAATTTAAACATTACATGGATAACATATATACAACTTTCACACAAAACTGTTCAAAGATTCAGTCTCTGAGGAGGCCTCCTGATCCGGGCCGGATAACGCCTTTCAGGGGTCTCTGGTTCTCGTTGCTGGGGTGACTCATCCATTTGATCTCCTATGGATTGAACATCATCATGTACGTTCGAGTCTGAGGTAGATGCTACAGGCTCAATAACTTCTTCAACTGGTGTCTCTGCCGTAGACATGGGGTCGACCCTTGTTCTCGATTCCACAAGTTGGTCAGCATGACGTCGTATTACGTTCTCTCCAACGTCTACCGTGTACATCAAGGGTCCTTGTCGGGCACGAATTGTTCCGGATTGCCATTTATCATTCCTATCGTCCCTGGCCAACACTGGTTGTCCTATTTCGAAACTCCGAGTGGCCTTGTTATTTACGTGCTGGAATTGCTTGTTTTCGACTTCCCTACGCACATTGGGTTTTAACAAATCCAACCGGGACTGCAACCTCCTGTTATAGAACATTATGGCAGGGCTTTGATTTGTCACTGCATGCGTGGCGTTTCGATATGCCATCAGGAAATTGTCCACCTTGTGTTGTAGTGGAATATGGTCTTCGCTCATGGCCTTTATCGCCTTTTTGAACGTTTGTACAAATCTCTCGGCCAACCCATTTGTAGCCGGATGATATGGGGCAGATGTATAGTGTTTCACCCCATTCTTTTTCATGAATTTCTGGAATTCTTCTGACACGAACTGTGGTCCGTTGTCTGAACATATTTGTTCCGGCACCCCATTCCTTGCAAGTATGGTTCTTAGAACTGCGATCGTCTTTTCAGAGGTAGTGGTCGACATCTTAATCACTTCTGGCCATTTAGAATGTGCGTCTACTGCTATCAAAAACATGGAATCCATGAATGGACCTGCAAAGTCGATATGCACACGTTGCCATGGGGTTGAAGGCCATTCCCACGGATGCAGCGGTGCAATTGGAGGTGCGTTTTGAACTTTTTGGCACCCTGAGCAGCTTTTAGTCAGATCCTCTATTTGTTTGTCGATGCCTGGCCACCACACATAAGCCCTAGCAAGGCTTTTCATCTTGACTCCCCCCAGATGACCTTCATGCAATTCCTTCAGAACTCTCTCCCTTAATTTAGGAGGAATAATCACCCTTGTTCCATACATCAATGTTCCTTGACAGACGGACAGCTGTTCTCGTCTGGCTGAGAATGCTGGTAACAGTGGGTCGCCATGTGCTGGCCATCCCTTCACTGTCAAATCATAGACCCGAGACAGTGTCGGGTCATTTCGGGTCTCTCTCTCAATACCCGCATTGGTGACTGGTAAGCATTCGATGATGGCCGAGTGAAATATCTCGACAGGGTCAACTGCCGGTGCCTCTTCCGCTGTAGGTAGTGGCAGGCGCGACAGCCCATCAGCATTACCATGTTGCTTTGTACCTTTGAATTCGATATCATATTGATGTGCCCCTAGGAAAAGTGACCATCTCTGAAGCCTCTGCGCCGTCATAACCGGAACACCCTTCTTAGGGTTAAAAATGGAAACCAACGACTGGTGATCTGTCAGCAGCGTAAACTTTTGGCCTTGCAGGTAATGGTTAAATTTCTTAACTCCCCACACGAGGCTGAGAGCCTCCCTATCTATCTGAGCATAGTTGCGCTCTGCGGAGGTCAATGATCTGGATGCGAACGCGACTGGCCTTTCCAAGCCATTTGGAAACTTATGTGAGAGCACTGCCCCGATACCATATGGAGAAGCATCACAAGCTAAGCGAATAGGCAGCGTTGGGTTAAAGTGAGCCAACACTTCCTTAGAGGTGATCAGTGCCTTGCTTTTTTGAAAAGCCTGCTTACAATCATCGCTCCACTTCCATGGTATTCCCATTTGCAAAAGAGTGTTCAGCGGGTGTAACACCGTGGATAAATTTGGAAGAAACTTGTGGTAATAGTTAACCAACCCAAGGAACGACCTCAACTGGGATACATTTTCCGGAGCGGGAGCTTTCACAACAGCTTCGATCTTGTCAGGTGACTTATGGAGCCCCTCCTGGTCAATGACGTGGCCGCAGTACGAGATTCGCTTTTGAAAGAACTCACATTTCTGGCGATTAACTCTGAGCCCATATTCTTTCAATCTGGTGAGCACCTGCTCCAAATTCGCGAGGTGATCCTTATCATCATCTCCTGTAATCAGAATGTCGTCCAGGTAGCATTGTGTGCCTGGAATTCCCTGCAATACCTGCTCCATGGCCCTTTGCCAAATCGCTGGAGCCGATGCCACTCCAAAAACCAGTCTATTATACCGATATAAGCCCTTATGTGTGTTGATCGTGAGATACTGGCGTGACGCTTCATCAACTTCCATCTGTAGGTACGCCTGCGCCAGGTCTATCTTGGTGAAGTGTTTCCCGCCAGACAGCGAAGCGAAGATATCTTCAATCTGCGGAAGCGGATATTGCACCGTGTGAAGAACCGGATTAACAGTGATCTTGAAATTGCCACGGATGCGAACCTTCCCAGGTTCCCCCGGCTTGTTGCTCAATGAACGCTTCATGACAGGAACAATGGGTGTGGCCCATTCACTCCAGTCCACCTTTGACAGTACTCCTGAACGTTCTAGCCCTTCCAGCTCTGCTTCCACAGCAGGTCGTATCGCATAAGGTACCGGTCTGGCTTTGAAAAATTTTGGGTTTGCATGTTCTTCAACCTTGATGTTTGCCGTAATTCCTTTCAGTGTTCCCAGTCCCTGTTGGAACACCTCCTTAGCATCGTCCAATATTTTGGACAGTCGTTTAGGTTTGACGTCGTCCTCTTTACAGGAATCTAAGTCAGTGCTTGTATGGAACGCCAGTCCACATTTATTCTCCAGATCCATTCCCGTCCCAGTAGTGGCGGACCTCCATCAGGTAACACATACAAGTCCATTTCCTGACTTTCTTTACCATTGTAGACCACATTTACTTTTATCTTTCCGATGGGGTATACTATTTGCCCCATGTATGTTTTCAATACAATCTCCGTATCCCTCAGGGGAATGTGCGAGAATAACCTTTTGTAATCTTGCTTATTCATGACCGTCAATGCCGATCCAGTGTCCAATTCCATCTTCACTTGGACTCCTGCTATCCGAAGCATGACCCAGATAGTTTGGTGGTCTGCTGTGTTACCCACATTATGTATTTTTAGACAACCCAGTTCCTTACTGCTGGAGTCTGAATCCATCTTCTGTTCATCCGAACTGTTCTCTGTCACCTTGTGTACTTTTTTGTACTTCTCCTGCGGCGACTTTTTGCTGCTGGTCTTCTTTCCTGACCGGCATACTCTCGCTATGTGACCAAGTTTGCCACATTGCCTGCATTCTTTATCTTTGAACCAGCACTGGTTCTGGTCATGCGTTGTCCTTCCGCAACGATAGCACTTTACTGCGCCCAATGCCATTTCATTGGTGCTGAATTCCAATGGCCTTTGCTGTATCTCTGCAGCGCCTCGTGCTGCTGCCTCGTGCGATGCTGCAATGCTGAAAGCTTTGTCCAGCGTAAGATCCTTTTCCTCTAGCAGTCGCTTCTGGGTTCCTTCCCTTAGGAGCCCACACACAAACTTATCTCTCAGTGCGTCTGCTAGTCCTGTACCGAACTGACAGTACTTTGATAACTTGCGCAGTTCGATTAAGAATTCAGCGTTGCTTTCCTCTTTAAGTTGAATTCTTTTGTAGAATTTAAATCGTTCCGCTATCAGCAGTGGCGTGGGGTTTAAATGCTCTTGCAGGATAGTAACAATATCCGCGAAACTCTTTCCTACCGGTTTATCTGGTGTTACAAGGTTCCTTAATAACCCGTACGTCTTCGCACCCATCGAGTTTAATAGGGTTAGTGCTTTCTTATCCTCCGGTACCTCATTCGTTGTACAGTAAACTTCGACGCGTTCCACATAAGTGGCCCAATCTTCCACATCGCTATCAAAAGCAGTGATGTTACCCGTTTTTGGCGGTCCTTTATTTTCCCCTACGCTGCTGCTCTTGTTCCCCGCTGCTCCCGCGGTCCTTGTGGACATAAACGCTTTTCTGGCTGCTGCGCGTCTCTGCCCCGATTGCAGTCCGGCCCCTGACACCGGCTGCGGTCGTGTTCTCCGCCCTTTTCGTCATTTCCCTCCCCTTCTCTTACTGACAACTCGGCCGACTTCCCCCCCCGTGCCGCTCGGTCGGGCTTACCCGCCGCTGTCGTCGAAGGGATGTTCACTGATGTTTGACTTCGTGGCCAGAAACCAACCCGGGTTCCCGATTGCCTCCCGTGCTATGCAGTGCCCAGCAGGATGTTGAGGGTGGATGTCCTTGATCGACGCCCGTTTCAGAGGCGAAGTTTCCTTTGATGCAACTGCCGCTAGGTAAGATCAGACTCGTCGCCACTGTTGAGTCTGTGTTTCCAAATGTAGTTATGCTGAATAACTGGACACAGACTACAGAAATAATTAAACAGGTCTTTAGTAATTGAGGGTCAGGGCTGAACTGGAATACACTTTGCTCCACAGGGTTTATATACCGGTGTGGTCACCACCGGTACTACAATGTACAGGAGCCATCAAAAAGTAGTCCATCACCTTAAGGTATCCTCTTAAGGTGGTACAGGTTACATACACTACAGAGGCAGACTGCTCACTTCCCTGCTGCTCCTGCTTAGACGCCTTTGCGGCCGTCCTCTGGTTTTGGGAGCCTTCGAGGGTCCCGCCAAAGTCTGCTCCTCCTGCGGCTGTGCAGGGGCAGACTTGGCCATTCCTGTTGCCTCAGGCAGATGGGCCTCTGACCGAGGATTCGGCAGTGGCAAGGGAGTGTGAGCGCTTGGAGCGGAGCCCCCACTTCCTTGCGCTCGTACATCACCGTCCCTCTCATGTGTCACCCGCACTTCACTGCTAGCAAGTTGCTGGAGAGCACCTTGCTGCACATCGGTGGGGCCATGTGGACCCGTCACTGTACTGACATTCCTCGTGACAAGGACGTCCATGAACCTCTGGTTTCTCTCCTCAATAGATGCCCATCTATCCTCCATGGATGACCATCTATTTAGAAGTGTTACCATATTCTCCTGAGTCTGTCGATTTATGTGCTCCATGGAGGTTGCCATCCTTTCCATTGCAGCACATATACCTGTGTTTCCTGTAGAATGTGCAACACTTTGTGGTACACTAAATCTATATATATAAAAGGATCGTTCTGTCTGTCTGTCTGTCTGTCTATCTGTCTGTCTGTCTGTCTGTCCTTCGGTGTGTCTGTCCGGCTATACACTCTAAAGTTATGGAGCGTACCTACACGTGCGTTACATCAAAAGAAAGCTTACGATTCCCGGAACAGTCATAAGCGTATTTACGTTTCGGCGAGACAAAAATTGCGCCCGCGGTATCCAAAAAACGTTCAAAAATTCCGCTCATTATCCGCTCATTAGCATAGAGTGACATTCAGGTTGACCAATCGTACGGTCGAGCGACCGACGTCCGACCAATCGCTGCGTGGCTGGGGGCGGGTTCGTCGCACGTGTGGGCGGGCCCTCCTAGAGTCGAGTGACAGGACGATTGACCAATCCTACGCTTCGGTGACAGAGACGATTGACCAATCGATGCGTGTGTGGGCGGGCCTTATCGTTCTGAACCGAGGTGAGTAGCCGCCATCTTGCTTCCATTCTTTTTCCCGCTTTCTGCGTGTTCTTTTCAAATATACATTCCCAGCAAAAAAAAAGTTGCTTTTAAAACACAAATTGTTTTTAAAAAAAGTTAATTAATTTGTACATCTTTTCTCTAACCTCTATAATTTTCCTACCTTTCACTGTTTTTGTAGGCCTCGAAGCCTGGGCCTCTCCTCTGCACCGACGCCCAAGCTAGGCACCTCCCGGCCCCAGTCAACAAGCGGCCCCCGATCACCGCCATTTTGTGAAGGCTGGAGGGGCGGGCCTCAGCTGAGCGTCGCTACCCGCCGCCATCTTAGTAAAGGCTGGTGCGGCGGTGGTGGCATGGAGCTCCGTGGAGCAGGTGCGCGGCGGCGTCTCACTCTCCCCCCCCAGTCTCTCTCTCTCCCTCTTCCCCGCGCCTCCTGAATGCGCGGGGGAAGAGGCCCGGGGCACCGTGGCTGCTTTCGGAGACTTCAACTTCCGTGACAGGTGAGGAGGGTCTTTGTTGTTCACGTTGAGCGGCGGGCGGGTTCCCCGGGTGCTGATCCTCGGTGGTGTGGGTGTGGGGAGGAGCCCGGCTCTTACCTTGCCCCGGAGAGCGGGTGGACGGCGGGGCCTGGAGTAGCAAATCGGGCACCGGCGCCAAGGTGATTTCCATACAGAGCCTGAGCGGCCGGCGAGCTCGCAGACAAAAAACAGCAGAAAAACTGAGAGCGGCAGAGGGGAACAGACGTCAGAGAGACAGAGAAATAGGGAGGGAGGAGAGGGAGAGGACAGGGAGAGGGGGAGGGAGAGGGAGAGGGGCAGGGAGGGAGAGAGGAGAGGGGCAAGGAGGGAGAGGGGAGAGAGAGAGGGTGGGGGGAGAGAGAGAGAGGGTGGGGGGAGGGGAGAGACAGAGGGTGGGGGAGGGGAGGGAGAGAGGGTGGGGGAGGGGAGAGAGAGAGAGGGTGGGGAGGGAGAGAGAGAGGAGGAGGGGGGGAGTGGAGAGAGAGAGAGGGTGGGGGGAGGGGAGAGAGAGAGGGAGGGGAGAGAGAGAGGGTGGGTGGGAGAGAGAGAGGGTGGGGGGAGAGAGAGAGGGTGGGGGGAGGGGAGAGGGTGAGGGTGGGGGAGGGGAGAAGGGGAGGGAGGGAGAGGACAATGGGGGGGAGGGAGGGAGAGAGAGTAAAGCAGGGAGAGACAGGGGGAGGGAGAGAGAGAGGGTGGAGGAGGGAGAGGGTGAGGAGAGGGGGAGGAGGGAGAGGACAGGGGGGAGAGGGGGAGGGAGAGAGAGTAAAGCAGGGGAGATGGGGAGGGAGAGAGAGGGTGAGGGAGGGAAAGATTGAGGGGGGTGGGACGGGAGGGAGAGCTTACCTTCTTCCTTCCTTTGCAGGGGTCCATCGGGCCACCTTCCCCCCCGTCGCTCTCTCTCTTCCCCCCCAGTCGCTCTCTCTCTTCCCCCCCAGTCGCTCTCTCTCTTCCCCCCCCCCCAGTCGCTCTCTCTCTTCCCCCCCCAATCGCTCTCTCTCTTCCCCCCCAGTCGCTCTCTCTCTTCCCCCCCAGTCGCTCTCTCTCTTCCCCCCCAGTCGCTCTCTCTCTTCCCCCCCCAGTCACGCTCTCTCTTCCAACAACAACATGCCCTCAAAAAAGCCTCAGCACTGCTGGGCACTCCAGCTAGTCCTTTATAAACGTGCGTAGTATTTCCAACCAATTTCCCCCTGCGCTCTAAGCTATAGAGGGGCATCAGGGATGCATATAGCCTGCTCATCAGTAACCCCTTTGACATCCTTTTAATAGAAAAATCCTAACTATAATTTTATTACCACATTTGTTTTTAAAAATAATGTAAATAATTAATAATCTAATATGATTTTGCTACAACAGTGTCAAAGTCTATAATCAGGGTCCTATTTCAGCAGTAGTTCTAGATGACACTTATTACTTCAAACTGCAACAGAATGTTAAGGCAAGTATATCCTTCCTCAGATAAGGAGACCAAAACTATGCAAAAATCCTGTACAATTGTAGCAAGACTTCCTTACTCTTGTACTCCAACCCCCTTGCAATAAAGACCAACATGCTATTTGCCTTCCGAATTGCTTGCTGTACCTGCCTGCTAACTCTGTGTTTCCTGTACGAGGACACCTAAATCTCTCTGAACACCAACATTTAATTGTCTCTCACCATTTAAAAAATATTCTGTTTTTCTATTCTTCCTACCAAAGTAAATAATCTCACATTTCCCCACATTATACTCCATCTGCCACCTTATTGCCCACTCACAACCTGGCTATATCCCTTTGTGTCCTCCTCACAGCTTACTTTTGCACCTAGCTTTGTATCGTCAGCAAACTTGGACACATTGCACTCGGTCTCTTCATCTAAGTCATTAATATAGATTGTAAATAGCTGAGGCTCAAGCACTGATCTGTGTGGCACCCCACTAGTTACAGCCTGCCAACCAGAAAATGACCCGTTTATCTCTACTCCTCTACTCTCTGTTTTCTGCCCATTCACCAATCCTCTATCCATGTTAATATATTACCCCAACCCCATGAGCCCTTATCTTGCATAGCAACCTTTTATATGGCACCTTATCGAATACCTTTTAGAAATCCAAATATACTACATCTACTGGTTCCCCTTTATCTATCCTGCTAGTTACATCCTCAAAAAACTCGAATAAATTTGTTAAACATGACCTCTCTTTCATAAAACCATGTTGATTCTGCCTAATTATATTATGATTTTCTAAGTGCAACCATGTTGATTCTGCCTAATTATATTATGATTTTCTAAGTGCCCTGTTACCACTTCATTAATAATGGATTCCAACATTTTCCTGACGACTGATGTCAGGCTAACTAGCCTGTAGTTCCCTGTTTTCTCTCCCTCTTTTTTTGAATAGTTTGCTACATTTGCTACCTTCTAATCTGTTGGGCCCATTCTGGAATCTAGGGAATTTTGGAAGATCACAATCAATGTATCCACCATCTCTGCAGCCACCTCTTTTAGAACCCTAGGATGTATGCCATCAGGTCCAGGGGATTTGTCGGCTTTTAGTCCCATTAGTTTCTCAAATACTTTTTCTCTGCTGATATTAATTATGTTAAGTTCCTCACTCTTATTAGCCCCTTGGTTCCCCACTATTTTTGGTATGCTTTTGTGTCTTCTACTGTGAAGTATATACAAAATATTTGTTTAAAGTCTCTGCCATTTCCTTATAATTTCACCTGTCTCAGCCTCTAAGGGACCAAAGCTTATTTTTGCTACTCTCTTCCTTTTTACATACTTGTAAAAGCTCTTACAATCTGTTTTTATATTTCTTGCTAGTTCACTCTCATTCTTTTCTCCCTTTTTATCAATTTTTTGGTCATCCATTGTTGGTTTCCAAAGCTCTTCCAATCCTCAGGCTTACTACTATTCTTCGCAACATTATACGCCTCTTCTTTTAATCTAATACCATCCTTAACTTCTTCAGTTAGCCACAGATGGATCACTTTTCCCGTGGAGTTTTTATTTCTCAATGGAATGTATATTCGTTGAGAGCTTTGGAATATTTCTTTAAATGTTTGCCACTGCTTATCAACCATCATACCTTTTAATCTAATTTCCCAATCTACCTTAGCTAACTCACCTCTTATACCTATGTAATTGGTTTATTTAAGTTTAAGACTCTCGTTTCCGGCTGAAATATTTCACTCTCAAACTCAATGGGAAATTTTATCATATTATGATCGCTTTTCCCCAGAGGATCCTTTACTATGAGATTACTAATTAACCCTGTCTCATTACACAATCCAAGATCTAAAATAGCCTGTTCCCTGGTTGGTTCCATGACGTATTGTTCTAGGAAACTGTCTCGAATGCATTCCATGAACTCATTTTCTAAACTATCTTTGCCAATTTGATTTGCCCAGTCTATATGAAGATTAAAGTCCCCCATGATTATTTTATTACCTTTGTTACAAGCTCCTATTATTTGTTGATTAATACTCTGTCCAACAGTATAGTTACTGTTTGGGGGCCTATAAACTACTCTCACCAGTGTTTTCTGCCCCTTGTTATTTCTTGTCTCCACCAATACTGATTCTACTTCCTGATCTTCTGAATCAAGATCCTTTCTCACTAGTGTCCTTATGTCATCCTTTATTATCAGGGCTACCTCCACCCCCCCTCTTTTCCATTCTGCCTGTATTTTTGAAGGTCAAGTACCCTGGAATATTTAGTTCTCAACCTTGCTTTGACCATCCAGATAAAGAGCCTTCAATTTTAACTTTTTACCATTATTCCCTGCTTTCACCTTATTCGCTGATGTACTATTACCATTAAACTCTCTGGGGGTGAAATTGGGTGCCTTTGCATCTCCCGTTAGCGCCTGGGGGCGCTAATGGGGTGCAAATAGCTTTGCAACCAGGCGCGGCGCTGACATCGACTCCCGCCATATTCAGCAGGAGTTTTGTGGCAGCACTACGGCATTGTGCCCCGATCTCCTTCACCCGGAGAGTGTGACGCCATCGTCGTGCACATTGTCCCGGACCCGAAATTGACTTCTGCCCCCTGCAGCAGCACCGGTCAAAAACACCAACAGCTGCAGGAGGTGTGCATCAGGCAGCCAGCCACTTCGGGAGTGATGATTAAAGGCGAGGTGGACGAGGTAAGTAAAAAAACTTACCTTTGTTGTTCCAGGTTTTTTCGCAGGTTCCTGCCCACGATCAATCAGCCTGGAACTCTGCTTGAGTGCCGGGTTGATCTCGTGGGATCGCGGCTGACTTGGTGGTCCAGGTAGGTAGTTTTTAAATTGCAGAGCCTGCAGTGATGGCCCTTCCCTTTAAGGGAGGGAAGGAGCCGTTGAACGTGGCAGTGCTGCACAGCCCAGTTTGCAGCGCTACTGAAGTCTCCGCCCCACTCTCTGCGTTAGCGCCCTAAAAAGGAAGTGGAGCACTTGATTTAGCGCGCCACTTTCCTCTTGGGCGCTAAAACTCAATTTTGCGGTTGCTGGTGCTAATTAGCGCCCAGGCGATGTTAGCACCCGAAAATAGTCGATACCGAATTTTTCCCCCTCTGTTCCTTCTTGTCATACTCAGTTTATCTTTACGCAAGTCACTACACTGCTCCATTACCTTGACTTTTCTCTATAGATTTCTAAATTTCCCCTCACCTGATCCCACCCCTCCCCCTTTTTAGTTTAAAGCCGTATCTATAGCCCTAGTTATTCGATTCGCCAGGACACTGGTCCCAACATGGTTTAAGTGGAGACTGTCCCAACAGAATAGCACCCGCTTTCCCCAGTATTGGTGCCAGTTTTTAAAAAATTCATTCCTGGGATGTGGGCGTTGCTGGCAAGGCCATCATTTATTGCCCATCACTAATTGCCCTTGAGAAGGTGGTGGTGAGCCACCTTCTTGAATCGCTGCAAGTCCATGGTTCTTTGTAGCGGTTTCGTATAACTGAATAGCTTGCTTGGCCATTTCAGAGGGCAGTTCAGAGTCAACCACATTGCTGTGGGTCTGGAGTCATAAATAGGCCAGACCAGGTAAGGATGGCGGATTTCCTTCCCTAAAGGAAATTAGAGAACCAGGTAAGTTTTTAACGACAATTCGGCAGTTTCATGGTCACCAATACTGATACTAGCTTTGTTATTCCAGATTTATTTAATTAACTGAATTTAAATTCCCCAGCTGCTGTGGTGGTGGTGATTTGAACTCACATCTCCAGATCATTAGTCCAGGCCTCTGGATTACCAGTTCAGTAACATAACCACGATGCTACCATGCCCCAAGAATCTAAACCCCTTCCTCCCACACCACTCTTTGAGCCACGCATTTAACTCTCTGATCTGCTTGTCTCTATGCCAATTTGCGCGTGGCTCAAGTAACAATCCAAAGATGATTACCTTTGAGGTTCTGCTTTTTAATTTGGACCCTAGCTTCTCAAACTCTCTCAGCAGAACTTCATTCCTAGTTCTATCTATGCCGTTGGTTCCTACGTGGACTACAACAACTGGATCTGGATCTGCCCCCTCCCACTCCAAATTCTTCTCTAGCCACGAGGAGATATCCTTAACCCTGGCACCTAGCAGGCAACACAGCCTTCGGAACTCCCGGTCACAACTGCAGAGAACAATATCTATCCCCCTGACTATACTGTCCCCTCATGGTAACAGGAAAACCATTACCAGCACCTGCTGTCTGAGAAAATAGAGCGGTGGTTATGATCTAAAGTTGTTGGAATCAATGTTGAGAGCAGAAGGTTGTAATCAAAAGATGGGGTGCTGTTTCTCAAGTTTGTGTTGAGTTTGATTCTAAGTGTTTAAGAGGCTGAGGACAGAGGTCAGAGTGGGAATAGGATGGAGAATTAAAGTGGCAAGTGACCGAAAGCTCAGGGTCATGCTTGCAAACTGAATAGAGGTGATCAACAAAGCAATCACCAATCTGCGTTTGGTCTCCCCAATGTAGAGAAGACCGCATCATGAGCAGTGAATATAGTATACTAAGTTGGAAGAAGTACAAGTAAATTCACTGTTTCACTTAGAAGTAGAGACCTTCTTCATCTTTTGATTAATAAATTGTAGGGGTGAATTTGGATTCGGCCCGAAAACAGGCACGGGGATCATGACCCGCAAAATTTGTGCTGCCTGCTCATTAGCATGATTGCAGCTCTGAGCCCAGCGCTAAACACACTGCTGGTTGTCTCAGTGCTCAGAGGGACCAATATTAAGTGCAGTCTGCTGTCCAATTAAAGGCTCTCTGCACTTCTTAAAGGGGAGGTGCTTTGTTGCAGAAGTACCTCATTGCCACTGTAGCTGCAGCAATGGCACAAAAGGAGAGAAAGGACGCCTCGCTTCTCTGATGCAGCACTGGAGGCCTTGGTCCAGGAGGTATATAGAAGGAGATAGATCCTCTACCCGCAGGGGGGGCAGGAAGTCTTCGAGACACAATGTCAGAAGGCAGTGGGAGGAGATTGCGTAAGCCGTCAGTGCCACCAGTGTTGCTGCCAGAACCTGGATCCAGTGCCGCAAGAAGTTTAATGACCTCACACGAGATCAAGATGAGTGAATGCATTTTCAAATGCCATATCCCACCAACTGCACCACCAGCCTCACAAACTGCTCAATGCACCATACCCCCATCACTCACCTGCCAATAATCTCTAGCAATTACAACTCATACCTCACAATCATAGTTTCACCTCACCCACATGTGAAGTTGGAATGACTTGCAAGTACTCCTTTAGGAAGGTGTGACTGTACTGCATGTGTTCCATGTCAAGTCCCAAGTTGCAAAGCAGGCCTCACCAAAAACATCCATGGAATCTGGTTCTTCTCAAGATCAATCTCAGGGCCAGGTGCTTCATTTCTGAGTTCAAGCACATTCCTTCTCATCAGAGTAACTGCATTTAGTTTAAGGGCAGTGTCTTGAAGAGAAACCATCATTAACATGGAGCCAGGCTGGACAATGCATCCATTTTTTTTGCCAGTAACAGTTTCACCTCTACCTCCCAGTCCATAAAATGCATTTTGATTGTTTTGTATTTCAGGAATCTTGGCTTGATCTCTTCACAGTTGGCAGCAGACAGTCCATGCTGGGTGTTCTTCTGAAGAATTGCGAAGATTGTGCTATCATTTATATCTGCTTATGTAAGACTTAAATCTGGATACAATCAAACTGTAGCTGAATAGCTTAATCAATTCTGAAGGATTAACATAACATTCTGGATGAAAAAGTATCATGTCAGTCTGAGAGACAGAGCAGCTAATCCTCCAACTGGGGAAAAAGCTTGGAACTTTGAAGTAAAGCCTGTGAGTCAGTGATAGAATAAGCATAAACACGCAAGCTCACTGTGTTTTCTATATTTTCTGCGGTATATCTACAAGTCATGAAAAACACACAAAAGAATAGATTTAAAACACCAAATTAATAAATTCAACATGTTATAAAATTGCTTTGGATGTTATTTTATCATAGTTTAAACTTTTAGCTTAAATGGCTTTAATAAGTGCATTAAAGTAACATATTTTACAGAAACACACTAAGCTGATCCTGAATGGGTGCACTGGGGGTAATTGGCTTGTGAAAGAAAGGCTTGACTCAACTAGTTTTTCAAATGTGTTTGAAGTTCTCACCGTAAGGTATTTGTTATGAGTTCCCTCTGTCTTTTCAAGTCTTATTTTTTTCCAGGATAGACTGTCAGAAGCACCGGAGATGGTGGTGATAATCCTGACTGAGAGACTGGGACAACGTTCCTGCAGAAGTTGTGACATTAAGGTACTATCATGGATTAAAACATTAAGCGGGAGAAATTCGGTATCGCCCCATTTGGGGCGCAATTATCGGCTGGGCACAAAGTTTAGCGCCTGGCGCTACTTATCGCCTCTGACTGCAAACTTGGCTTCTATCGCCCCTGGAGGTGATTGGAGCGCTAAATCAGGCGCTACACACCTCTCTTAAGGTGCTAACGCCGAGGAGCGAGGCGCTACCTCAGAGCGCTGGTGAAGCCCATGTAATGTCAGCCAGCAATGGAACACAGACTCATTGGTACCGGCCAGTTCTTAAAGGGGAGGGTCGATCTTGCTCTCCATCCACACCCTGCTCATTGCAGCCTTGAATCTCGGCCTGGAGAGACCTGTACATCAAATCTGCTGGAAAGAACAATGGAGAGTCCCAGGGAAAGAGCTCAGGGTGCAGCCCCCATAGTCTCTTCTAAATCGATGCAAGGAAGATCAAATCAAAATCAACCTGAAAAGTGCTGCTCAGTACCCAAAACTCCTTCACACAGTGTTGAATCTCTCCAGAAGTCTCTCTCTCTCTCTGAATGCGTGATGCAAAAATGTCACTGACAAAAAAAGGCAGGAAGCGGTCACATTTAAATAGCACTCCCCTAGTCCCTTTCTGACAGTATAATGCGCCCCTCAACCTGTCATTGCTAGCGGCAGGCGGTAAGGCAGGGGGCGCCACTCAATTTCCGGTCCGGGGCGCTAACGGGGCGTTGCGCACTCGAATGACGCCAAGTTCTGCGAGTGCAGGAGATCGGGCGGTATTGTTTAGCGTCGCCGCAAAATGTCCGGTCAATTTCACGAGAGGCGCAGATATCGCCGTGCCCGGGCGCTAGTTGCTTTGCGCCCCACTTAGCGCCCTCTTAAGGCGCTAATGGGAGGCGCTACCAACAGAATTTTTCCCCCTTTAAGTCTATCAATATGCGAAGTGGCTGTGCAACTGGAATGATATTTGTGTAGGTAGATTTGGAGACGCTGTCCTGAGTGCATACAGGGCTTAAAACTACCCCAGACAGTGGATGTATCACAAATCTTAGGGCATGGAGGAGAAACTGTTCCTGAGGAGAAATGTTGTGACTAAGGTGTTCCATTTGGTTCAAAAAGACCAACAGGGGCAGTCAATTATTCTCACCGTGGCCAGCAGTATTTATGCCACAAGGACTTTCCAGGCACCAAAAGTGGACACTGCCGGAGTATCCCATGCATGTTATATTTTATTTCAGATCTCCAGAATTTACATGTTTTTTCTTTTGATAATGATATTTTCTCACACGTGCATCCTCTGCAATTTGGGGCCAGTCCTCGCACACTAAATAAGTTATCATGACGCTCCATAACAGCCCTCATGAGAATTCGAGGGCATCGTCACACTGAAGTGATTTTCTAACTTACACTCAAACTATTCTGAAACACAATTGTACATTCCAAAGCTGGATTAGCAGACTTTAGAAGATTTATGTCAGTTAAGTGGATCTTAAGCTTCTTGAAAAGTGTTACAGGATCATTACAGTACGTGCGGTGTGACTGGTTGATATTTGCTCATTGCCGTTAGCAAAATCTTTCTACCAAGAATCACTGCTAATTCTCTGTATACCCACATTTCCCTTAGCAGTGTATGATTATTGTAAAAAAGCGGACCTTTTGCAATTTCATGAAAATAATTACTTCAGCTCGCAATCATTCATTTGAATGGAAGAACTTATTATACATGGGATAGGTATTAAAGGTAGGTGGGAAGGTGGAGCCATATCTCTGTGTTGGGCCTTAAGGCACTTTCAACAGTTATGTGCTGATAAATATATTTATTTACTGCCCAGCCAGGACTGCTGCAAATTCTGATCTGCAGCCGTCAGTAAGCTAAAACCCCCAACCTTGGGATTTGGATGGTGCAGTGGGTTGGACACTTGCCTTTCAGTGCTGGGACCTGGTTCAACACCAACCCAGGAGATAAACGTTTCCTCTGTCTGCTGGCCATAAGGTTCCTACGAGAAATTATATTAGGAAGTTTCAATTGGAGATGTCCCTCAACACTAAATTGTCCCCAGTTTTGTACTAATTGGCCCCAATTTCATACTAATTGGCAATCTCACTTCCAAAGGCCACAGGATAGCTGGTTTTGGGAATGTAAAATGTCATAGTGGTGCAGTAGGTGGGTGGTCTTGTGAAATAAAGGTTGAGGCATGTTGTTAAGGAGATTAACTTTGAATTTTTTGTGCTACATTTGACGGAGGAGTATTCCATACTGATGTTGGCTACCTGAAATGATCTCACCGCAATAATTACAAAATTCAAATAAATTTAAAAAAAATTAAATTTGCATTCAATCTGAAGTTATTGAAGTTTACCACCTAATATCATACACTGGTATGAGAAAGCAAAGAGAAAGAAAGAACATATTGATATAGCACTTTATCATGTTGTCAGGAATTCCAAAACTGCTTTACAATCAAAGGATTACTACTGAAGTGCAGTCACTGCTGTTATTTAGGCAAACATGGCAGCCAATTAGCACACAGCAAGGTCCCACAAATAGCAAATAAATGAATGACCAGATATGCTGTTTTTGCTAGTATTGGCTGAGGGAAGAAGGTTGTCTAGTACAACAGATAATTCCCTGGCCTTCTTTGAAATGTGCCATTGGATCTTTATTCTATCTGAGCAATACAATAAAGAATGGGCCGCAATACAGCTCAATGAACTGCACCCCTATCACTCACCTACCAACAATCTCTAATATTCATAGCTTCACCTCACCCTCACACACTTAGCACTGCTGCAAGCTTCACACCCACATTCCACAGCTTGCACACACTGCCAGCTATTAAACATGACATCCAAAAAGATTGCACAACACTCAGTGACACACTTCTCTCTCTTTTGCAGGACAAGGTGATGCATAACCAGAGGCAGCAGGAGCTAACCGTGCCTGTGTGTCCTAACCCCCATGAAGGAGACAATGTTGGCCACTGAAGGAAGGAGACAGTGACTGCCATTGCTGAGGCCGTGGCCAGCAGCGGGGCTGAAACCATAAAAGATGACAATATCCTCATACCTAATTCTCTTTCTCACATCCCACTTCCCCCTCAATCTCTTCTGATTTATAAGCTGCACATGGTGTAAGCATGTTCCACACCCGCAAACCCCCCCCCACTCCCCGCCCTCTGCCTCACCACAACCTTACCCTTATGCAGAGGACTCAGATGAGGACTTCGATGGGGCAGGCTACAGAAGGAGGCTGATGGGTACGCACAATGAAATGCTTGGTGCATTGGGAAGCCTGCCAGAAAGCCTGCGTGCAATGTCAAGGGGCATGGAGGAGTCCGGCACCAACTTGGCACAGGGCTTTGCACAGAGCTTTGGGCCCATCCTTTCCAGCATGGCAGTGGACTCAACCATGATGCAGCATCTGATGGCCAATGTCACAGCTTCCATTGCAACACAAGCAGCAGCCACCAACGTCTGAGTGCTCCAGTGAAAACTCAGACTGCTGGCATGCAAGGTCAACTTACTACCATGCAAGCTCAGACTGCTGCTATCATGGCTGTGGATTACAGTGTTCAAAGGGGCTTGCAGGGTGTCACAGCACTCCAGCAACCTGTCCTCCAACAGATTACTAGGATTGCTGAGGCGCTGCCCCAGAGGAGTGGCAGTGGCTCCGTGGAACACGAACCTGCTGTACACTTTCAGGACGACAGCGTTCGTCCTCCCATCACTGCCATTCCGCTAGTGCCCTTGCTGTTGCCTGTCAGCCAGCCAGCCCAGCCTGCTGCCGCACACACCAGGATAGTGCAGTCCGCAGCTGGGTCTTCTAGGCCCAGAGATGCTGGAGGTCCTCCTCCAAGGCCATCTGCGGTCTTCTCCACTGAAAGTTACGAGCCTTCCACCAGTCATGCTGTAGCCACTGAAATAGCACTACATAGGAGCACTAGGACAGGCGAAGGCACGCTAACGTCCTCACCAATATGGCGTCCAGCACAATTCGCCCAACAAGTGTGCGCGCACCGCGGATGCCATTTTGGAGCTCTAAGGACACTCATAGCACCCAAAATAAGGGCGCTGAGGTTCCGAATTTTGCGCCAAAAGATTCTCACTTATCTGTCCCACCCCTACTGTGGGTTTGTGCAATTGTAAGAGGGAAATCTTAATACCTATAGAATAAGAAAGGACTTATATTTATATAAAGCCTTTCACAACATCCCGAAGCATTTCGCAGCCAATGAAATACTTTTGAAGTGTAGTTACTGTTGTTTCGCAGCAGCCAATATGCACACAGTAAGGTCCCACAAACAACAATGAGATAAATGGCCATATAATTTGTTTTAACAAGAGATAAATATTGGCCAGGAAACCAAGAGAGCTCCCTGCACTTCTTCAAATAGTATCATTGGATATTTTATATCCACCTGACGGGGCAGACAAGACCTCTGTTTAACGCCTCATTCAACAGATGGCACCTCCAATAGTGCAGCACTCCCTCAGTACTGCATTAACGTGCCAGCCTACATTATGTGCTTAAGTTCTGAAGTGGAGCTTAAACCCACAAACTTCTAGCTCAGAGGCAAGAGCACAAGCACTAAGCCAAGGCTGATACCTAACAATGGAATTGAACTAATGGGAGAACTCACTTGGAGCAGATGCATAATCTAAAATTGGATAATTTGTCATGAGTGCAATAATTTAGGGGAAATGTGATAATTCAGTTGAACTAATATAGTTAATTAGGATAAAAGTAACTTATGGACAAGATAACTCAGAAATGGAACAGGTCATTATGGAATAAATCATTGGGAGCAGAAATGGGAAATCAATTCAGGAAATAAATTCATCCACTGTGCATCTGATCAACTGTTGAAGTAAGTAAAAAAAGATATAAATTATAGCTTAGAAATTATTATTGCCAAGATCAGCTTATAAATACATAGCACATTCATACGATATTCCACTGTCCACCCTTTAAATGTATGTATCAACCCATTTATTTGAAAGGCTGTAGTGCCCCTGTTAAAATAGTAGGGGGATATTAAACAAATGTGTTTAGCATCCATCAGCTGATATCGCTAACAGTAATTTCTAGGCTTATATATTTTATATGTTTGGTAATACAACTTGAGCAAAAACTTAATAAGGTTTGATTTGGAAGGTTTTGAAAATGGGGCCCGCAAAGCAAAGAAATAGCTTGAACCAAATGGTGCACTTTGCAGCCAGCCATTAACCACTGACAGAAATGGTTCTTTTGTTTCACTATTATCTACTCTAATAAAGATAATCAAATGTAACATGGAGAGATATCTATTTCTCATCACATCAGCAGGAAGGGAAGCAGATAAAGAAAGTGAGTGGGTTGGGTTATTATCTCTAGTTTAGAATACTTTGCAGACAAATTGGGTGACTTGAGAAAGGAAGGGTGAAACATTAGCAGCGTTAACCACTCTACTTGGGTTTTTCCTTTTCCTAGCACATTCATTCTGGAATTAAAGAACTGTCATTGAAAATCACTGTTTTCCTTCAGCTCCAGAGTGGAAATTACCTCAGCAGTAAAGTGGATAATTAAGATCTAATTGCACTTTCAGAAGAAACAGAAACCAAAAAGATTTAAAATAATTTTCTCTGTTTGTTAGGACATGGCAATAAATAATTTCAAATATATTAAATAAACAACAAGTAGACACACCTCAGCCAGTAGCAGTTTTATAGTGATGAAAATGATTCAATTTGCTGTTATGTAGCCTGTATCTCTGAGATGGAGCACTTGTTACATCTGTTGCCTGTAAGGTGGTGAAACAAGATCCACCAAAACACAAAACTGCCTTGTTAAACAGAACTCTGCTCTAGGGAAATGCATTCGATTACTGGACATACTCCAGGAAAACAGAGACCTGGGCCAGCAAAGCATTGGCATTACGGACTACCATTGTTTCAAGGAGTAATTTTTTATGATGCCATTTTCATTAATAACATAATATTTTGGCTTCAGATTCTTTAAACTATTAACTGCATGTTTACCTTAAAACAGCATCACTCAACAGTGGTTGATTTTACTTACCTCCCTCTGTCTGAGTAGAAGTGGGGCAGAGCATTGATAAAATGTGCCTGACTCAAATGCATATATTTCTGGGTTCAGGTAAATTATATTTAGTGGCCATGCGCCAAGCACACATAGCATTTGAGAAATGTTGCACTCCCAATAGGAGACATGCACTGCAAACTTACTGATATCCCCACTCGTCCCTGGAAAGAGTCCGAGGCAAAATGACTGTCAACTTCACTGCCAGTGACAGTGCCATGCCTGCCCAGGAATTGGGCTGCCAGTCCTCCTGCAGCATGGTGTACTGTTTCTCTGGTGAATTGTAGTCTTCAAATGCATTGCTCCTCTTTGAGGACAAGATAATTTCTTTGCGGCTAATATATTTGGTTAGGAGGGTAACGAGAATAGGAGACTTCATCCTATGTTGATGCCTCAGTTACCTGGGATTCCAATGTACTTCTTCCTCCTCCTCTTCCTCCAAGCAGGAGATGTATAACAACAACTTGTATTTATATAGCGCCTTTAATGTAGTATAACGTCCCAAGGCGTTGCATGGGTGTAATTTAAGACAAGAAATTGACACCGAGCCACATAAGGATAAATTAGGGCAGATGACCAAAAGCTTGGTCAAAGAGGTAAGTTTTAAGGAGCGTCTTAAAGGAGGAAAGAGAGGTAGCGAGGCGGACAGGTTTAGGCAGGGAATTCCAGAGCTTAAGGCCTAGGCAACAGAAGGCACGGCCACCAAAGGTTGAGCGATTATAATCAGGGATGCTCAAGAGGGCAGAATTAGAGGAGCGCAGATACCTCGGGGGGGTTGTGGGGCTGAAGGAGATTACAGAGATAGGAAGGGGTGAGGCCATGGAGGGATTTGAAAATAACAATGTGCTAAGGGTGATGACAGAACTCCCAGTTATTATTGAAAGCTTCTGACCACAGTTCAGCTCTACTATAATAGCAAACTTTTAAATTTTTCTCACCTCACTGCCCAAAAGTCGATTTGACACATGGGGTGAAATTCGAAAAGGCCTGAAAACGGGCATGGGCCCCACGGTGCGAGATATGCCCACGTCTGATCAGAAAGTACAGGCAGCATATCAATTTATTGTGCTGCTGACAGGCTGTCGCTCAGTAACGGGCCCAAGTTTGCGTCGCTGGAGTGAGCTGGCTTTACTTAAACCTAGCCTGCTCCATTTCAAGGCAATCTCTAGCTCTTAAAGCTGAACTACCTTCTGCAAAAATAAATTAAAAATCCTTTAGAACTAAGCAGTCTGCAGCTCTTAAAGCTGAACTGCACATAAAAAATGCTAAAAGTGCTTCAGCACTAACACAAATGACTCAACAGGCCAGGGAAAGGGCACCCAGGGCCTTGGAATCAGCACTCCAGCTTTGTGCAGGGGGTCAATGCTGCAAGAAAGGTCCTCTACCCACAGGGGGGCCAGGAGGCCCTCCAGAAAGAAGGATGTGGGACCAGATCGCTGAGGCGGTCACTGCCAACAGTGTTACCCCCTGGACCTGGCTCGAGTGCCCAAAGGAGTTTCATGACCTCAGACAAGGAGTCAAGGTCAGTGAATGCACCTTAAAAAGCCGTCTCCTACCAACTGCACCACTAGCCTCACACACTGCTCAATGCATGACCCCCACCCACAATCACTCACCTACCAACAATATGCACCAATCACGAGGCACATCTCCTATTCCTAGTTTCATCTCACCCCCTTGGAGGAGACGGTGGAGCCATTTTTGACAGGGACATGGCTGAGTCCTTGACCTGCGGCGGGGCTGAAAGGATTAAAGATGCTGGTATCCTCATACGCTACGCACCTCCTTGCATGCACGTCATGTTTTCTCACCCTCCCATCACCACAACTCTACCCTTGTGCCTTCCTCATTTCACACCCCCAAGAAATGCAGCCTGCCCAGCCAGTGGGTGACCAAGAAGAGGGAGAGGAGAGTGAAGAAGAAGAAGAAGATTGATTTGACACTCCCAGCCCTTCTACCAGCCGTGCTGCAGCCACTGGGGTAGCAATGCGAGACATTAGTAGGACAGGCAAAGGCACTCACAAGCCACTCACTAAGAGAATGCATACAGGTGATGAGTTGATTTCTTGATGTCACATTGGATGGATAGGCGTATATAGGTGGATTGGAAAGTTTGCTTTGTGGTGGCTTTTATTTAAGCATCGTGGCCAAGAGGACGTTGTGATGGTCAGTAACAGATGTAAGGTGTAGGACTAATGTTGAAAGGGGAATTGGGGTTGTGGTCACTGGGAGCAGAGGTGGATAATACCATCCCAGATATCCCAGCCACAAAGGAGCTGTCTGGGATGCATCCTTCCGTCTGATTCATCCTCTTCTGCTCCCTCCTCTGTGTCTTCCTCTTCCCTCTGCAAACGAATGCTGTAAAATGTGAAATGACAGCATAAATTGCTGGAAATGCTCAGCTGGTCAAGCAGCATCTTGACCTGAGTTTGGGGCTGGATTTTACTAACCTCGGCGGGTCCGTGGCGGGCGACGTCGGTGGCCGGTCCCAACCCTGCTGCCGGTGCCAGCCCGCTGTCGAAAATGATTTTCCCCTGATTGGGCTTGTTAAGTCCACCCAGTGCATTTCCCGGGCCAATTGAAAGATGCGGGTCTGATGACGTCATTCAATGATGCGCTGTCAGCCGGTTTCCTTAAAGGGACCATGCGCAAATTAATTTTGACATTTGTGCTGTCAGTATTCTACAGCATTGAGGTGCTGCAAATACAGACAAGCACTGCACAGAGGTGCAGGGCTGCACCCAGGCTCTCCCATGACTCCCTCCATATGCTTATGGAGGAAGTCACAGCATGCAGGGAGGTTCTTGTCCCTTCCCATGGGCAGAAGAGACCTCCCCAGGAGATCAACGCAGCCTGGTTGCACATTGTACAGGAGGACACAAGCAGGGATGTGATCAGGAGGACCAGGCTGCAGTAGCACAAACCTTTCAATGATCTCAGTAGATCACGAAATGTTAATACAAAGCCACACTCAACCTCATCCTGCTGTGCCACTCATCACATCCCCATCACTCTGCTTTCCCTACCCTACTCCTGCACATCCTTATTCACACCAACTTACCTTGCACCTCCACCCATCCCTCTCTATCGACGTTATCACTTCCCCATCTCACTAGCCACCCCTCACACTCACCCTCATCCTAGTCCAATCATACCAACTAACAACACACAAGGGTAGCCACTTGTGTGTGTTAACCAATGTTCTTGTGAAGCTTCTGTTAATGTGCTGTTAAATATTGAAATCTTTATTTTCAACACTTTGCCTTATTGGACAGATTTGTGTGAACCTTTGGAAGTGGCTTAGTGAGTTGCAGTGAATGGTGAGACATAACGGTACCCCCCGCAATGGTCATGCATGTGAAAGGAATGGCTTGGGCATTGCAGGGATGCTTTATGGTGTTGGCCTACCTGGCATATCATGTGGCAGCCAGGGTGTACAGCATCAAGTGAAGTAAATCTGGCCATGGTGAGGCCATCCCTGCCATCCCAGGCAGAAATGTGGTCGGGTGCTGATGCCCTCTGTTCTGTGCAGCATCAGTTGTTTGTGGAGAAGGTTGGTGTTGTTGTTAGTGCTGCTGGTGTGCCTGATGATGCTGGTGTTGGGGCTGATCGTGGTGAGATTCTGAGAACCAAGGCGAGATAGTTTCAAGGGCACCAAAGATGATGTAATAGATGGCAGGTGAACTTGAGATGACAGTAGAGATCCGTCAGTGGTGAGAGAGGTTGTTCTAATGAGGTGACACTGGATAGACAGTTTACTGCAAACACTTGCAACCTGCAAAAAGCTCAATCTGTATTCCAAATGCAGTAAGCAACAGCTTCTGAGCTTGGAAAGTGAACAGATGTGAGATTGGAGCTATTATAGCACATTTGCAGCTGTCAAGTAATGAGATGATTCCATGGTCATACAACTCCCGACCTGCTCACCTGACGTGAACCCTGAGCAGCATGGACCCCGTGGGCGACCTCGTAAAATGTAAAGGTGATCTCAAAATACTTCTTAATGGGCTGTTAACAAAGTCATAATTATCTGAATTGCCTCCCCCCACTGCTGCATGTTAGGTCTGTTCAGCACTGACAGACCCGACATCTGGGAAAGGCGCGTAGCGGCGGGTTGACAGTGGGGTCCCGACCCGCTCCCAAAATTTTTTTCCCATCTGACCCACTACTGAACGCGCCCGCCCTGCAAAATTCCTGTTTAGCTCTCCATGGATGTTGCGTGACCTGCTGAGTATTCGCAGCATGTTCTGTCTTCTCAAAAGCCTTAATACTATCTGAGCCCTTGCAAGCATCCAGCAGCACTCCCTACACACTTAAAAAACTTTTCACATCTATTGCAGCAAGCCACCACTTCAATACAATAAAAAAATGTCCAAAACCTTACATTCAAACTTACCTAATGAAGTGTGTGTCCCTTTAAGTTGTGCAGACATGGTCGCTGCCAGCCTGCTTGCGCGCCAGATTGACCTGGCATGCTTAGGACCCCCCAGCACTGAATTAAGGGCTAGGAGGGTCGAAGTTCGCGTTTGTGATGTAAAGTCGCCGTGCATGCTGATTTATGTCACAATGCCGCCATTTTGTTGGGGATGACACTGACAGTTACCGGCAGTGCAAAGGTAGGGACCAAAATGGCACCTGGCGCGGGACCCACCAGCAGCTGGCGAAAGAGCGGCAGCCACCGTTTTAGCGCCATTTAATGGCGAGACGTTTAAGGGATTAATTAAGAGGGGGAAAATAGAGTATGAGAGTAAGCTTGCAGTGAACATAAAAACTGACTGTAAAGTTTCTATAGATATGTGAAGAGAAAAAGATTGGTGAAGTCAAGCGTAGGTCCCTTGCAGTCAGAATATGGGGAATTTATAATGGGGAACAAAGAAATGGCAGACCAATTAAATACATACTTTGGTTCTGTCTTCACAAATGAGGACACAAATAACCTCCCTCAGATGTTGGGGAACATAGGGTCTAATGAGAGGGAGGAACTGAATGAAATGAGTATTTGTAGGGGAATGGTGTTAGGGAAATTGACGGGATTGAAGGCCGATAAATCCCCAGGGCCTGATAATCTACATCCTAGGGTACTTAAGGAAGTGGCCCTAGAAATAGTAGATGCATTGCTGGTCATCTTCCAAAATTCTATGGACTCTGGAACAGTTCCCATGGATTGGAGGGTAGCTAATGTAACCCCACTATTCAAAAAAGGTGGTAGAGAGAAAATGGGGAATTATAGACCGGTAAGCCTGACATTGGTAGTGGGGAAAATGCTAGAGTCCATTATAAAAGATGTAATAGCAGAGCACTTGGAAAACAGTGACAGGATCAGACAAAGACAACATGGATTTACAAAAGGTAAATCGTGCTTGACTAATCTACTCAAATTTTTTGAGGATATAACTGGTAGAATAGATAAGGGAGAACCAGTGGACGTGGTGTATTTGGACTTTCAGAAGGCTTTCGATAAGGTCCCGCAAAAGAGATTAGCGTGTAAATTTAAAGCACATGGGATTGGGGGTAAGGTACTGACTTGGATAGAGAACTGATTGGCAGACAGGAAACAAAGAGTTGGAATAAACGGGTCTTTTTCCGAGTGGCAGGCAGTGACTAGTGGGGTACCACAGGGATCGGTGCTAGGACCCCAGCTATTCACAATATATAATAATGATCTAGACGAGGGGACTAGATGTAATATCTCCAAGTTTGCAGACGACACAAAGCTGGGTGGGCGTGTGTGCGGTGAGGAGGATGCCGAGAAACTCCAGTATGATTTGGACAGGTTGGGTGATTGGGCAGATGCATGGCAGATGCAGTATAATGTAGATAAATGCGAGGTTATCCACTTTGGTGGCAAAAACGGGAAGGCAGATTATTATCTGAACGGCAATAAATTGGGAGAAGGCGAAGTGCAACGAGACCTGGGTGACCTTGTGCACCAGTCGCTGAAGGTAAGCATGCAGGTGTAGCAGGCGGTTAAGATGACAAATGGTATGTTGGCCTTCATAGCGAGAGGATTCGAGTAAAGGAGCAAGGATGTCTTGCTGCAGTTGTACAGGGCCTTGGTGAGACCACACCTTGAGTATTGTGTGCAGTTTTGGTCGCCTTATCTGAGGAAGGATGTTCTTGCCATGGACGGAGTGCAGCGAAGATTCACCAGACTGATACCTGGGATGGCAGGAATGACGTATGAGGAGAGATTGGGTCGATTTGGCTTATATTCACTGGAGTTTAGAAGAATGAGAGGGGATCTCATTGAAACTTGTAAAATTCGAACAGGACTGGACAGACTAGATGCAGGAAGGATATTCCCGATGGCGGGGGAGTCCAGAACCAGGGGTCACAGTCTAAGGATAAGAGGTAAGCCATTTAGGACAGAGATGAGGAGGAATTTCTTTCCCCAGAGAGTGGTGAACCTGTTAAATTCTCTACCACAGAAGGCATTTGAGGCCAATTCATTAAATATATTCAAGGAGTTAGATATATTTCTTAAGGCTAAAGGGATCAAGAGATTTGGGGAGAAGGCAGGGACAGGGTACTGAATTTGTATGATCAGCCATGATCTCATTAAATGGCGGAGCAGGCTCGAGGGGCCGAATGGCCTACTCCTGCTCCTATCTTCTATGTTTCTGTGACACTAAGGCCACGAATTTCTAGCCCATCATTTCCTTTAATTAACCGTGAATAATACCATGGAAGATTCATTAATTACTTTAAACATTAAAATAAAAGTACAGGAAACTCTTTCGTATCCGACACCGACGGGACCAGGATGGTGCCGTTTGATTAAAATTTCCGGATAACGGAGATGTATATCTACCGGGGCTATTTTTAACAAACAAAAATAAAAAAATCAAGAAATGTTCAGTATAATTGGGTACTCATAAAATGTTCTGTTAACTGGATGGTGGAAGATGCTTGATTAAGTACAGCACTGCCAGTTGAGGGTAATCCATAACTCGAATCCGAAGAGACTACCGGCAGCGCGGGAGAGTCAGACCCCTGTTATTTGAGGTGTTCGGATCGCAAGAGACCTCCGACAGCACCAAGAATTCAAGTAGTGGCAATTTGAAGAACTACCCCCACTGACTAACTCGGTCACCGCGGGAGACTCAGACTCGGACTCGGCAACATTTTCGGTTATTGAGGTGTTGTTTTCGGAGTATGAATTTTGCCGGTTATTAGAGAATTCCGGATATTTAGGTGCCGTTTAAACGAGAGTTTCCTGTAGTTGTTATAAGCAAAGTTCCCTTTATGCCGTGCAGTGCTCTGCATCTCCCGCACAGCCAGTGAGCCGGCTTTTAAATAGGAAAAACTGCACATGCGCGGTATCATGAATGGGCAGCGCACCCAAAAATAAATTAAAGGGAACATTGGTTACATGTCACAGTTGCCTCTTAGGGTTGGATTTCCCTCTTCTTGGAAGGGTAACGGTAGGGTGGGACTTTCACCTGCCCCTGAACTCCTGCTGGTACCTTGACCCAATTTCTTTGTTTGTTGCTCACTTGTCATGCGGAGCGGGCTCCTGGCAGGATACCTGTCACCAGTAGGGAGTCTGCTACCGCTAGTCAGTAAATCCCAGTGATGCTGCCAGCATCAGAAGTAGTGGCTGAGTACTTAAAGGGGCAGAAGAACCCCAAAGAGGAGAAGGCAAAAATATTTTTTAAACCTCAACTGAGATGGAGGCCTAAGAAGGTAAGGGTTTGTGGCTAAACTGAACGAAGAGGAGGTCTCATCACCCTATTTTTCCACCGTTACCAATGCCATCGCACCTAATACGGGGCAGAATAATGGAGGAAAATACAGCCTTTTTTTTGCACCATCAGAATAGTATATTGTACGCCTATAGGTCTTCAGATGCCATAGCTGAATGAGATAATACTGTAAATAACAATGGTCTATAGGCTTATTTACAACATCATAAAATGATTGAAACAGACATAAAGAATAAAAGATTTTTAATGCAAAAATCACTGATGCAAAGAACAGATTAGAAACTTGTATTTCTGTAGTGCTCCATACTGGTAGACGACGGCGCACTCGATGGGCCAAATGGCCTCCTTCTGTTGTATGATTCTATGATATCACACATTGACGAGTAGGGAGTTCTCCCAGAACCATTTGCCCCAATTATTTAATGTAAAATGAAGGATCTCAGAATCATTCAATTATGGCTTTAATGCCTTAATTTATTTATGACCAGATAATCTGTTTTTGTTATGTTGGTTGAGGGATAAATATTGGTCAGGCCACCGGGGATAACTCCTCTGCTCTCCTTCAAAATAGTGCCATGGGATCTTTTACTTCCACCTGTGAGAGCAGATGGGGTCTCGGTTTAACGTCACATCCGAAAGACAGCACCGCCAACAGTGCAGCACTCCCTCAGCACTGCACTGGAGTGTCAGCCTAGCTTTAATGTGCTCAAGTCTCTGGAGTGGGACTTGAACCCACAACCTTTTGACTCAAGAGGCAAGTGTGCTACCAACTGGACCACAGCTGAAACCGAAGGTAGCAGGGCAGGTTGAGAAAGCAGTTAAAAAGGCTTACGGTATCCTGGACTTCATAAATAGAGGTATAGAGTACAAAAGTGTGGAAATTATGATGAACCTGTATAAAACACTAGTACAGCCCCAACTGGAGTACTGTGTTCAATTCTGGGCACCACACTTTAGGAAGGATGTGAAGGCCTTAGAGAAGGTGTAGAAAAGATTTATGAGAATGATTCCAGGAATGAGTTACATTGATAGTCTGGAGAAGCTGGGGTTGTTCTCCTTGGAGCAGAAAAGATTGAGAGGAGGTTTGATAGAGGTGTTCAAAATCATGAGGGATCTGACAGAGTAGATAGAGAGAAACTGTTTCACTGGCAGAAGGGTCGAGAACCAGAGGACACAGATTTAAGGTGATTGGCAAACGAACCAAAGGTGACGTAAGAAAAAACATTTTTATGCAGCGAGTGGTTAAGATCTGGAATACACTTCCTGAAAGGGTGGTGGAGGCAGACTCAATCTTATCTTTCAAAAGGGAGTTGGATAAGTATTTGAAGGAAAAAAATTTGCAGGGCTACGGGGAAAGGGTGGGGGAGTGGGACGAGCTGAGAGTCGACACAGACTCGATGGGCCGAATGGCCTTCTTCTGTGCTGTAACCATTCTATGATTCATTCTACGACATCTCAGCCCCAAATTTCCATGTGGCCACTTGCCTTGATGTTGGCTGCTGAACCGGACTTCTGCCCTCCAAACCACTTCAATGCTTACCCCATTGTAAATTATGGGATCAGTCCATTTGCATCCCCTCTGCCGTTGGCTGAGCACAACTGCCATGTAACACAAGAGTCTTGTGCTGAGGATGGGGATTGAAAGTTTAAGTGTAGCTTTTAAGAAGCTGAGAATGGCTGAAGATTTCAGCAGCAGGCTTGGGGAGCAAGTAACACTACAGCCATTCTCCCTTTTCTCTCCTATGAATACCAGCATACTGTTCATCCTCTAAAATGATAGTTGCACAAGTTGTCCATCACATTGGATTGTAGTTAAGGGGTTCATCAATTCTATACCGTACAAGAGCTGTTGCCAATTCCTCCAACAGTAATTACTTGCATGCAGGACCATAAAACCCTTTCCTCCACTGTAATAGGATGATACCAGCTGTCTCATGTCACCTGGGAGACATCCCTCCCCTTCCTATCCTTAACCAAATTCATACAATCTTATTACAGGATAAACTTGCTCACAATTCCTGTGAAAGGCAGAAGACAGGAGGCAGCATCCCAGATATTATAGAGCTGACCCTCTAAGATGATCTGGAAGGGAGACACTCCACTCTACTCATGGGAGATGACAAGATGGGTGGGACAATGCAGGCTGCAGGTGAGCAGACCCAAACAATTGGCATGGATTCCCTGTGAAACAGCGGGCAGTCATAAACGTCCTCAGCCTTCACTGTCGCCTTATTCTTAAGGGATTATGCTTACAATTCTTAGTTTATGCCTTCCTTTCCTGCAGCAAAAACAATTTGATTTCATATAGCTCCTTTAATATCGAAAAATGTCCTAAGGTGCTTCACCGAAGTGTGATCAGAAAAAAGGAGATATTAGGAGGGGGCTTGGTCAAAGAGGTGGGTTTTACAGAGGGTCTTAAAGGGGGAGAAAGAGGTGAAAAGGCGGAGGGGTTTAGGGTGTGAATTTAAGACCATCAGGAATGAGTGGCTGCCAATGGTGGTGCTAGGGAGGGAGGGATACACAAAAGACCATAGTTAGAGAAATGGAGAGTTCTGGGGAGGGGCTTGTACTGTTGAAGGAGGTTACAGGGATAGGCAACAGTGAGGCCATGAAAGGATTTAAACACAAGGATGATAATTTTAAATTGGAGGTGTTGGAGGACCAATGGCAAATGTAGGTTAGCAAGGACAGGAGTGACAGGAAAAGGGACATCGAGAGCAGCAAACATAGAAACATAGAAACAGAAGATAGGAGCAGGAGTAGGCCATTCGGCCCCTCGAGCCTGCTCCGCTGTTCAATGCGATCATGGCTGATCATCCAAATTCAGTACCCTGTCCCTGCTTTCTCCCCATAGCAAATCTATCAAAGCAGCAAAGCTACTCTTTAAGATCTCTATAGTTCTCTCAATCATAGCTCTAATAAAGGCAGTTGCCTCATTATAGACCTCCTCAACTGCTGTTCTTTTCATTTATATCCATGGTAGCAAGGGATATGCTTTGTTGTGCACAAGCCATTCAGTTACTTGGCTATCTTCCTTGAAGACCTTAAGAAGGACAGAATTCCTCAGGAAAGGCATAATGGCAGCTTCCAGCAAATCTGGCAATGATGGAGAATTCTTTGGATCTGGTCATGCACAATCTGGGTATTCAACAAGTGGTACCCCTTTCTACTAAGTTTAGGGTGTTAACTCTAGAAGCTCTCAATGCTATGTGCATATCAACTATTTCATCCTACACTTTGGGAAACCCAGCAGCGTGATTAAAATAGATGATCCTATCACGTTGGTGCCTTGCAGTCTTGTCAAACTGAATGAATTTCCTAGTTCTCCTAAAAAGTGTTTCATCAAGAATAAATGCCTGGACAGAATCCTGCATGATACTTTATAGATCCTGCATGGCTGTGCCAGTGGTAGAAAAGTTAACAATGATGGTAATTTTCACAGCCACAGACAGAGCTGTCCAGGCAGATCTTCATGTAGACGATGGAATAATTTTCTTACAGCTTCTTTGGTGAAGAGCTCCTCATTTAGGTCTTCATAAGATCTATGTGGTCTGTAAATTCTTTGGGTGAAAATATCTTGTCAAATATCCTTCTCAAATACTACCTCATTCTCCTTTCCCCTATCCTGTACTGTGGCTCTTCCTCCTCCTTCATTAAAATAGAGAACAGAAATCCCTTGATTTTAACTAAGATTATTTTACTATGGTGGGGATATATCTCAGTGGTCTCACCGGCTGAAAGAAAGAAAGAAGAAAGAACTTGCGCCTTTCACGATCTCAGGATTTCCCAAAGTGATTTACAGTCAATGAAGTACCTTTTTGAAGTGTAGTCACTGTTGTAATATAGAAAGGCTGTCAAAGGCAAGGTCAGCTCTCTATAGGTACAAAACAAAAAGGAAAGCACCAAAATCTGTCGTAAGCCAAGTGATTACTTTTTAATGCTCCAGGCTACAGACTCACCTTCCACCTGTAACAGCTAATGGCAGCAACTGGTGCGCTTCATTTATTTTGTTCTAAGTTTCCGTTGGTGCATTGGTGCCTCAAGTCATGCAGTTTAGCCACTCCTACACTGGTCTTTGTAATTAGCATTTATTTAAATGAGCTCCAGGCAGCATCAATGCGCGTACATTGCGGGACGCCCGAGACCCAATTGACAACAGCAACGCAGGCATTATAGGGAGGAAACTTGGTATATTGGTTTCTATCCCAATCTGCGGGCATCAAAATGTTAAAGCACCATTCCAGCACCAATGATGCACAGGAAATGCCATGTAAAATTGGGGCCATTATTGCACTTTAAATTAAGGAGGAAAAACATAACAATTAGTTTACCACTCTTTCACTGAGATACTCTCGTCTCCAAACCTCCCAGTTCAACCTGGCATCTTCTCCCTCCACAACCTAGTTAAGCTGGTATTTTCTTCTATTCTCCTCTATTAAAGCTGGTGTTCTTCCCTTTCCCTCCAATTTTTGTGATGGCACTTTTTGTTCCCCCCCACCCCCATCCTCCCCAGTTCATTCTGGCACTCTTCCTTGTTATGTATTGTGTGTTCTATTGTGTGTTCTCCTCCCACCTGTGGTTGCGCTGTCACAGGAGATAAATGGTAGGGTGTTCTCGGTTAAGTTTAGCTCTCTTTGTTCGGAACTTTCCAGAACTTCCTTTCCTTCCAATAAAGCACTTCATGTTTGAATCTCTGAGTTCTGAGTCCTACACAACAAGTGGCGACGAGGATCGGATGAATCTGTGTTGTGGGAACTTTCTTGTTTTCAATTACAAAACACTCGGAACAGAGACGGGTGCAGTGAGTAAACAGAAATTTTAATTTGAAACGTGAAACGGCTACTATATTAGGAAACATCGGTGATTTTGATGAAAATGTGGAGCAATGGAGCGTATATACGGAACGTTTTGACTATTTTGTATTGGCGAATGCGGTGGCAAATGAAAAGGTCGTGCCTACCTTTTTGAGTGTAATCGGGCCGAAGACATTCAATTTACTTCGCAGCCTCGTGCAGCCAGATAAGCCAGGAACTAAAACATATAAGCAACTCGTGGAAATTCTTGGAGCACATTTTTCACCAAAACCTCTGGTTATTGCTGAGAGATTTAGATTTCACAAATGGAATCAAGAGGAGGAGGAATCAGTGACGATGTTTATTGCTGCTTTAAAAAGGTTATCAGAACACTGCGAGTTCAAGGAGGTGCTGAAGGACACCATTAGAGACAGACTCGTGTGTGGTCTGCAAAATGCAGCCACACAGAAGCGCCTTCTTACTGAGGACTACCTTACTCTTGAAAAGGCCATTGAAGTTAGTGTCTCCATGGAGATGGCGGAAAAGGAGGTTCACCATGAGTTCAACAGGGAGAGTTCACAAGGTGTCGTCTGAGACTAAAGGTGCGCGGAACGGCACATGTTACCGTTGTGGGAAAACGGGCCATCACGCTAATGACTGCTGGTGTACGGAGCTGGAATGCCGAAATTGTGGCAAAAAGGGTCACATTGAACGCGCCTGTAGAGGTAAAAAAAGAACAGACAGAGCTGGGAAGCATGGAAGCAAAATGTCTGTATTTGGACAAGAGAGGAAAAAGAGTGTTCATTCAGTACAGTATGGTGGAACAAGCAAAACAGAGGGGAGCGACACCTCTTAGGAGGAAGAGGTGCACATACTGATGGTTGCAGGTGATTCAAATGGCTACTGGGTGTCACCACTGGTGGAGGGACAATCAGTGCGGATGGAGGTGGACACAGGCGCGGCTGTGTCCCTTGTTTCAGACACTGTCTACAACAAAATGCTAAAGCATCTTACCCTTCAGCCAACAAACATTGTGCTAAAGACGTATACCGGCGAACCTGTGGCCATGAGAGGCGTCATTGAGGTGACAGTTAAATTGAACGGACAGACTGCAAAACTGCCACTATATGTGGTAAAGGGAAATTACCCATCGCTACTGGGACGTGCGTGGCTAGAGAAAATCACGCTGGACTGACCTGCGGTCCGCATGATGTCAAAAGGGGAGTCAGGTCTGACTGCAGTGTTAAACAAACATGCAGAACTCTTCAATGGGGAACTTGGGAGCATGAAAAAGATCAGCGTGAGACTGGACATTAAACCTGACAGCAAGCCGAAGTTTCACAAAGCCCGACCTGTACCCTATGCAATTAGGCCAGAAGTTGAGGCTAACTTGGAGGCCTTAGTCGAGAATGGAGTCCTGGAGCCTGAGAGCGTGAGCAAATGGGCCACACCCATTGTTCCTGTCCTGAAAAAGGATGGATCTGTTCGAATCTGCGGGGATTTTAAAGTGACTATTAACCCAGTGCTGACTGCGGAACAGTACCCTCTTCCCCTCATTGAGGATCTTTCTACGGGCCTGGCCGGAGGGCAAAAGTTCAGCAAAATAGACTTATGCCAGGCTTATCTACAAATGCATGTCGATGACAAATCAAAGGAGCTGCTGACAATTGTGACACACAAGGGGCTATACAGGTACTGCCGCCTTCCATTTGGAATTACGTCGGCCCCTGCTCTATTCCAAAAGGCAATGGATCAGATTTTGAGTGGACTGCCAGGAGTCCAGTGCTACCTGGATGACATCCTTGTCACTGGGACAAATGAGGAGGATCATCTTCTGAACTTGGATGCGACACTACAACGACTGAAAGAGTACGGACTCAGTTCGTAAAGACAAATGTGAATTCTTTCAGTCTTCAGTTGAGTACCTGGGGCATGTGATTGACGCTACTGGCCTGCATAAGGCACCGTCAAAGGTCAAGGCGATCGTGGAGGCCCCAGCACCCCAGAATGTGAGCCAGTTACATTCATTTCTGGGGCTACTTAACTACTATGGGAAGTTTATTCCAGACTTAGCAACATTGCTGAAGCCGTTACATCAGTTGCTATGTCAAGGCAAAACATGGAAATGGACTGAACTGTGCAACGAAGCTTTCACCCAAGCAAAGAAAGCATTGCTGAAATCGGAAGTCCTGACACACGTCGACCCAAAGCTACCCGTGCAGCTAGCATGTGATGCATCACCATATGGTGTGGGAGCAGTCATATCCCACATCATGCCTTCGGGTGAAGAGAAACCTATCGCCTTCGCATCACGCACCTTGAACAAGGCCGAGAGTAACTATGCGCAGATCAAGCGCGAGGCCTTGGGAATCGTTTTTGGAATTCGAAAATTTCATCAGTACCTGTTTGGGAGAAGGTTCACACTCCTGAAGGACCACCGTCCATTGACTTCAATCTTCGGGCCCCACACCGGAATTCCGTCTCTCGCTGCAAGCAGGATGCAAAGGTGGGCTTTACTGTTGTCAGGACACACATACGACATCAAATATCGCAAATCAGACTTGCACGGCAATGCAGACGGTCTCTCGAGGCTACCCTTGCCTGTTACTCCCCCAGAGCCTCATCAGATAGACACCTTCTACTTTAGACAAGTGGAGGGAGCACCTGTCACTGCAGTTCAGGTGCGAAGGTACACCCGCAACGATCCAGTCCTGTCTGAGGTAATGGACGATGTCATTCGAGGGAGAGCTATAGGAGATTCTCCTAGTTTGAAACCTTACGTTTCAAAAAGAAATGAGCTCTCCGTCCAGGCAGGTTGTCTTCTTTGGGAACGCCGTGTCATCATTCCGCCACCTCTGAGGGAACCTATACTGCAACAACTTCATACAGGCCAAAGTGGGATGGTTCGGATGAAGGAAATGGCAAGAAGCTACTTCTGTGGCCAGGTCTCGATGGGAATATTGAGGAGAAAGCCAAAACATGTTCCCCATGTCAAAGGGTCCGGAATGTTCCACAGCTGGCAACCCTACACCCCTGGGATTGGCCTGCAGAAGTGTGGCAGCGAGTACATGTGGACTTCGCCGGTCCTTTCGAAGAGAAGATGCTTATGGTGGTTGTAGATGCTCGTAGCAAGTGGCCGGAGGTCGCTGTGATGAGGTCTACCACGGCAGAGAAAACAATTGAGAAACTTGGTGAGATGTTCAGCCGTTATGGCTCACCGGAACAACTCGTAAGTGACAACGGTCCACAATTTGTATCACAGGAGTTTGCAACCTTCCTGCATGTGAATGGTGTCCAGCACATCAGGTCTGCGCCCTATCATCCCTCTACTAATGGCCAGGCAGAAAGGTTTGTGCAAACTTTGAAGCACGCCTTGAAGGCATCACAAGGTCAGGGCTCAATCCACCAACGTCTGAACAGCTTCCTGTTGTCCTACAGGAACGAGCCGCATGCCACAACCAAAACTTCCCCCGCTTCGCTCATGATGAAGAGGCAGTTGCGGACAAGTTTTGACTTACTCAAACCTCCAAGGGCAGAGGAGGTTGTCCATCGTCAACAACAAGCTCAAGTTGAAAAGAGAGAGAAAAGAGCCAAGGAGAGACGGTTTCATCCGGGAGAGCACGTCCTAGCTCGAAACTACAACACTGGACCGAAATGGGTTCCTGCTACGGTGATCGCGCAGACGGGCCCTGTGACTTACACGGTTGAGACTGCTGAGGACGTCGTCTGGAGAAGACACACAGATCAACTGTTGCTAGGAGCAGAGACAGCCACAGAGGCTCCAACGGCTGGTTGGCCTGAACTGTTTCCGGATGATACCGCAAACCAGCATCCCTTGCCACAGTGCTCTTCTCCAACACAGGAAGTCAAAGAGACTGTTCCACCTGTGCAAACTCCTGACTTTCAACTGACACAGGCACCTTCTCCATCCAGGCCTGTGTCAATGCCTACTGCTGTGGAAGCCAGTGATGACCGCTGGTATCCGATATCCTGTCAGAGAGCGGCGGCCTCCAAGACGCTTGGATCTGTAGGCTTAGCGACTTACCCACAAGACTGGGGCAGAATAAACCCCAGGGTAAAGTCAGGGTTTGAGGCAGTCTACCTCTACCCTTGGTTAGTTGAGTGCATTGAAAGTAACTTACCTGTTGAGCAATAATGTGGACCTTCCATTTAAGAGGGGAGGAAATGTTATGTATTGTGTGTTCTATTGTGTGTTCTCCTCCCACCTGTGGTGGCGCTGTCACAGGAGATAAATGGTTGCGTGTTCTCGGTTAAGTTTAGCTCTCTTTGTTCGGAACTTTCCAGAACTTCCTTTCCTTCCAATAAAGCACTTCATGTTTGAATCTCTGAGTTCTGAGTCCTAAATTGTGTCTAGGTAGAAAGGTACCGACACAACATTCCTCCCCACATCCTTTCAGTTGATACTGGCTTTCTCCTTCCTCCCCATCTCAAACCACCACTCCCAGCTTTTTCCCTCTTCCCCACAAAGCCGTCTTCCCAATTTCTGACCCTTTCTTCTTTCCCCTCATTACTGTGCATTTCCCCTTCCCTCTATTGCATAGAAACATAGAAACATAGAAGATAGGAGCAGGAGTAGGCCATTCGGCCCCTCGAGCCTGCTCCGCCATTCAATGAGATCATGGCTGATCATCCAAATTCAGTACCCTGTCCCTGCCTTCTCCCCATATCCCTTGATCCCTTTAGCCTTAAGAAATATATCCAACTCCTTCTTGAATATATTTAATGAATTGGCCTCCACTGCCTTCTGTGGTAGAGAATTCCACAGGTTCACCACTCTCTGGGTGAAGAAATTCCTCTACATCTCAGTCCTAAATGGTTTACCCCTTATCCTTAGACTATGACCCCTAGTTCTGGACTCCCCGGCCATCAGGAACATCCTTCCTGCATCTAGTCTGTCCAGGCCTGACAAAATTTTATAGGTTTCGATGAGATCCCCTCTCAATCTTCTAAACTCCAGTGAGTACAAGCCCAATCGACCCAATCTCTCCTCGTACGTCATTCCTGCCATCCCAGGTATTAGCCTGGTGAATCTTCGCTGCACTCCTTCCATGGCAAGAACATCCTTCCTCAGATAAGGCGACCAAAACTGCACACAATACTCAAGGTGCGGTCTCACCAAGGCCCTGTACAACTGCAGCAAGACATCCTTATTCCTGTACTTGAATCCTCTTGCTACGAAGGCCAACATACCATTTGCCTCTTAACCGCCTGCTACACCTGCATGCTTACCTTCAGCGATTGGTGCACAAGAACATCCAGGTCTCTTTGCACTTCCCCTTCTCCCATTCTATTGCCATTCAAATAATAATCTGCCTTCCTGTTTTTGCCACCAAAGTGGATAACCTCACATTTATCCACATTATAGTGCATTTGCCATGTTTCTGCCCAATCACCCAACCTGTCCAAATTGTACTGGAGTTTCACAACACCCTCCTCACAGCATACCCTCCCACCCAGCTTTGTGTTATCTGCAAATTTGGAGATACTACATCCAATTCCCTCGTCCAGATCTATAAAAGCTTATACAGTCAGTTTTTATGTTCCCTGCAAGCTTACTTTCATAAGAGGGGGAAAATAGATTATGAAAGTAAGCTTGCAGGGAACATAAAAACTGACTGTAAAAGCTTTTATAGATATGTGAAGGGAAAAAGATTGGTGAAGTCAAGCGTAGGTCCCTTGCAGTCAGAATATGGGGAATTTATAATGGGAAACAAAGAAATGGCAGACCAATTAAATACATATTTTGGTTCTGTCTTCACAAAGGAGGACACAAATAACCTCCCAGAGAGGTCGGGGAATATAGGGACTAATGAGGTGGAGGAACTGAAATAAATCAGTATTTGTAGGGAAATGGTGTTGGGGAAGTTGACGGGATTGAAGGCCGATAAATCCCCAGGGCCTGATAATCTACATCCTAGGGTACTTAAGGAAGTGGCCCTGGAGATAGTAGATGCATTGCTGGTCATCTTCCAGAACTCGATAGACTCTGGAACAGTACCCATGGATTGGAGGGTAGCTAATGTTACCCCACTATTCAAAAAAGGTGGTAGAGAAAAAGTGGGGAATTATAGACCGGTAAGCCTGACATCGGTAGTGGGGAAAATGCTAGAGTGCATTATAAAAGATGTAATAGCAGAGCACTTGGAAAGCAGTGACAGGATCGGACAAAGTCAACATGGATTTACAAAAGGTAAATCGTGCTTGACTAATCTACTGGAATTTTTTGAGGATATAACTGGTAGAATAGATAAGGGAGAACCAGTGGATGTGGTGTATTTGGACTTTCAGAAGGCTTTCGATAAGGTCCCACATAAGAGATTAGCTTGTAAAATTAAGGCACATGGGATTGGGGGCAAGGTATTGACTTGGATAGAGAACTGGTTGGCAGATAGAAAGCAAAGAGTTGGAATGCACGGGTCGTTTTCCGAGTGGCAGGCAGTGACTAGTGGGGTACCACAAGGATCGGTCCTAGGACCTCAGCTGTTCACAATTTATATGCCCTCTCTTTGGATCTTATGTTATCCCTAATTTCCCTTGTTAACCACGGTTGAGTCACCTTTTTTGATTTATTTTTATGCCAAACTGGGATAAACAAATTCTGTAGTTCATCCATGTGATCTTTGAATGTTTGCCATTGCCTATCCACCGTCAACCCTTTGAGTGACATTACCCAATCAATCCTACCCAACTCGCGTCTCATACCATTATAGTTCCCTTTATTTAAATTCAGGACCTTAGTCTCTGAGTCAACTACTTCCCTCTCCATCTTAATGAAGAATTTGATCATATTATGATCGCTCTGACCCAAGGGGCCTCGCACAACAAGATTGCTAATTAATCCTTTCTCATTGCATAATACCCAGTCTAAGATGGCCTGATCCCTAGTTGGTTCCTTGACATATTGGTCCAGGGAACCATCCCGTATACACTCCAGGAATTCCTCCTCCACAGTATTGTTACTAATTTGGTTAGCCCAATCTATATGTAGATTAAAGTCACCCATGATGACTGCTGTACCCTTATTGCACGCTTCTCTAATTTCCCTTTTAATGCCATCCCCAACCTCTGCATTACTGTTTGGGGGTCTATACACCACTCCCACTAATGTTTTCTGCCCTTTGGTATTTCTCAGTTCTACCCATACAGATTCCACATCATCAGAGCTAATATCCTTCCTTACTATTGTGTTAATCCCCTCTTTAACCAGCAATGCTACCCCACCTCCTTTTCCTTTTTGCCTATCTTTCCTGAATATTGAATACCCCTGAATGTTGAGTTCCCAGCCTTGGTCCCCCTGGAGCCATGTTTCCATAATTCCAATCATATCATATTCATTTACCTCTATTTGCACTGCTAATTCATCTACCTTATTACGAATGCTCCTTACATTAAGACACAAAGCCTTCAGGCTTGTTTTTTTAACGCTCTTAGACCTTTTAGAATTATTATTTACTGTGGCCATGTTTGTTTTAAACCCTTGATTTCTCCGATTGCCACCTTTGTTATTCTCCTTCCTGTCTTTTGCTTCTATCCTTGTTTCCCTTTCCTTTGTCTCCCTGCTCAGGTTCCCAACCCCCTGCCATTTTAGTTTAAACCCTCCCCCACAGCACTAGCAAACACTCCCTCAAGGACATCGGTCCCGGTCCTGCCCAGGTGCAGACCGTCCGGTTTGTACTGGTCCCACCTCCCCCAGAACCTGTTCCAATGTCCCAGGAATTTGAATCCCTCCCCCTTGCACCATTCCTCTAGCCACGTATTCATTTGAAGTATCCTTCTATTTCTACTCTGACTAGTACATGGCACTGGTAGCAATCCTGAGATTACTACCTTTGAGGTCCTATTTTTTAATTTACCTACTAACTCCCTATATTCAGCTTTTAGGACCTCATCCCGTTCTTTACCTATATCGTTGGTGCCTATATGCACCACGACAACTGGCTGTTCACCCTCCCTTTCCAAAATTTTCTGCAGCAGCTCTGAGACATCCTTGAACCTTGCACCAGGGAGGCAACACACCATCCTGGAGTTTCGTTTGCTGCCGCAGAAACGCCTATCTATTCCCCTTACAATAGAGTCCCCTATCACTAAAGCTCTCCCAGTCCTTTTCCTCCCGTTCTGTGCAGCAGAACCACCCCTGGTGCCAGGAAGTTGCCATCCATTTACCTCCCCTTCATTGCCATTGATTTCCTCATTGACCTCAATTTTCCACATCCAATTCCCCTCTCCCCTCTCCATTAATTTCCCTCCATGCCGTGCATTCCTACAATCAATGGATCAGATCAAAGCTCTGCAGTCCTGCCACATCCAGTCATGAATGGTGGTGGACAATTAAACAACTAACGAGAGGAGGCTCCATGAATATCTCTATCCTCAATGATGGCGGAGCCCAGCACGTGAGTGCAAAAGACAAGGCTGAAGCGTTTGCAACCTTCTTCAGCCAGAAGTGCCGAGGATGATCCTCCTGAGGTTCCCACCATCACAGAAGCCAGTCTTCAGCCAATTCAATTCACTCCATGTGATATCAAGAAACGGCTGAGTGCACTGGATACATCAAAGGCTATGCACCCCGACAACATCCCGGCTGCTGTGCTGAAGACTTTTGCTCCAGAACTAGCCGTGCCTCTAGCCAAGCTGTTCCAGTACAGCTACAACACTGGCATATCTGACAATGTGGAAAACTGCCCAGGTACGTCCTGTCCAAAAAAACCAGGATAAATCCAATCCGGCCAATTACCGCCCCATCAGTCTACTCTCATCAGCAAAGTGATGGAAGGTGATGGACAGTGCTATCAAGCGGCACTTACTCACCAATTACCTGCTCACCAATGCTCAGTTTAGGTTCCGACCTCATTACAGCCTTGGTCCAAACATGGACAAATAAGTTGAATTCCAGAGGTGAGGTGAGAGTGACTGCCATTGACATTAAGGCAGCATTTGGCCGAGTGTGGCATCAAGGAGCCCTAATAAAACTGAAGTCAATGGGAATCAGGGGGAAAACTCCACTGGCTGGAGTCATACCAAGCACAAAGGAAGATGGTTGTGGTTGTTGGAAGTCAATTATCACAGCCCCAGGACATCATTGCAGGAGCTCCTCAGGGCCCAACCATCTTCAGCTGCTTCAATGACCTTCATCCAATCATAAGGTCAGAAGTGGGGATGTTTGCTGATGACTGCACCATGTTCAGTTGCATTTGCAACTCCTCAGATAATGAAGCAATCCGTGCCTGCATGCAGCAAGTCCTGGATGACATTCAGGCTTGGGCTGATAAGTGGCAAGTTACATTTGTGCCACACAAGTGCCAGGCAATGACTATCTCCAACAAGTGAGAGTCTAACCACTGCCACTTGACATTCATTGGCACTACCATCGCCAAATCCCCCACCATCAACATCCTGGGGGTCACCATTGACCAGAAACTTAACTGGACCAGCCACATAAATACTGTAGCAACAAGAGCAGATCAGAGGCTGGGTATTCTGTGGCGAGTGTCTCACCTCTTGACTCCCCAAAGCCTTTAAACCATCTACAAGGCACAAGTCAAGAGTGCAACGGAATACTCTCCACTTGTCTGGATGAGTGCAGCTCCAACAACATTCAAGAAGTTCAACACCATCTAAGACATAACAGCCCGCTTGATTGGCACTCCATCCACCACATTCACTCCCTCCACCACCGGTGTACCGTGGCTGCAGTGTGTACCATCTAAAAGATGCACTGCAGCAACTCGCCAAGTTGTCTTTGGCAGCACCTCCCAAACCCGCAACCTCTACCACCTAGCAGGACAGGCGTAGGGGAACACCATCAACTCCAAGTTCCCCTCCAAGTCACACACCATCCTGATATGGAAATATATCGCTGTTCCTTCATCGTCAACTGGAACTCCCTCCGTAACAGCACTGTGGGAGTACCTTCACCACACGGACTGCAGCGGTTCAAGAAGGATGGTTCACTACCACCTTCTCAAGGGCAATTAGGGATGGGCAAGAAATGTTGGCCTTGCCAGCGATGCCCACATCCCATGAACGAATTTTAAAAATTTCTTCCCGTTGCACTTCCTTCACCATGCATTTTGCCTCTTCCTCTTGCCAGATATTCTGCCTCTTTCCCTTGCTATGCATCTGCATTTTGCTCCTTGCCCTCCCTTGCAATTTGCCCCCTGATGCGCTATCAATAACTCAAAAGACTGAGATTAAGCGAGTAATTAACAGGCTTTTATTAACAAGAGAATGAAGGTGTGCCTCGAGTGGTCGACCGGTCCAGAATACAGAGGGACTGTGGAGCAGTCACCTTTATACCTGGACTCGTGGGAGGAGTCAGCCGAGACATGTACAGGCATGTACACAGTGGAATACAAACAGTGGTTTACCACATTCACCCCTTGTTTAAAAATGAGTCCGGCGGGGTGAAGTGTATTAAAAGTTAGTGTATTGGAGTCTCTCCGGAGGTCTTGTCTGCCGCTGTGGTCGACGTGGCGACAGCAGGGGCAGTGAAGCTTCCGGCGTCGAGTCCCGCGTAGGCTGGGGCACTGGTGTGTAGTCCTTGTAGGTGTCGAGCGGGTCGCAGGGCCCAGGCCCGCCGTCTGCTGGGGCTGGATATCGGGTCGTGGGGGGGGTGGTGGTAGTGGGTAGTGGGTTACTGCGGCCCCTGAGGGTGCGAGGTCTCGTATGGAGACTGTGTCCTCCCGCCCGTCCGGGTACGCAATGTAAGCATACTGGGGGTTGGCGTGGAGGAGGTCGACCCTTTCGACCAGGGGGTCCGTTTTATGGGTCCTCACGTGTCTTCTCAGTAGGACCGGCCCTGGGGACGTCAGCCATGGCGGTAGCGATGTCCCCGATGTGGATTTCCTTGGAAAGACAAACATTTTCTCATGAGGGGTGGCGTTAGTGGCAGTGCAGAGCAGTGACCGAATAGAGTGGAGTGCATCGGAGAGCACATCCTGCCAGCGGGAGGTCGGAAGGCCCCTAGACTTTAAGGCTAGCAGGGCGGCCTTCCAAGCTGTCGCATTCTCTCTTTCCACCTGTCCGTTCCCCCGGGGGTTGTAACTGGTGATCCTGCTTGTGGCAATACCCCTAGCGAGCAGGTACTGACGGAGTTCGTCGCTCATAAACGATGAGCCCCGGTCGCTATGGATATAGCTGGGGAAACCGAATAGGGTGAAGAGGTCGTTCAGACATTTAATGACCGTGGCACTGGTCATGTCCGGGCAGGGGATGGCGAACGGGAAATGGGAGTACTCATCAATAATGTTGAGGAAGTACACATTGCGGTCGGAGGAGGGGAGAGGCCCTTTAAAATCAACGCTCAGGCGCTCGAAGGGGCGAGTGGCTTTTATCAGGTGAGCCCTGTCTGGTCTATAAAAGCGCGGTTTGCACTCAGCACAGACTTGGCAGTTCCTGGTCATGGTCCTGACCTCCTCAATGGAGTAAGGCAGGTTGCGGGCCTTGATGAAGTGGAAGAACCTGGTAACCCCCGGGTGGCAGAGGTAATTGTGGAGGGCCCGCAGTCTATCGATCTGCGCGCTGGCGCAGGTGCCACGCGATAGAGCATCCGAGGGTTCATTGAGCTTCCCGGGCCGGTACAAGATCTCGTAATTGTAGGTGGAAAGTTCGATTCTCCACCTCAAGATCTTGTCATTTTTGATTTTGCCCCTCTGCTTGTTGTTAAACATAAACGCAACTGAACGCTGGTCAGTGAGCAGGGTAAATCGTTTTCCGGCCAGGTAGTGCCTCCAATGACGCACAGCCTCCACAATAGCCTGGGCCTCCTTCTCAACAGCGGAGTGTCTGGTCTCCGGGCCCTGGAGGGTTCGTGAAAAGAAGGCCACGGGTCTCCCTGCCTGATTAAGGGTAGCGGCCAAGGCAAAGTCGGACGCGTCGCTTTCCACCTGGAAGGGGATGGATTCGTCCACTGCGTGCATGGTGGCTTTGGCAATGTCTTCCTTGATACGGTGGAAGGCTAAGCGGGCCTCTGCCGTCACGGGAAAAGAGGTGGACTTGATCAGCGGATGGGCCTTGTCCGCATAGTAGGGGACCCACTGGGCGTAATAAGAGAAAAACCCTAGGCACCTCTTCAGGGCCTTGAGGCAGTGGGACAGTGGAAGTTCCATAAGGGGCCGCATCCGGTCGGGGTCGGGACCGATGACTCCGTGTTCCACAACACAGCCAAGGATGGCGAGGCGGGTTGTGCGGAATATGCACTTCTCCTTGTTATACGTCAGGTTGAGGAGTTTGGCGGTGCAGAGGAATTTTTCGAGGTTTGCGTCATGGTCCTGCAAGTCATGGCCGCAGATGGTCACATTGTCCAGATATGGGAAGGTGGCCTGCAACGCATTTTGATCGACCATCCGGTCCATCTCCCTTTGGAAGACGGAGACCCCGTTGGTGACGCCAAAGGGAACCCTAAGGAAGTGATAGAGGCGGCCGTTTGCCTCAAAGGCAGTATACTGGCAGTCCTCAGGGCGGATAGGGAGCTGGTGGTACGCTGATTTCAGGTCAATGGTCGAGAAGACACGGTACTGCGCGATCTGGTTGACCATATCAGCTATACGGGGGAGTGGGTAAGCGTCCAGCAGGGTGTAGCGATTTATTGTCTGGCTGTAGTCGATGACCAGGCACTGCTTCTCGCCGGTCTTAACGACCACAACCTGGGCTCGCCAGGGGCTGGTGCTGCCCTCAATAATCCCCTCCTTCAGGAGCCGCTCCACTTTGGTTTTAATGAAAACCCTGTCCCCGGCACTGTATCGCCTGCTCTTTGTGGCGATGGGCTTACAGTCGGGGGTGAGTTTAGCAAACAGTGGGGGGGGGGTGACTCTGAGTGTGGAGAGGTTGCACCTGGTGCGCGGCGGGCAATTTGGAAGCTGCTGGCTGTGGACTGTGAGTGGGGGGAGGGGTCCACCGTACGCCATCGTAACACTTTTAAGGTGGCACTGAAAATCTAACCCCAGTAGAACGGCAGCGCAGAGGTGGGGCAGGACCAGAAGTTTAAAATTATCGTACACAGTCCTGTCTACTACGAGTGTCACCACGCAGTAGCCGCCGATGTCCGCCGACTGGGACTCAGAGGCCATAGAAATCCGCTGGTGCGCAGGCAGGACTGGGAGAGAGCAACGCCGCACCGTGTCGGGGTGGATGAAGCTCTCCGTGCTCCCAGAGTCAAAAAGGCAGATTGTTTCGTGACCATTTACCTTAATGTCCACTGTGGACCGGGCCAGCTGGTGCGGTCTCGCTTGGTCCAGCGTAACGGAGGCCAGCGTAGGGGTCGGTGTGTCGCTGCGGGTAGCAGATGAGGCGGTGTTGGGGGCCTGCTGCGTCCCGGCTGGCGTCCAAGATGGCGGCGTCCATGATCCCCATGTGGCTGGAGGCGTCCAAAATGGCTGCTGTTCCGGTGGTTCGCACATGGCTGGGGAGGCCCAAGATGGCGGCCCGCACGGCCCACACGCGGCGCTGCTGGGGTTCGGGGTGGCTTTGGCCCTGCAGACGCTGGCGTAGTGTCCTTTCTTCCCGCAGCCCGAGCAGATCGCATTTTTCGCCGGGCAGCGCGCTCTGGGGTGTTTGGCCTGGCCACAGAAGTAGCATTTCTGGCCTTGGGGCACTGCTGTCTGGCCTTGGGACACTGCTGCGGTAGTTGGGCCGTTGCTGGGATGTGGCTGGGGTGGCACGGCGCTATGAGACGGTCCTACCGTGTCCCAGGCTGTCGTTCCCCGCGGCGTCCACGGTGCAGAGGAATAGGCGTCCATGCCCCGGTAGGCTGCGTCCAATGATAGTGCGAGTTCAGAGGCCTTGTTGAGATCGAGGTCACTCTGCTCCAACAGTCACTGTCGGGTGTAATTGGACCTGTGGCCCGCTACAAAAGCGTCCCGGATAAGTTCCTCTGTGTACATGGTGGCCTTTACATCCTTACAACCACAGGCCCGGCCAAGCACAGACAGTGCCTGAAGGTATTCCTCGGTCGATTCCCCAGGTTGTTGTTTACGACTCCCCAGGAGGTGCCTAGCGTACACCTCGTTCACTGGGCGCGTGTACTGGTCCTTGAGGAGCTTGATAGCATCCACGTACAAGGTCGCGTTCTGGATGACCGAGTACACTCGGTGGTTCACTTTGGAGGTCAGGACGTCCAGTTTGTCCTCGTCCGATTTGACCGTTTCAGCGGAGGCGATCAGAAATTTTTCAAAACACCTAAGCCAGTGAGCAAACTTGGTGGATGAGTCCGCCTCCCGATGATCTAAGTCCAGGCATGCTGGTGTGAGGATCTTCTCCATTATAAAAATCTTGTTAATAAAATTGATGCGCTATCAATAACTCAAAAGACTGAGATTAAGCGAGTAATTAACAGGCTTTTATTAACAAGAGAATGAAGGTGTGCCTCGAGTGGTCGACCGGTCCAGAATACAGAGGGACTGTGGAGCAGTCACCTTTATACCTGGACTCGTGGGAGGAGTCAGCCGAGACATGTACAGGCATGTACACAGTGGAATACAAACAGTGGTTTACCACACCCCCTCCCCTTGACACACATTCAGCTCCCTCTTCTTTACATCTATTTTCCCTTGGTCACTGCTATTTCTGTCCAGTGGCTAAAGCACTGGACATGCTCTTCTGCTCTTCTTTGCATGTTTCTTGTGCTAATAGCCTAGATTGATGGCTCTGTCTACTAGATGCAGAAACTCCTGTGTACATGAGTTCTCGGCTCTAATATCGAAAAGTGGCAAAAAGGACTAGTAGTTTTGAAAGCGCACTAGAGGAGAAACAGAATAGGGTCAAGGAATTCACTCTAATTGCTGAGGTCGGAGCACAAGCACAAACAGAGTGAATTGGGTCCCCATACGCTGATATCCATATAATAAGTGGACAGTTGACATGCATGGGAAAGGGAGATGGGACCTAGTTGAGAGCTCTCTCAGAGAGTCAGTGTTGGTGCACTGAGCCAAATGGCTCCTGTGCTGTAACATTCAGAATATCAGTTCCTAATGCAAGTAGTACAAGTCATTCCACTTCCTGCATCAGCCACCATTATCTACAGCCTTAGTGAGATTGCCAGTTTATTGCTAATGTAGTGTCTAATTATGAGTAAATCTGTGGTATGGACAACTTTGTTGCCACCGTCAAAACCTACTTTAGTTAGGATCCTTGCAACAAATTTTTATTGCATAAATTTAAGCTAGACTCAAATGTAGGCCTCAGGGATTAAAGGTCATTGTTCTAATGCAGCACTCCAGGATTTTCAAAATAAACATCCAATAAATCAAATCCTGTTCAACACAGATCTGATCAGTGTGTGTTGAAAGTTCAAATTGGCAGCTGTACAGATCCTTTGTAAGGTAACCTGGTTAAGGTTTGCCCAGCATATGGTTAAAGATCAAATTCCCCTAATCATGTATGAAATTGTCAGATCTTCTGAGGGTGTGGAAACTTTTCGTGCCCAGTTTAACATGGTGTGGGCGAGTTGCAGTGGCAGAAATTTGATCAAAACCCAGATTTCATCAAAAACACATCAAAACCAGATGGAGAATTTGCTTACATCTCCACATACTACCTTTTGCCAACATCATCATCCACAAGCATAGGTCAGCTTTCACATGTCACCAATGACGCTCAATTCTACATTTCTACCACTGCTACCAACAACAACTTGCAATGATATCCAGCCCTTAAAGTAAAGAATGTTCCAAACAGCTTCACAGACAGCTGTAAGAAAAATGAGCGGAAAAGAGTGGTTAGGGGTGATTTTGAAAATATTTTAAGGAAGCAAATGGAAGTAGGAGAGTCAGAGCGGTTTAAAGAGGGAAGCACAGAAAGTAGGACTCAAATGGCTGAAGGCTGTGCCGCCAATGGTGGGATGAAGGAGGACAGTGTCAGAGGAATAGCTGTTTGGAGGAGGGGGTATTTAAGGCTAGAAGAGATTGCAGAGGGTGGGGTGAGTCCATGGAAAGATTTACAGCTGAGGACAAGGATATTAAATTTAATGGGGGTGAAATTAGGGCCTAGAAATTGAGTGGGCTTAGCGCCCAATTAGTGGCGCTAGAGGGCCTTGCGCCGGACTTATAGCCGTTTTGCAAATTGACTTGGGCCTTACCATTGGCGTTAGCCGGTAGCGCTGCGCCGGCACCGATGACGTCATCGGTGTGCGCAGCGTCCCGGTTGCCGTGGTAACCCGGCCCCAAGCCCAAATTCAGTTGCGCCCGCCTCGCCCGTGGCAGGCGCAACTAACGAATGTGAAAAGTGTTCTTACACGCCTTTGCGCCGGCGCATAAAGGTGGAGCGGCGGCCGGCCGCGTTCCCGGCGGCCGCCTGCCCGCACCTCCCTTCCCGGACTCCTGCATCACCCCCCCCGCGGCCCTGATGAGTGTGTGCTGCGAGCCCGGCACTTCCCCGAGGTGCCGGGCTCAGATGTCGGGGGAATCCGCCGGACAGTTGTCGGCTGCAGGCAGCTCCTCCTTAACAGAAGGAGGAGGCCTGCAGTTCCCCAGCCTGCCGCACCGCATCGGGTGCCGCAGCGGGGGATTAGCGCCGGGAAACCCAATTCAACGCCCGTTTTCAGGCGCTAAAACCCTCCTTTAGCGCCCGCCGCCCTCTGGGGCCGGCGCAACCGAATTTTCATCGGGCGCTGCCGCATTAACGCTGGCGCAAAATTTCTGGCGCTACAGCCCTGGCGAGCCCACAACCCAATTTCTAGGCCTAGGTATCGTTCCGTTTGGGGCACTAACTTTAGAAATTTTGACAATATAGCGTTAGGCACTAAGGAATCTGGGCCTAGAAATTCAGTTGGGCCCCGTTTGGGGCGCCAAGCTCGCCTGGGCGCCGGAATTACCGCTGCGAGCGGAGTCACTTGCGCCATCCCGATATTCAGTTTCTGCACCCCAAACGGAAGCGGGCCGCTACTCGAGGCTCCCCGCGCCCCGCTTGGGGCGCTCACACTGAATATCGCCGCGCTAAGGGCCACAGCGCCACACGCTGTGGCACGGCACGCTGCAGTACTGCAGGCCTTCCTCCCACTGTTAAGGGGGAGGTGCCTGCAACAGCACGATCCCCGCTCGCAAGTGCCGGCAAATGAGCCCGGCACCAAGGAGAAGTGCTGGGCTCTCGGGAAACAGCCGGCAATGCCGTGGGGGGGGGGGTTTAGGAGGCCGGGGACGGAGGTGCTGACAGGCGGCCGCCGAAAAAGCGGCCGCCACGCACCTCCACCTTAACTTGCGCCACTACCGCCACAGGTAGGCCCTGTGAACCGGTCGCAATTTGCGACCGGCGTTAAAGAGGCGGGCGCGACCAAATATGGTGATCGGGGCAAGAGCGGGGCGCTGCGCACACCGATGACGTCATCGGTGGTGGCGCAGCGCTACAGGCTAACGCCGCCATTAGCGCCCCGCTAAATATCGCGGGAGGTGTGGCCAGTGGCGCTAAAGCCACTAAGTGCCCTCTTTGGGCGCTAACTGGTGGCGCAGCCCACTGAATTTCTAGGCCTTGAACTTCTACTAAATTGGGTGTTAGCGCCCCAGGAAGGAAGTGGGGCATTAAATCAAGCGCTAATGACCTCAGTGGGTTGCTACAGGGGCACTACCAGCAGAGCGCTAATGAATTTCAGGCGCAATGCATTCAGCAATGATCTTTCACACTGGTTCCTTCCAGCTCTTAAAGAGGAGTTTGCATCATTGTGCAGATGCTCATTTTCAGCATTGCTGGCTTTGAGGCGACCTGCGAGCATATGAATCCCCTGATGGCTATGGCTGTGCCAACTCCCAGGGAGAGAGCTCGTCGGTTCACAGACAGGGCATTGGAGGCATTGGTGGCTGGTGTGGAGCGAAGGAGGACAATGCTGTTCCCAGCCACTGGAAGGAGACCATTGTCTCAGGTGTTCAGGGCAATGTGGAAGGAAGTGGTCCAGGAGATCTCGGCCAGTAATGTGGTGGAACGCAGCCTGACACAGTGCTGCAAGAAATTCAAGGACCTCAGTCGGGTGGTCAATGTGAGTACATGCTTCAATAGCTCCTACATACCAGCATCTGAACCTCAGTCTGTGCACACTGCACAAACAACCACACCACCACCAATCACCCACCAAACATCTTCACCTACTCAAACTCATATCCACATCTCATGCCTTGCCTACAATCAGAGCTATTCAACGATAGCAGGCATAGCTCCCAAACACATAGCTGGATTCTGACTGAAACACATTTGTTTCTCTTGCGGGCCAAGATGGCCCACAATAGGAGGGAGCAGCAGAGAACAGGCGGGGGTGATGCGCAGCTCCAGCAGCTCTCAGACCTTGAGGTGCGAGTGCTGCGGCTCATTGGGCAGCAGGTGGGGGGCTCCGTGGCTGTCGGCAACGTTGACCTCCTTGGGGGAAAAAACGGTATCTTCAGCCCCTCTCCTTCTCTCGTCCCACTTCCCCCTCACACCACAAACCTTTCTCACTTTTCACCTCCTGAGAATGTCTGCATTCCTTGCTCAATTCCTGCCCCCCTGCCCTCACCTTAATGCGAGTGTTATGCCTTTATGCTTTCAGATAATCAGCAACCAGATGACCAGCCTATCCTTGAGTCCCCCACTGAGAGTGAGGAAGGAGAAGAGGAGGAGGATTAAAGCACCGCGTCACTGCATCTCTCACCCGCAGGTACCACCTCAGATACTGGCACTGCGCGATCTTTAGAAGCAAGTTTAGTAGAGGGGTCTGCACGGGGTGATGCACCGGGGATGAGAGGGCTGCAGCAAAGCCAGGGGGATAGGGTAGCTGGGGAGCCAGCTCCCTGGAGGGCGAGTTCACGTGCGACTTCTGCTGCATAGGACTCAGATGAGGACCTCGATGGGGAGGCGTTCACAAGAAGGGTGATGGACATGCACACCAAGATGATAGGTGCAATGGCAAGGGTGCCCAAGAGCCTCTCGGCACTGATAAGGAACATGGAGGAGTCCGCCTCCAACATTGCACAGAGCTCTGCGTACACCATGGAGTCCATCATTTCCACTGTGCAGAGAATAGTGGACTGCCAGAGAGACCGTGCGGATCCAGACCTCATGACGCGTGTCAAGGGCGATGTGGCAGCTTCCATTGCAGCACAGGTGGAAGTGACACAACGACTTAGAGCTGTAATGCAGTTAATGGTTGCTGCCATCGAGTCTCAGACTGCTCTCATGCAGTCTCAACTTGATACCACAAAAGCACTGACTGCTGCCATCGTCGCTGGTCTCACCACAGTCCACCGGGGATTCACGGAGTCGCAGCAGGCCAGCAATCTCTGCTCCAGCAGATTGGTAGGGATGCTGAGGTGCTGCCCCGGGGGAGTGGCAGTGGGTCAGTGGAGCAGGAACCTGCTGTGCTCTCTCAGGATGATAGCATTCGTGATCCCACCACTGCCACTCCGCCATTGCACTTGTCGCTGCCTGTCATCCAGCCAGCCCAGACTGCCGCCGCCCAGCCTGAGGTGGTGTAGTGTACAGCCAGGCCTTCCAGGCCCAGAGCCAGTCGAGGGCATCCTGCAAGGCCATCTGTAGTCTCTGGCACCGACACTCAGCAGCCTTCAACCAGCCCTGCTGCAGCCAATGGGGAGACACTACGTAGGAGCACTAGATTAGGAAAGGGGACTGTAACAAGGGGAGGCAAGGGTTCGTACAAGGGTGATTAGTCAATATTGTTTTTGTATATATGTGGTTAATGATTTTTGATAAATTTATTACTGGAATGTTGCAGATTTGGTGCTGTGTCTCATTCCAGTTTTGGGGTGTGGTACGGAATCACAAAGTGATGGCATGATGGAGACGTGCTCAGCAACTGGAAAGAGGACTCGAAGTCACTGGAAACGAAGTCTGATGTAGGACCGACCTTGCAGAACGCCGATTGAGTGGCTGCCTCCTCCATCGCTGCTGTTCCTCCTCCTGTTCTGCCTGCTCCTCTTCTGCCTCCTTGTCCTCCTCTTCGTGCTCCTCCTCCTCCTGCGGTGGTGGAGTCATGCCTGGTAGCAATGGCTGCACTCTCATAATGGCGAAGTTGTGCAGCATGCAGCAGACGACGACAAAAAGTGACATCCGCTCAGCTGAGTACTGGAGGGCTCCGCCCGGGCGGTCAAGGCAGCGGAACCATTGCTTGCGCACTCCAATGGTCTGCTCAATGATGTTCCTGGTGGCAGCATGACTCTCATTATATGACTACTGGGCAGGAGTGTTGGGATTGCGGAGGGGAGTCATGAGCCAGGTGGAGAGCAGATAGCCCTTGTCTCCCAGCAGCCAGCCGCAAGCTTGATGTAGTGGCTGGAATAGATATGGCACACCAGTCTGGCGCAGGATGAAGGCATCGTGGCTGCTGCCAGGATAGCGGGCATTCACATTGAGGATTCGCTGTGTGTGGTCGCATACCAACTGCGCATTGAGTGAGTGGTAGCCTTTGCGGTTACAGAATACCTCAGGATTGTTATGAGGAGCCCGCAAAGAGACGTGGGTGCGCTCAATGGTGCCCTGCGCCATGGGGAAGCCAGCTATCCTGGCAAAGCCACATGCACACTCACGCTGCTTCTTTCTGGTAATGGGGAAGGAAATGTAGAGAGCATCTGTGACCTCGTGGATGCAGCAATGGACGGCAAACTGGGAGATGTCATCTGTCGCACACTGGAATGATCTGCTGACGTAGAAATTGAGGGCGGCGGTGACCTTGACTGCCACTGAAAGAGCCGTGGTGGTCCTGACCTGAGGCTCAAGGTCTGGCTGCAGGAGGTGGCAGAGCTCTGTGACCACATCCCTGCTGAAGCGGAACCTTCTAACCTCAGTGAAATTCATGTAGGAGAACTGCTGCCGGAATATCCTGGGTGGGTAAGGCCTCCTGTTGAGAGTCCTGTTGGCCCTCCTACCTCTGGCCACATTTTACACTCTGTCTCTGTGCCTCAGTTGCTTCCGACGTTGACGCTGAAGGGCGAGGTCCAGTGCCAGTACAGCCCCCATGAAAGGATCTAAATATTGTACTTTCAAATCTCCCCTCAATGAAACTGAAGAATCTTTATGTTCCAGAATACTCGTTAAAATGCAGAACGCTGAAATCGGTCAAAAGACCTCTTTGCCGATGTGAAACGAACAACACAGCATTGTTAGCCAATAAAAACTAAACCGGATGGACGCCTTTAAATAGCACTCCTCCAGGGGACATCTGAATGAAAGCTGCCTCCTCTACCTGTCATTGTTAATGGCAGGTGCACAAGCAGGGGGCGAGAGGGAATTTTTCATCCGAGGCGCTGCCGCGACGCTGCGCACCAATGACGTCACACTCTCCGGGCGCAGGTGATCGGGGCACAATGTCTTACTGCCGCCGCAAAACTCCTACTGAAATTAGCGGAAGGCGTTGATATAGAAGCGCCCGGTCGCAAACCCATTTGCCCCTAGAGGTGCTAACTGGAGGTGCAAAAGAGCCCAATTTCTAGCCCTACTAGTGTGTTGGGCGACTGGGAGTCAATATAGGAACATTTGGAATAGGACTAGGCCAATCAGCCCCTAGAGCCTGGGTGCTCCACCATTCAGTTAGATCATGGCTGATCTGTACGTCAACTCAATTTACCCACTTTTTTCCATGGCCTAGAAATTCGGTATAGCCACGTTTGGGGCGCTAGTCCTGGTGATGCGCAAAGTTTAGCGCCAGGCACAATTTAGCACCACCTAGCGCGATATTGGGTTGCAGCTCCCCTAAAGGTGATTGGGACGCTAAATCAGGCGCTGCACGCTACTCTTAAGGCGCTAACCCAGCGGCGCAACCCAATTTCGCGGCGGCGGGGCGCAGCAAGGTTGCTGTCAATAATCACTTTCCCTGAGACACAGTGGCGCCAGCCAGCTCTTAAAGGGACAGGTCAATTGGCATCACCAGACACACTCACTGCCTTTTAGGCCTTCAAAGCGGTGGGAGCCTACCTGTGGCGCACCAGCCTAGCAAGACATGGAAAGGGTGAGGCAGAGGGTGGAACGCCTCACTGATGGGGCATTGGATGCTTTGGTTGGCGCAGTGGAATCAAGGCCAAGGAAGATGGTCGGAATGTGATTTATGTTTTGGACAGTCTCCCGGGTGTGAGAGGCAGTTATGTGTCAGTGTATTAGTTTTGCTTTCTGTTGCCATAGTTTTCTCATGTTTGAAGGAACCACATTTTGTGTAATGAAACACTTTCTTCATTTACAGTGGCCATGCCTGCTATTTACATGCATCTTGCCCTTCACAGGCTTGGGGGTATCAGACCGGTTCCATTCCTGTTCTTGGAATGGCAGCAAGCATTCCGTGAGAGGGGCCTAGAAGCTACTTCTGATCAGCCTCTGACGCGCAGCCTGAGAAGAGCCGCTTGCGTAGAAGTTCAGGCCAGCAGCCATCTTCTCAGCCGCCGACAGAGATGTCCTGCACCTTATCTGAGGCTGCAGATCTGGCTGAAGCAGCTGGCACAGCTCAGTCACCACCTCCTTTCTAAACCGCAGCCTTCTGACACACTGCTCCTCCGGCATGTTCATGTAGGAAAACTGCTGCCGGATAACCCTGCCAGCGTAAGGTCTGCTGTGGTGACGTCTGTTGGCCCTCCTCCGTCTGGCCATGCCTGCCCCCCTCTCCCTGCGTCTCAGTGCCCTTTCCAGATGATTCAGCAGCAGGACGTTCCCCTCCAATGCAGCCCCCATAATAAGTGCTCACAGGAAGGTTCCCCGTTGTCAAGGCTCACCAACAGCAAGGTGATGGTCAGAAGGCTGAAGATCGTCTGCCTGCGCTGGTTCAGTGGTCAAATGGCTCTCAGTGTGCAGCTCAGCAACTCTTTGTAGCTCTCGAGGATGTTGTGATCCAAAAATGGCTGCCGCTTTTAAACCACACCAGTCCCCTTTAAATAACGCTCCTCCAGCCCGAGAGCGACTTGGTATGGCTCAGGTAAGCTGTCACTATTAGCGCCAGGCGCTACAGAGGGGTGTGCCACTGAATTTCCGGTCCGGGCACCCAAAAGGCGTTGCACACTCAAATGACGTCATAATCAGCCTGCGCCCATGAGCGGACGCTAAGATTTAGCGCCAGCGCTAAATGCATGCTCAATATGGGGCGAGGCTTTGCGCCCGCCCGGAAATTGGCTAGCGCCCCACTTCTCGGCCTCTTTAGGCGTTAATCAGTGGCGCTATCAACCGAATTTCTCCCCCCATATCTCTTGATACCTTTACCTAATAAAAATCTATCTCTCAGTCTTGACAGCTCCAATTGTTTTAGTATCCACCGCCTTTTTGGGGAGAGAATTCCAGATTTATACTACACTTCATGATTTCTGATTTCACTACTGAATTGTCTAGCTCTAATTTTAAGATTATGACTCCTTGGCCTAGAAATTCAGTTAGGGGCGCCCGGCTCGCCTGGGCGCCGGAATTACCGCTGCGCGCGGAGCCACTTGCGCCAGCGGGAAATTCAGTTTCAGCGCCCCAAGTTGAAGCCGGCCGCTAAAGCGGGGCGCCGAAACTGAATATCGGCGTGTAAAGTGCCGCAGCGCCACCCGCTGTGGCACGGCAGCCTGCGGTACTGCAGGCCTTCCTCTCATTCTTAAGGGGGAGGTGCCTGCAACAGCGCGATCCCCGCTCGCGAGTGCCGGCAAATGAGCCCGGCACCAAGGAGAAGTGCCGGGCTCTCTGGAAACATCCGGCAATGCCGCGGGGGGGCGGGTGTAGGAGGCCGGGGAAGGAGGTGCGGGCAGGCGGCCGCCGAAAAAGCGGCCGGCCGCACCTCCACCTTAAATCGCCCCAGTACTGGCACAGGTAGGCCCCGTGTACCAGTCGCTGTTTGCGGCCGGCGCGGGCGAGGCGGCAGCAACCAAATATGGCCAGCGGGGCGATAGCAGAGCGCTGCGCACACCGATGACGTCATCGGTGGCGGCGCAGCGCTAATGGCTAACGCCGCCATTAGCGCCCCGCTAAATATCGCGGTAGGTTTGCACAGTGGCGCAAAAGCCCTCTTTGGGCGCAAACTGGTGGCGCAGGCCACTGAATTTCGAGGCCCTTGTTCTTGATTTCCCCACTAGAGCAAATAGTGTCGACCTATCAAATAATTTGAAACACCTCAATCAGATCACCCCTCAATCTTCTATACTCAAGGGAATACAAGCCAAATTTATGCAACCTGGCCTCATAATTTAACCCTCTAAGGTCTGTATTATTCTGGTGAATCTGTGCTGCACCCCCTCCAAGTTCAATTTATCCTTCCTGAGGTGTGGTGCCCAACTAACAACACACAAGGAGGCCATTTGGCATTGGCACCCCACTCCATCATAGTCACCCTCTAAAGATGTAATCCATCCATTCCTTACACTCATTCCATCACTCTCACTCAAACTTCTCTCCTTTCCCTCCTTGTAGGAGAAAAGAGCCCACAATAATAGGGAGAGGGAGAGAACCGGAGGTGGCCCTCCATCATTGGCCACCTTAACTGCAGCAGAGGAGGTCGCCCTGGAAGTAGCAGGAGTCGCAGAGCACCTGGAGGAGGGAGACAGAGAGAGGGGGCCATCTCAGCAACCTGGTGACAGAATTACATCTCATACAGCCACATGGCATACAGCAGTCACTCATATGGGGACTGATGTCAGCAGCCAGTGAATGTTCATCATGTGAATAATGGTATCGTTACCCATTCTTGTATCATCTCTTTACTGTCCCACAGGTCCATCAAGAGCGCCCCCCCCCCCCACTCACTGTCCAGGAGGAAGAGGAACACGACTCCTCAGAACATCCTCTAGCCTCTGAGGGCACACTGTCAGCAGACATAAGTGCAGCCGGCACCAGCGCAGATACGCACACCTCGGTGGGTCCTACGTGAGATAGAGTAGTGTTGTGACTTGCTGTGTCACAAGTCACAAGTGAGCAAGACAGGGTGGAGACAGGGACAACAGTGGAGACTCCTCACCAGAGGACACAGGACACTCCCAGCTCTGCTCAGCTGCATACAGAGGCTGAGCCTCGGGGGCCATCCAGGAAGAGGGTGACCCTGGAGGTGCAGCAAGAAGTGCAGGAGGCTCTGACAGGTATTGCAACTGCGATGTCTGCAAATGTGCAGGAAATGGAGGAGTCCATCTCCAACATGAGCACCACCTTGTCGCAGGTGATGGCGACTATATTCTCTACCATGGAAAGGTTGGCCACCTGAATGGAGCAGCTAATGGGCCACTCACATGAGCGCATGGTCTCTATGGAGAATAGATGGATACCTATGGAGAATAGATGGCTATCTATGGAGAACAGATGGCAGACGCTCATACACCTCCTCTCTAGGAGGGATGTCAACGTAGGCTTGGGTCCTCATGGCCCCACTGCTGTGCAGTAAGTTGCTCTCCAGCTCCTTGCTACCAGTGAAGTGCGGGTGGCCTATGAGAGGGGACATGGAAGTGAGGGCTCCTTTAAAGCGATCACAGTTCTCCCCCATTGCAACCCCCTCAGTCAGAGCCCCAAATGCCTCCTGAGATCGCGATGTCCGAGTCTGCCCCTGCACAGTCGAAGGAGGAGCAGACTTTGGCGGCACCATCACAGGCTCCAAGACCCAGAGAACATCCACCAAAAGTGTTTATGCAGTCGCAGCAGGGAAGTGAGGAGGCTGCCTCTAACTCTGCTGAAGCCACAGGGGTAGCACCTCGTAGAAGCACGTGTAAGAGAAAGATGAAACACAAGTAGATGCACAAGGGTAAGCACTTGGGTATTTTAATAACTGTTGGTGTAAAGTTTCCCCCGTTACTGTGATGTCACAGATAAAAATTATCGGCTGGAAATTCATTATAGCCCAGGACTGGGTGGTATAATTAGAAAAGTTGGAAAATTAACGTCAGGCGCTAATGCTTTAGACTGCATGGAAAATTCGTGCTCACTGCTTAAATGAAATTATTGGAATCCTAATTCAAGTCTTTAAGCCCAAGCTCATTGGCATTACACTCAAAGGGTGTACCATATCAGGTGCAGTCTAATCGCAAGTCACGATTGCCACAGGCTTTTTCCAGTTCGTAAAGGGAACGGTCATTGATGTTGCAGAACCTCAGCAAGCAGAAGCAGGTCAAGGAGAAGGAACCGGAGGACTGAAGAAGCTGTACTCATGGTAGATCCACGCCCCAGGGAGAGAGCCTGCAGATTCTGCGATCAAGCATTGGAGGCGTTGGTGTTCGCTGTGGAGAGACGGAGGGCAGTGCTCTACCCGACAAGTGGCAGGAGGCCCTCGCCGCAAGTCTTCTGCACCATGTGGGGGGAGGTAGCGCAACACGTCTCGGGCAGCACTGTGGTCCCCAGGACCCACACACAGTGCAGGAAGAAATTTAACAACCTCACTCGGGTGGGCAGGGTGAGTGAATGCTTCTACAAATGCTACGCACCACCATCTGAACCACAGTCTTCACACACTGCCCAAACACCACACCCCCAGCACTCACCCACCAACAATCTGTATCTACCAACACTCACACCCACATCTCACACCTTGCACACAATGATAGCTATTCAACTATGGCAGGCACATCCCCCAAACACATTGCTCCACACTCATTCACACAGTTTCCTTTCTCTTGCAGGCCAAGGTGGCTCACAACAGGAAGGAGCAGGAGTGCACAGGCGGGGGACAAGCCGACACCCAACCACTGTCTGCACTGCAAAATAGAGTGATGCAAATTATTGGGCACCATTATTGCCAGGTGGTGGGTGCCATGGGCACCTGTGATGTTCACTCCATTGGGGATAACAATGGTATGTTCATCCCTACTCGTCCTCCTCACATCCCACTTCCCCCTCACCCCACAAGCATTTCGCACTTTTCAACTAATCAAACTGTATGCATGCATTTCTCCCTTCCTGCCCCCCTCCCCTCACCTTAACCTGACACTTGTAACTGTCAGCGTTCAGATAATGAGCAAGCACCTGAGCAGCCTGTCCCTGAGGGCACCGTAGAGAGCGGGGAAGGAGAAGAGGGGGAGGAATAAAAGATGTAATAGTAGAGCGCTTGGAAAACAGTGACAGGATCGGACAAAGTCAATATGGATTTACAAAAGGTAAATCATGCTTGACTAATCTACTGGAATTTTTTGAGGATGTAACTGGTGGAATAGATAAGGGAGAACCAATGGATGTGGTGTATTTGGACTTTCAGAAGGCGTTCTATAAGGTCCCGCATAAGAGATTAGCGTGTAAAGTTAAGGCACATGGGATTGGGGGCAAGGTACTGACTTGGATAGAGAACTGGTTGACAGACAGGAAGCAAAGAGTTGGAGTAAACGGGTCTTTTTCCGAGTGGCAGGCAGTGACTAGTGGGGTACTGCCGGGATCGGTGCTAGGACCCCAGCTATTCACAATATATATTAATGATCTAGACGAGGGAACTAGATGTAATATCTCCACGTTTGCAGATGACACAAAGCTGGGTAGGCGTGTGTGCTGTGAGGAGGATGCGGAGAAACTCCAGTATGATTTGGACAGGTTGGGTGATTGGACAGATGCATGGCAGATGCAGTATAATGTGGATAAATGCGAGGTTATCCACTTTGGTGGCAAAAACAGGAAGACAGATTATTATCTGAACGGCAATAGATTGGGAAAAGGGGAAGTGCATCGAGACCTGGGTGTCCTTGTGCATCAGTCGCTGAAGGTAAGCATGAAGGTGCAGCAGGCGGTTAAGAAGGCAAATGGTATGTTGGCCTCCATAGCGAGAGGATTCGAGTACAGGTGCAAGGATGTCTTGCTGCAGTTGTACAGGGCCTTGGTGAGACCACACCTTGAGTATTGTGTGCAGTTTTGGTCGCCTTACCTGAGGAAGGATATTCTTGTCATGGATGGAGTGCAGTAAAGATTCACCAGACTGATACCTGGGATGGCAGGAATGACGTATGAAGAAAGATTGGGTTGATTAGGCTTATATTCGCTGGAGTTTAGAAGAATGAGAGAGGATCTCATTTAAACTTATAAAATTCTAACAGGACGAGACAGACTAGATGCAGGAAGGATGTCCCCGATGGCGGGGGAGTCCAGAACCAGGGGTCACAGTCTAAGGATAAGGGGTAAGCCATTTAGGACTGAGATGAGGAGGAATTTCTTCACCCAGAGAGTGGTGAACCTGTGGAATACTCTACCACAGAAGACAGTTGAGGCCAATTCATTAAATATATTCAAGAAGGAGTTAAATATATTTCTTAAGGCTAAAGGGATCAAGGGATATGGGGAGAAAGCAGGGACAGGGTACTGAATTTGGATGATCAGCCATGATCTCATTGAATGGCGGAGCAGGCTCGAGGGGCCGAATGGCGTACTCCTGCTCCTATCTTCTATGTTTCTATGTTTCCAGGAAGAACACACTGCGTCACTGCATGTCTCACCCACAGACACCAGCTCAGACACTGGCACTACGCATTCTTTAGAGGCTAGCATATTAGTGGGTTCTGCATAGGGTGAGGCACCGGGGACGAGTGGGCTGCAGCAAGGCCAGGGGGAAAGGGTGGCTCGGGGGCCAGCTCCCTGGAGGGTGAGTTCACGCACGAGTTCTGCTGCACAGGACTCAGATGAGGAATTCGATGGGGAGGCGTTTAGAAGAAGGGTGATGGACATGCACATTGAGATGATAGGTGCAATGGTAAGGGTGCCCAAGAGCTTCTCAGCAATGATAAGGAGCATGGAGGAGTCCGCCTCCAACATTGCACAAGGCTCTGCACACTCCATGGAGCCCATCATTTCCAGTCTGCAAAGGATGGTTGACTCCCAGAGAGACCATGGCGACCCAGACCTGATGCCGTGTGTGATGGGTGATATGACAGCTTCCATTGTAGCACAGGTGGAAGTGACGCAACGTCTTAGTGCTGTAATGCAGTCTATGCTTGGTGGTATCCAATCTCAGACTGCTCTTTTGCAGACTCAGCTTGATGTCACGGAAGCTATGACTGCCGCCATCATGGCTGGGTCTACCACCGTCGACCGGGGCTTTCATGGTGTCACAGCAGGCCAGCAATCTGTGCTCCAACAGATTGCTAGGGATGCTGAGGTGCTGCCCCGGGGGAGTGTCTCTCAGGATGACAGCATTCCTGCTCCCACCACTGCCATTCCGCCATTGTCCTTGTCGCTGCCTGTCATCCAGCTAGCCCAGACTGCTGCCGCCCATGCTGAGGTGGTGCAGTCTACAGCCGGGCCTTCCTGCTGCAGCCACTGGGAAACACTTCCTAGGAACACTAGAGTAGGCAAAAACACAATAACGAGAGGCACTAAGGGATTGCACAAGGGTGAATAGTTACATTTTTTTTGTAATTATGTGTTCACTGATTATTGATCAATTTATTAATTCAGTTTGGATTCTTTTGTAGTGTCTTTCATTTCAGTTTTGTGCTGTGATATGGCCTGCGACAGCAATGGAATGATGGGGATGTGGTGAGCAACAGGGATCTGGGGTTTAATTCATTCGAACCACAGTCTGATGAGGCGGTTATGGACCGCCCTTCCGGAAGGTAGATTGAGTGGCTGCCTCCTCCCTGTTCCTCCTCTTTCTCGTCCTCCTTGTCTTCCTCTTCCTCCTTGACCTCCTCCTCCTCTCCCTCTTCCTCCTCCTGAGATGGTCCTGCAATCCCTGGTGGCAAGGACTGGGCTCTCATGATGGTCAAGTTGTGGAGCATGTAGCAGACTACCACGAAATGGGACACCTGCTCAGCCAAGTACTGGAGGACTCCTTCTGAGCAGGCAAGGCAGCGGAACCATTGCTTCAGCAGGCCGATGGTCTGCTCGATGATGTTCCTCGTGGCAGCATGGTTCTCATTATATGACTGCTTGGCAGGAGCATCAGAGTTGCAGAGAGGAGTCATGAGCCAGGTGGAAAGCAGATAGCCCTTGTCTCTGACCAGCCAGCCACAAGCTTGACGGGTGGCTGGAAGAGTGCTGGCACACTGGTCTGGCACAAGATGAAGGCATCGTGCCTGCTTCCAGGATAGTGGGCATTGACATTGAGGATTAGCTGTCTGTGGTCGCACACCAACTGCACATTAAGTGAATGGTAGCCTTTGCGGTTACAGAGGATCTCAGTATTGTTATGTGGTGCCCGCAAAGCCACGTGGGTGTAGTCAATGGTGCCCTACACCATGGGGAGCCCTGCTATCCTGGCAAAGCCATATGCATGCTCGTCGTGCTTCTTTCTGGTGATGGGAAAGGAAATGTTGTCCCTTCTCCTGCTGTAGAGAGGCTCTGTGACCTCTTGGATGCAGCAATGGACGGCGAACTGTCTTCTGTTGCAGACTGGAAGGATCCGCTGGTGAATAAATTGAGGGTGAATGTGACCTTTGTAGGGGGGCATCTTTTACCTGGTTTATGGTAATTTACCTTCCTTTACCTGGTTTACGGTAATTCACCTGGTCAGGCAGCCTTTTTCCACTGCACGGTGACCAATCTCAATCAGCGGTTTTGAATCGCTAAACCACCCCTTCCAGTTCTGACTGGAGGAACTTATAATTAATGATATATTAAAATGGACAAATGGTCTGGATGCGAGAAAATCAAATTTTATTAAACTAAAGAAACTACACCACACGATTAAAGTAATCACAGTAAAATGGCTTAAATAGGGGAGGAATAAAATGGACACAATGAGGGAAATCGACTAAAGTACAATTCTAACAAAATCCCCACTTTACACCCACCCCTAAGCCTATCCTAAGTTGCCTTGTGGAAGGCCAGAAAAATATACGCTCACCACTGTAATGCCAGCTCCGTGCCCCATGAGATCTTCACTGTTCTGAAGTAAAGAAACACCCCAGTGTTTTAAAAGTAAACTGCTGGTGTTTTTACCTCTTCAGACAGACTCAATGCTGTAGAGGGCACACGGAGGCAAGCCAGAGAGAGAGAGATGCCTCTGAGAAGCTATCCTTTTATACCCCAATTTTGGGGCCGAAATGTTACCGCCCAGATCCAGAAGTTTCTGGGCTAAAACAAAAGGGATCCAACTGTCCCCATTGTCCAGTAATGGGTGATTCAAACCCATTCAATTTTAAACTGTTCCTCTTCTCAGTTTAAGTGTCTCTTCTGTGATAGCTGCAGTTTTGAATGTGTCTTCATTCATCCTGATGGGTTTGAATGGAGTTGTATTACTATGTAAACAGAAACCCATTGCCTGTGGTCAACTGAGACTGCAGTCTCAAGTAGTTACTCCTTGTGCAAGCATCCTTGTAGCAGTTTCTGTAAACAAATCAATTGTCTCTGCAGGGAGGGGCTTCCCGAATTGCCTTTGATTGGCAGATTCAAACGGGCTACTCCCCAATGTAAACAAACAGCTTGTAGGTTACCTGACCCACCCAATACCACAGGGTGATTGACAGCTCGGGCTCCATTCAAATGCTAATGGCCTGTCTGTCCTTTTTCCTGCTGAAAATTCTGTTTCCATGAGGTTCAAAACTCAAGAGTACATCTTTTCTTTAATAAAATGTACTATCTTAAAGTGTGCGATTTTTACAAAGTCCTTTGATTCCAGTGTCCAAGTGCTGCTTAGTTCACGGGCTCCTTAACGCAGCCTTTTGCGGTTCTGGACACATTTTAAAACATTGTCCAACCCAGAGACAATTTAAATCACACAAAGTCTTCGTCCACGATGTGGATTAATATTTCCCGATCTTTGGGGGCTGAGGGGATTTTGCGAACCCCTACACCTTGACTGCCACTGAGAGAACTGTGGTCACACTGATCTGAGGCTGCAGGTCTGGTTGCAGGAGGTGGCAGAGTTCTGTGACCACCTCCTTGGTGAAACGGGACCTTCTAATACACTGCTCCTTGCTTAATTGGAGGTAGGAGAGTGCTCTCAGAATACCTTCGGAGGGTAAGGCCTCCTGTTGACAGTTCTGATGGCCCTCCTCCTCCCTCTGGCCGTATGTTCCAGTCTTTCTCACTGCCTCCGCTCCCTCCGCTATAGATCTTGGAGAGCAAGGTCGAATGCCAGTACAGCCCCCATTAATGTAACCAAGTGTAGCAGTTTGATTTCTTTAAGAATCAATGTAGCTACTTTTTAGTTGGCACAGCAGTCCTGATACTAAAAAACCTTGAAATCATGGAATGAGACTGATGCACTATGTGCTACTGACAAGAAAGCGCTGAGACTCCACTAGCATACAGCTGCGACTCATTACTAATGATCCTTTTAAATAATGTCCCTGTAGCCAGTTTCCTGATGCTTAACGCCAGCTCTCCCTTTCACTGTTTCCTCCAGGCGCTAAGGTGGGTGGCGACAATCAATTTCACAGATTGAGCAATCAGTGAGCATTGCACATTCACTGATGTCACGATCCACCTGGCGTTGAGGCTCCCTGCGATAACTGTTAACGGCGGCACTTCGGGGGGGTCGGGATTTGGCGTGCGGGTGCAGATGCAAATTCCTTCTGCTCCTCCTCCTCGTCTTCCAGCTGATTGTCCTCCTCCTTCTCTGAAGAGGCTGTGCGCTCAGAGCCTTGATCCTCATGCAGTGCTAATCCTCGCTGCTGCGCTATTTTGTGCAGGGCGCAGCAGATCACGACGATCCTGGAGACCCTGGCTGGTGCGTCCTCCTGATCTGTCAGGGCATCTGAAGCTCATTTTCAGCATGCCTATTGTCTGCTCTATGACACATCTGGTGGAAATGTGGCTTCCATTATATCTCTCCTTGGCCTCAGTACTTGGCCGCCTCAAGGGTGTCATGAGCCACGTCTTCAGTAGATAGCCGCTGTCTCCAAGCAGCCAGCTAGAAAGTATGTTTGGAGCTGTGAAGAGCTGAGGGAGAGTGGGCTGGCGCCGGACGAACATGCATGATGATTTTCCTATGGTTGCAGATGAGTTCCACATTGAGGGAGTGGAAGCCCTTGTGGTTGACAAAGACTCCTGGGTGATGTGGGGGTGCCCTAATGGCCACATGTGTGCAGTCGATGATGCCCTGCACCCGTGGGAAGCCAACCAGAGCAGCAAAGCCGAGCGCCCGCTCAGTAATACTGGCTTCATCAGTGGCAAAGCTAATATAATTGGCTGACTTGCCAAACAGGGCATTGATGACCTGTGTGATGCATCTGTGGGTGGCCAACTGCGAGATGCCACAAATGTCTGCTGCAGATCCCTGGAAGGAGCCTGAGGTGAAGAAGTTGAGGGCGCTGGTGATTTTGACAGCCATCGGTAAGGCGTGTCCACTTCCTCCTCTGGGCTGCAGGTCTTGCTCCAGCAATCTGCAAATGTATGTGACGACCTGGCGAGATAGCCGCAGCCTCCTTTGGCAATTTGCTGCTCAGTCATGTTGAGGAAGCTCATCCTCTGCCTGTATATCCTGTGTTGGGGATATCGCCTCCGGTGCGGTGCAGCCCTGCGCTGATGCCCTCTGTCCTGTGGAGCATCAGGTGGTTAAGGAGAAGGTTGGTAGTGTTGTTGTTGGTGCTGCTGGTGTTGGGACTCATCGTGGTACAATTCTGAGGACCAAGGTGAGACAGTATAAACGGCACCAATTCTGATAGAAACATAGAAGATAGGAGCAGGAGTAGGCCATTTGGCCCCTCGAGCCTGCTCCGCCATTCAATGAGATCATGGCTGATCATCCAAATTCAGTACCCTGTCCCTGCTTTCTCCCCATATCCCTTGATCCCTTTAGCCTTAAGAAATATATCTAACTCCTTCTTGAATATATTTAATGAATTGGCCTCAACTGCCTTCTGTGGTAGAGAATTCCACAGGTTCACCACTCTCTGGGTGAAGAAATTCCTCCTCATCTCAGTCCTAAATGGCTTACCCCTTATCCTTAGACTGTGACCCTTGGTTCTGGACTTCCCCGCCATCAGGAACATCCTTCCTGCATCTAGTCTGTCTAGTCCTGTTAGAATTTTATAAGTTTCAATGAGAACCCCTCTCATTCTTCTAAACTCCAGCGAATATAAGCCTAATCGACCCAATCTCTCTTCATACGTCATTCCTGCCATCCCAGGTGGTGAATCTTCGCTGTACTCCTGCCATGGCAAGAATATCCTTCCTCAGATAAGGTGACCTAAACTGCACACAATACTCAAGGTGTGGTCTCACCAAGGCCCTGTGCAACTGCAGCAAGACATCCTTGCTCCTGTACTCGAATCTTCTCACTACAAAGGCCAACATACCATTTGCCTTCTTAAACGCCTGCTGCACCTGCATGCTTACCTTCAGTGACTGATGCACAAGGACACCCAGGTCTCGTTGCACTTCCCCATCTCCCAATCTATTGCCGTACAGGTAATAATCTGCCTTCCTTTTTTTGCCACCAAAGTGGATAACCTCGCATTTATTCACATTATACTGCATCTGCCATGCATTGCCCAATCACCCAACCTATCCAAATCATACTGGAGTTTCTCTGCATCCTCCTCACAGCACAGACGCCCACCCAGCTTTGTGTCTTCTGCAAACTTGGAGATATTACATCTAGTTCCCTCGTCTAGATCATTAATATATATGGTGAATTGCTGGGGTCCTAGCACCGATCCCTGCAGTACCCCACTAGTCACTGCCTGCCACTCAGAAAAAAACCAGTTTATTCCAACTCTTTGCTTCCTGTCTGCCAACCAGTTCTCTATCCAAGTCAGTACCTTACCCTCAATCCCATGTGCTTTCACTTTGCACGCTAATCTCTTATGCGGGACCTTATCGAAAGCCTTCTGAAAGTCCAAGTACACCACATCCACTGGTTCTCCCTTATCTATTCTACCAGTTACATCCTCAAAAAATTCCAGTAGATTAGTCAAGCATGATTTACCTTTTGTAAATCCATGTTGACTTTGTCCGATCCTGTCACTGTTTTCCAAGTGCTCTGCTATTACATCTTTTATAATGGACTCTAGCGTTTTCCCCACTACCAATGTCAGGCTTACCGGTCTATAATTCTCCGTTTTCTCCCTACCACTTTTTTTAAATAGTGGGGTTACATTAGCTACCCTCCAATCCATGGGAACTGTTCCAGAGTCTATAGAATTTTGGAAGATGACCAGCAATGCATCTATTATTTCTAGGGCCACTTCCTTAAGTACCCTAGGATGTAGATTATCAGGCCCTGGGGATTTATCGGCCTTCAATCCCATCAATTTCCCTAACACCATTTCCCTACAAATACTGATTTGATTCAGTTCCTCCCTCTCATTAGACCTTATGTTCCCTAACATCTCTGGGAAGTTACTTGTGTCCTCCTTTGTGAAAACAACCAACGTATATATTTAATTGGTCTGCCATTTCTTTGTTCCCCATTATAAATTCCCCTGATTCTGGCTGCTTGACTTCACCAATCTTTTTCTCCACATATCTATAGAAGCTTTTACAGTCAGTTTTTATGTTCCCTGCAGCTTACTCTCATACTCTATTTACTCCCTCTTAATTAATCCCTTTGTCCTCCTTTGCTAAATCCTAAACTGTTCCCAATCCTTAGGTTTGCTGCTTTTTCTGGCCAATTTATATGTCCTCTCCTTGGATCTTATGTTATCCCTAATTTCCCTTGTTAGCCATGGTTGAGTCACCTTTTTTGTTTTATTTTTATGCCAAACAGGGATGAACAAATTCTGTAGTTCATCCATGCGATCTTTAAATGTTTGCCATTACCTATCCACCTTCAACTCTTTAAGTAACGTTCCCCAATCCATCCTGGTCAACTCGCGCCTCAGACCTTCATAGTTTCCTTTATTTAAATTCAGGACCCTAGCCTCTGAGTCAACTACTTCACTCTCCATCTTAATGAAGATTTCCATCATATTATGATCGCTCCTCCCCAAGGGGCCTCGCAGAACAAGATTGCTAATTAATCCTTTCTTATTACAAAATACCCAGTCTAAGATAGCCTGATCTCTATTTGGTTCCTTAACATATTGGTCCAGGAAACCATCTCATATACATGCTAGGAATTCCTCCTCTACAGTATTGTTACTAATTTGGTTAGCCCAATCTATATGTAGATTAAAGTTATCCATAATAATTGCCGTGCCCTTATTGCACACATCTCTAATTTCCCGTTTAATGCCATCCCCAACCTCAGCATTACTGTTTGGGGGTCTGTATACAACTCCCACTAATGTTTTCTGCCTCTTGATATTTCTCAGCTCTACCCATACAGATTCCACATCATCAGATCTAATATCCGTCCTTACTATTGTGTTAATCTCCTCTTTAACCAGCAATGCTACCCCACCTCCTTTTCCTATTTGCCTATCCTTCCTGAATATTAAATACCCCTGGATGTTGAATTCCCAGCCTTGGTCACCCTGGGGCCATGTCTCCGTAATCCCAATTATATCATATCCGTTTACATCTATTTGCGCAGCTAATTCATCCACCTTATCACTAATGCTCCTCGCATTAAGACACAAAGCTTTCAGGCTTGTTTTTTTAACACTCTTAGTCCTTTTAGAATTATTATCTACTTTAGCCCTGTTTGATTTACACCCTTGATTTCTCTGCCTTCCACTTTTGCTTTTCTCCTTCCTGTCTTTTGTTTCTATCCTTGCTTCCCTTTCCTCTGTCCCCCTGCGATTTTAGTTTAAACTCTCCCCAAAAGCACTAGCAAACACTCTGCCTAGGACATTGGTCCCAGTCCTGCCCAGGTGTAAATCGTCCAGTTTGCGCTGGTCCCACCTCCCCCAGAACCGGTCCCAATGTCCCAGGAATTTGAATCCCTCCCCCTTGCACCATTCCTCTAGCCAAGTTTTCACCTGAAATATCCTTCTATTTCTACTCTGACTAGCACATGGCACTGGTAGCAATTTTGAGATTACTACCTTTGAGGTCCTATTTTTTAATTTACCTCCTAACTCCCTATATTCAGCTGTTAGGACCTCATCCCGTTTTTTACCTATATCGTTGGTACTTATATGCACCATGACAACTGGCTGTTCACCCTCCCCCTCCAGAATGCCGTGCAGCCACCCCGAGACATCCTTGACCCTTGCACCAGGGAGGCAGCATACCATCCTGGAGTCTTGTTTGTGGCTGCAGAAATGCCTATCTATTCCCCTTACAATAGAATCCCCTATCACTATAGCTCTCCCCCTCTTTTTCCTCCCTTCCTGTGCTGCAGAACCACCCATGGTGCCAGGAAGTTGGCTGCTGCTGCCTTCCCCCAATAAGCCATCTCCCCCAACAGTATCCAAAGCGGTATATCTTTTTGAGAGGGAGATGTCCACAGGGGACCCCTGCACTACCTGCCTGCACCTATTACTCTGCCTGGCGGTCACCCATTCCCTTCCTGCCTGTGCAGCCTTTACCTGCGGTGCGACCAACTCATCAAACGTGCTATCCACGACATCCTCAGCATCATGAATGCTCCAGTGTGTGTCCATTCACAGCTCCAGCACCGCAATGCGGTCTGCCAGTAGCTACAGCTGGATACACTTCCTGCACACATGGTCGTCAGGGACACAGGAAGTGTCCCTGATTTCCCACATAGTGCAAGAGGAGCATGCCATGGGGCCGAGCTGTGCTGCCATGACTTACCCTTTAATTAATTTAAATTAAATTAAATCAAATCAATACCACTAATTACTCTACAATTAAATGATATACTCAAGGCCCTTGTTTACTAGCACTCCTTGCTACACAACAGAGACCTTAGAAACTATAACCACAAAAATTAAGACTGTCTAAACTTTATAAACTATTAACCTTAACTGTCAAACTATAGAGTAGTATAAGTACTCACCCAATCAGCTGCTTCCTCTTGCCTTTTTGAATTGTGACATGGCCCTGGAACACCGCTGCCGGTCTGCGAGATTGGTAAGCCTCTGAGGAAAAAAGCCCGCGAAAGTGAGTTTAAATACTCACTGTACTGCTGCTCTCCCACTGCTCCCGACACTGGCCTCCTTTTCCCTGTGATGTCACCTTTTATTTTTCTCCAGATGCGGTTGGGGGGTGTCACAGAGCCGAACTCCCGCTGGTTCTCTGTCCCCTCTTGTGCGGCTTTTTAGCTCCTGCTCTCCTGGAAGCTGACAAAGATAGAAAAAGAAAGGAGGACCTCCCTCCCCGAACTCCCTCCCTCACTTACCAAACTCGCAGCTTTACACTCTGTTCCAATCTGCACTCCATGATGTAATAGATGGCAGGTCAAGTAGAGATGAAAGAAGCAATCTGTCAATGGTGTGCTAGGTTCTACCAATGAGGTAACAGTGGATCCTGACTTTGCTGAAAACACTTGCAACCTCTAGAAATCTAAGTCTGTGCTGACAATGCATTCAGCAACAGTATCTGCCTTAGGAAAGTAACCAGGTGTCAGGTGGGAGTATTTATTGTGCTTTCCATGCTGTGCACTGATGAGTTCCATCAACGACCACTGAACTTCTGCCTCAAGTTCACAGACATGGTTCCCGAGCTGTGTGATTCCTGTGGTCATCCAGTGAAATTGGAAAGGTAGGGTTAAAAAGAAGCTTTCGGCTCTGACAAGTACCTAATAAGTAGCTAACAAGTACCTAACCAGGCGGGGGAGTTAAAATTGGGGCCTCTGTCTCCTACCTCCCAACCAATTCCCAACCCAAGTCAAAAGGTTACCTCCAATTACGCACCTATTCATTTTTGATAATAATCTCTTGTGTGCAAACTTATTGAATGTCTTTTGGAAGTCCATATGGATAGCATCTTTAACCACTCCCTTATCTACCTTATTAGAGGTTTCCTCAATAAATTCAACTAGATCAGTCAAACATGACTTACCATTAACAAAACCATGATGGCTCTCTTTGATTAGCTCATATTTGTTCAAGTGCTCAGTCACTCTATCACTAATGACAGATTCTAGTAGCTTCCCCACAACTGAAGTTAAACTGACAGGCCTGCAGTTACCTCGTTTCTCTCCCACACCCTTCTTAAATAATGGAGTGACATTAGCAAATTCTAATCTAATGGAACAATTCCCAAATATCTGATTTTATTCAACTGTGAAAATTAGTTGAACCAAGAAACTGAGTGGAAACAGGTGAGTGTTCATTTAGTGCTGTTATCTTGATCGGCAATTTCCAGTAAGTATCAGACATTAAGGCTCGGACTTTCCTTCGATAGCCTACTTAAAATTGAGTGGGATGGCAGCAGAAACAATGGGAAAATCTGGCAGCAAGGCCCAATGTTGGCTCCCTATCCCAACCTTAATTTCACTCCTGCCAGCACCACCACTGGCTGCTCCTTCCTTACTCACTGCATGCAAATGCTGCCGGTGAGACAGGTTCCTGACACATTTCCCTCCTATCTATCCCTCATAGTGCAACTTCCGGAGACCAGCAGGAGAAGTCTGGCAGTGGGTTCCAAAGTCACAAGTTGGAGAGAGAAGGCCCAGTAGAGGCCTCCTTTTTGCTGATGCCTACAGAAACTTTAGCTAAATTCTTTATAGTACTCTTCTGTACCTTTAAATAGCCTCCTGCTTCTTTCGCTACTGCAGCAGTGGCTGGTACTGCAGCTCCATCAGGATTTTCCTGACTTGCAGAGGCAGGCTCTCTCTATGTGATGAGAATCCCACCAGGAGCCTACCCTTTATGTTAAGTGAAACCCACCCCAGGTAAATAGCTCAGGGTCACAGTGGGATGACAGACAGAAGTTCTGCCCTGACCCTATGGGACAGATTAAGGGAATCCAACTTTAGTTCTTGTATAATGTTACCCATCCTAATGCTAGGATAGACTAACGTGAGGGCCCTCCTGGCAGCATTGGGACTTTACTTAAAAAATTTGAAAGAAAAACGCCCTAGAGAGACTGTTTAGAATTTCTTTTCATGGACAAGCTGCACGAAATGCTGCTTCAATGTACTGCCTGTATATTTGTTTGGGTTTGTTTCATAAAATGTTCTAATTATTTTCTGATAAATTCTAGCCAAGTACATTTTATATTTTAATTGGGTTGTTATGTGTGTGTGCTTCGAAACTCGGTTACAAAATTCCCATTTTTGAAATTGGAAACAGAAACTGTATAATTATCATCTGAAACATTTGCAACATGAGAAATGAAACAGAACCAGATACAAGTACAACTGTAGTTGTTTAGTATGAATGTTAAAACATTAAAATTGTGGGAAAAAATGTCATGAATGTGAAAACGATTAAGCAGAGAGTGTAGATGACATTGATTACATCTATGTAGTTATGTGGGGCGTGCAACTAACTCCCTAACCTCACACAATGTAAGAAAGAGATGACTTTTGGAGATTCTGGTGGATCCACATCAATTATACATGAACATTCCTATGGTGAATGAATAGTCAGCATTAACAGAATTTTACACTTTAAAAAAAACAGGTACAAAGGCGCAGTATAGTAATTTCCCCCCTAATCTGCACTATCTAAGCTCTCTTAAAACTAACTGGTGTGTTTATGGCCTTAAGTGTGGCCCATCAGTGCTGTTTCTGGGTTTAGTACTACTAAAGACTACCCTCGTGGCTACAATGAGATACCACCAAACTCTGCGTAATTTTGTAACCTTGACCTCTGACTAAGGTCTCTGATCCCTAGGTTTGAAAGGCTTCAGACTGTCTCAAAAACTACACAGAATTCACATGCACTCCAACAGATCTAACTCTGGTTCTCTTTGGCATATAGGTTGCACTTTGGCTTATAGCTTTTTTTCCGGGTTAGCTGTTTCTATCATTGTCCTCAAAATGTAACAGGCACCCTGACCACTAACCAATCAGAGTTTCTAATGCCTGCCCTCATGGAATCCTCATTTGATGGATGCAGATCGGAACAGAGTGTTAAGCTGCGAGTTTGGTGAGTGAGTGAGTGAGTGAGTGAGGGAGGGAGGGAGGGAGGGAGTTCGGGGAGGGAGGTGCTCCTTTCTTTTTCTATCTTCGTCAGCTTCCAGGAGAGCAGGAGCTAAAAAGCTGCACAAGAGGGGACAGAGAACCAGCGGTGAGTATTTCTACAGTATTTCTACATTCCAGTTGTTAAAGTAAAAGTAAGGTCTCTAGTTTAGAGGAAGTTGTAGGAGTCTACGTACTCCTAGCAAAAAATACTGAACTCGGAGAGGTTCAACAGAAAAGGTTTAATTCTTGAGACTGCATGTTGAACACAAAATGGTGTCAGAGCCAACACCAAGTCCGACTGCCTTTCATCAGTCCACAGCTTCGACTGCTCCTCCCCCGCTCTGGGCTTAACTATGTTGCAGATCGAGTTTCTTAAAGGTGTGATCCTTCTTAAAGGCATGACGCCTGATTTATAGTCTACGGACCGAAAAGCGGATTGTGTCCTTTCTGTGATCGGTACGCCACACAGCTCCCCCCAGAATCCGCTAGTAGGGAGTGTACGAACCGGCGAGGTGGCTTGATGGCACGGCCGGAACGGCTCTTGGCGGTTGGTGTTGGGAGCGGGGCGGTCGGACGCATCGGGCTCTGAAGCAGTCTGCCCCGCGGTGGGGGTTGGCCCACTTGAACGGGTTCGTTGGGCTCGAGGTGCGCCAGCTTGAGCCGGTTGACCGACACCTTGTCAGTTCTGCCGCCCAATTTGAGGAGGAAGAGCTTGTTCCCCGTCTGGAGTACCTTGTAGGGTCCGTCGTATGGGGGCCGTAGAGGTCCTCGGTGGGCGTCATGGCGCACGAAAACAAATTTGGCCATGTGCAGGCTAGGTGGTACGCGGGTTTTTGGTGCACCGTTCCGGCCGGTGGGTACCAGAGCGAACTGTTGTGCTTGGTTGGCGAAAGCGCAGCGTTGCTGGTCAGCCGACCAGGGGGTCGTGGCGGTGGGCAGGAACTCTCCGGGTACACGCAGCGGCTGGCCATACACGAGTTCCGCCGCCAAGGCTTGCAGGTCTTCCTTGACCGCGGAGCATAGGCCAAGTAGCACCCACGGGAGGCGGTCGATCCAAGCCTCGTCCTCGAGGCTGGCGCGGAGGGAAGCCTTCATGGACCTGTGGAATCGCTCGCACAGTCTGTTGGCTTGGGGGTGGTAAGCCGTGGTGCGGTGAACGGCCACCCCGAGGTTTCGGGCGATGGCGGCCCACAGATCAGAGGTGAACTGCGGGCCTCTATCCGACGTCATGTCGGAGGGGACGCCGAACCGAGCGACCCAGGTACCGATGAACGCCCTCGCGATGTCGGCGGTGGTGGTGGACGTCAGTGGAATGGCCTCGGGCCAGCGGGTGGTACGGTCCACGATTGTCAGCAGGTGCGTGTGACCTTGTGATGGCAGCAGGGGGCCGACGAGGTCGATGTGGACGTGGTCAAACCTTCTTTCTGGCACGGTGAACTCCTCGAGTGGGGCTTTGACGTGCTGGTGGATTTTGGCACGCTGGCAAGCTATGCAGGATCTGGACCAGACGCGCACATCTTTGCGCAGGCCGCGCCAGACAAATCGGTTGGCCACCAGTCTAATGGACGCGCGGGTGCCGGGGTGTGAGAGGCCATGGACAATGTCAAACACCCGTTTTCGCCAGGACGCCGGGACTACGGGGCGGGGTTGCGCCAAGGAGGTGTCACATTTGACTGTGACGGCGGACGGGCCGCAGGCGACATCGGTCAGTCGCAGCCCTGGGAGGGTTGTGGGCGCGGAGAGCAGATCGGGGTCAGTGCGTTGCTCCGCTGCCAGTTGAGCATAGTCCACTGCCAGGTGGGCACCGTGGACGGCAGGGCGGGATAGGCAGTCGGCCACCACGTTGTCTGGACCGGAGACGTGCCGGATGTCCGTGGTGAATTCGGACACCGCGGCGAGCTGGCGTTGTTGCCTGGCTGACCACGGGTCCGCAGATTTTGCCATCGCAAATGTCAGGGGTTTGTGGTCGACAAACGCGGTGAAGGGGCGGCCCTCCAGAAGAAATCTAAAATGGCGGACTGCCAGGTACAGTGCGAGGAGCTCGCGGTCAAAGGCGCTGTATTTGGCCTCCGGGGGGCGCAGTTGGCGGCTGAAAAAGGCCAGCGGTTGCCAGGCCCCGTTGACCCACTGTTCATACATGGCGCCGACCGCGTGGTCGGAGGCGTCCATGGTGAGGGCCACCCTGGCGTTGGGCTGTGGGTGAGCGAGCATGGTGGCGTCGGCGAGAGCCTTTTTGGTCAAGTTGAAAGCGGTCAACATGTCTGCCAACCACTCGATCGCCATTCTGTCTTTCTTACCCCGGAGGGCTTCGTATAGGGGCCGCATGAGGGAGACCGCTCTGGGAACGAAGCGGTTGTAAAAGTTGATCATCCCCAAGAACTCCTGGAGGCCTTTGATGGTGGTAGGCCGGGGGAACTGCTGGACGGCTTGCACCTTGGCGGGCACGGGAATGGCTCCGTCCTGCGTGATGTGGTGGCCAAGGAATTCGATCCTGCTGAGGCCGAATTGGCACTTGGCTGGGCTGATGATGAGCCCGTACTCACTGAGCCACTGGAACAGGGTGCGGAGGTGCTCGATGTGTTCCTGCTTGGAGGAACTAGCTACCAGGATGTCACCCAGGTAGAGAAAGAGGAACTTCAGGTCCCGGAGGACGGAGTCCATGAGGCCGAAGGGCATTCGGAGGAACTCGAATAGCCCAAAAGGGGTGATTATGGCCGTCTTGGGAACATCCGTGGGGTGGATTGGCACCTGATGGTAACCGCGCACCAGGTCGACTTTGGAGAAGACTGAGCGGCCGGCCAGTCTAGCCGAGAAGTCTTGAATGTGCAGTATGGGGTACCGATCCGGCATGGTGGCATCGTTTAGGCGCCGGTAGTCCCCGCAGGGGCGCCATCCCCCGTTGGGTTTGGTGATGATGTGGAGTGGGGAGGCCCAGGGGCTGTTGGAGCGGCGGATGATGCCGAGCTGTTCCATTGTGGCGAACTCGGCCCGCGCGATCTCCAGCTTGGCCGGGTCCAGCCTGTGGGTGTGGGCATACACCGGTGGGCCTGTGGTGGGGATGAAGTGTTCTACCCCGTGCTTAGCAACTTTCGCGGAGAAGGTCGGGTTGGTGAGGGCTGGGAACTCAGCCAGGAGTGCTGAGTAGTCTTCCGTTGAGCGGGCGCGACACTGCCACGCCATTTTGGCTGGTTGGGGGGGGCCATGGCGCCCGGGATAGGTGACATGGTGTTCATGTCCACGAGGCGGTGCCGAGGCATGTCGACCAACAGGCCGTGGGCGCACAGGAAATCCGCACCGAGGAGCGGGGAGAGCACCTTGGCGGTGATATACTCCCAGTGGTAGCGGCGGCCTGCGAGGTCGATGGTGACGGTGCAGGTGCCGTACGTCCGGATGTCGGTGCCGTTGGCGGCAGCCAGCGCAGGGCCGCGGCCGCCTCGCTGGATCTCGAGGGCGGACGCGGGGATGATGCTGCACTGCGCGCCCGTGTCGCATAGGAAACGGCGTCTGGAGGCGCTGTCCATAATGTACAGCAGAGCGCCTGCTTGCCCCACGGCCATCGTGTAGGCCGGTGTGGGGGCGGTTGGAAACGTTGCGGGATGGCTGCAGCGGCGTGCCTGTGCGCCAAACCGGGTATGAAAGTAGCAGTAGCCCTGGGTCGGAGGGCTTGCGGGACGTGGGGGCCTGGGGGGCCTCGTGGCCGAGCTGTGTGGCCGCATGATAGAGGGTGGAGCGCGCGCCGACACTGCAGAGGCCAGGTCGGGGGTGACGGCGTTGTTGGAGCCGGTGAACAGGAGCTTATCGGCTTCGTCGGCCAGGACCTCGAGGTCCGTGAGGCTGGACGCCACGATCGCCGGGCGGATGCTGGGAGGTAGTTGGCGGATAAAGAGCATGCGGAAGAGGGAGCCGGGCGGTTTCTCGTCGGTCAGAGCAAGCATGTGTGAGAGCAAGTCTGACGGCGTGGAGTCACCGAGGCCCGGGAGGTCGAGGAGGTGGCAGTTGCGCAAAAATTGGGAGGCTGTGAATTTTTTAAGGAGCGCGGCCTTGAGATGTGCGTACTTGCCTTCCTCCGAAGGGTTTTGTAGTGTTGTCCAGACTTTCGTGATTGTGGAGCTGCCCAGGGAGGCGAGGAGGTAGTCGTACATCGTTGCGTCGGCGGTGATGCCGCGGAGTCGGAATTGCGATTCGGCTTGAAGGAACCAGGCGGTGGCTAGGTTCTCCCAGGACTCCGGCAGCTTCACAGAAACTGCGTTTGTGTCAGCCATGGTTACGCTTAGGAGTCGTCCTGAGCGTCGGGGTCACCAATGTAGGAATCTACGTACTCCTAGCAAAAAATACTGAACTCGGAGAGGTTCAACAGAAAAGGTTTAATTCTTGAGACTGCATGTTGAACACAAAATGGCGTCAGAGCCTACACCAAGTCCGACTGCCTTTCATCAGTCCACAGCTTCGACTGCTCCTCCCCCGCTCTGGGCTTAACTATGTTGCAGATCGAGTTTCTTAAAGGTGTGATCCTTCTTAAAGGCATGACGACTGATTTATAGTCTACGGACCGAAAAGTGGATTGTGTCCTTTCTGTGGTCGGTACGCCACAAAGTAGTGTTTAAGGGAAGTAAGGTCCCTAGTGTATTTAATATTCTTTAATTTAAAGGAAGTAATGGGAGTAAATTAAGGGTAGGACATGGCAGAGCAGCTCGGCAGCATGGAGAGCTCCTCCTGTGCTATGTGGGAAGTCAGGGACACTTTTGGTGTCCAGGGCAAACACATGTGCAGGAAGTGTCGCCAGCTGCAGCTACTCGAAATCCGCGTTTTGGAGCTGGACTGTGGCTGGAGTCACTGTGGAGCATCCGCGAAGCTGAGATCTTCATAGATAGCATGTTTAACGAGGTGGTCACACCGCAGGTAAAGAGTGCATAGGCAGACAGGAAATGGGTGACCGCCAGACAGAGTATAAGAACTAGGAAGGTAGTGCAGGAGTCCCCCGAGTCCATCTCCCTCTCCAACAGATTTTCCATTTTGGATACTGCTGGGGGAGATGGTTTCTCAGGGGAATGCAGCAAGAGCCAAGTCCGTGACACTACGAGTGGCTCAGCTGCGCAGGAGGGGAGGAAAAAGAGTGGGAGAGCAATAGCGATAGGGGATTCTATCGTAAGGGGAACAGATAAACATTTCTGTGGCCGCAGACGTGACTCCAGGATGGTATGTTGCCTCCCTGGTGCCAGGGTCAAGGATGTCACTGAACGGCTTCAGGGTATTCTGAAGGGGGAGAGTGAACAGTCAAAGGTTGTGGTTCACATTGGTACCAATGACATGGGTAGAAACAGGGATGAGGTCCTGCAACAAGAATTTAGGGAGCTAGGTAGCAGATTAAAAAGCAGGACCTTAAAGGTTGTAATCTCTGGCTTACTCCCGGAGCCACGTGCTAGTGAGTATAGGAATAGGAGGATAGAGCAGATGAATGCGTGGCTAAAGAGTTGGTGCAGGAGGGAGGGCTTTAGTTTCCTGGATCACTGGGTCTGCTTCTGGGGAAGGTGGGACCTGTACAAGTCGGACGGGTTGCTCCTGAACCGGAACAGGACCAACATCCTTGCGGGAGGTTTGCTAGTACTGTTGGGGGGGGGTAAACTAACTTGGCAGGGGGATGGGATACGGAGTGGAGCTATAGTAGGGTGATGCACAGCCAAATATAGAGTAAAAAACATGTCAGCCTCGAAGGCAGAGCACATATGTAATGGCACAAGGGAGTACAGCAAGGCTGGATGGCATTAATTTTAAGGCAAGGAGTCTTGCGAGTAAAGCAGATGAATTGAAGGTGTTGATGAACACATGGGAGTATGATATAGTTGCTATCACAGAGACATGGTTGCGGGAGGGGCAGGATTCCGGGGCTCAATATTCCGGGGTATAGAATCTTCAGGCGAGACAGAGGCGGGTGTAAAAAAGGAGGGGGTGTCACAATATTAATCAAGGAGTCAATTACTGCTGTAAGGAGGGATGATTTCTTAGCAGGTTCCTCTAATGAGGCCATATGGGTAGAACTTAAAAACGAAAAGGGGGCAAGCACTTTGCTGGGAGTGTACTGTAGGCCCCCAAACTGCCAAGGGGAGATAGAGGAACAAATATGTAGGCAAATCTCAGAGAAGTATAGAAATAACAGGATAATAACAGTAGGAGATTTCAACTTCCCCAATATTAACTGGTGGAAGAAGTCACACAACACCAGGTTATAGTCCAACAGCTTTATTTGAAATCACAAGCTTTCGGAGCGCTGCTCCTTCTTCAGGTGAAGAAGGAGCAGCGCTCCGAAAGCTTGTGATTTCAAATAAAGCTGTTGGACTATAACCTGGTGTTGTGTGACTTCTTACATTTGTCCACCCCAGTCCAACTCCGGCATCTCCACACCAATATTAACTGGGATAGTCAGAGTGTGAAAGGCTTAGAGGTTGCTGAATTCTTAAAGTGCATCCAGGAGATCTTTTTGAGCCAGCATGCAGAAAGTCCTACAAGAGAGGGGGTGGTACTGGACCTAATTCTAGGGAATGTAGCCAGGCAAGTGGTAGAAGTGTCAGTAGGAGAGCATTTTGGTAACAGTGACCATAATTTGGTGAGATTTAAGGTAGTCATGGAAAAGGACACAGATGGACCGGAAATAAAGGTTCTAAATTGGGGGAAGGCCGATTTTACTATGATAAGGCAGGATCTGGCCAAAATGGACTGGGATCAGCTACTTGTAGGAAAATCCACATCAGAGCAGTGGGAGTCTTTCAGAAAGGAAATAGAAAGAGTACAACACCAACATGTTCCCATAAATGTCAAGGGTGGGACCAACAAGCCCAGGGAACCCTGGATGTCAAGGGATATACAAGAATGGATTATGAAAAAAAGGGAGGCTTTTGGCAGATACAAAGGACTAAAAACAATGGAAGCCCTAGAGGAGTATAGAAAGTGCAGGGGGGTACTTAAAAAAGAAATTAGGAGAGCAAAGAGGGGCATGAAAAAACACTGGCGGGCAAAATAAAGGAAAATCCCAAGGTGTTTTATAAGTATATTAAGGCAAGAGGATAACCAGGGAAAGAGTAGGGCCCATTAGGGACCAAAGTGGCAACCTGTGTGTGGAGCCGGAAGATGTAGGTGAGGTTTTAAATGAATATTTTGTATCTGTGTTCACTCTGGAGAAGGAAGATGTAGGCATAGAAATCAGGCAGGGGGATTGTGATATACTTGAACAAATTAGTATTGAGAGGGAGGAGGTACTAGCGGGTTTTAGCGGGCTTAAAAGTGGATAAATCCCCAGGCCCAGGCGAGATGTATCCCAGGCTGCTGTGTGAGGCAAGGGAGGAGATTGCAGGGGCTCTGACACAAATTTTCAGAACCTCTCTGGCCACAGTGGAGGTGCCAGAGGACTGGAGAACAGCTAACGTAGTACCATTATTCAAGAAGGGTAGTAGGGATAAACCAGAGAATTACAGGTCAGTGAGCCTAACATCAGTGGTAGGGAAATTATTGGAAAAAATTCTGAGGGGCAGAATTAGTCTCCACTTGGGGAGGCAAGGATTAATCAAGGATAGTCAGCATGGCTTTGTCAGGGGGAGATCATGTCTGACCAATTTGATTGAATTTTTTGAGGGGGTGACTAGGTGTGTGGATGAGGGTAGTGCAGTTGATGTGGTCTACATGGACTTCAGTAAGGCTTTTGACAAAGTCCCACATGGGAGACTGGTCAAGAAGGTAAGAGCCCATGGGATCCAGGGCAATTTGGCACATTGGATCCAAAATTGGCTTAGTGGCAGGAGGCAGAGAGTGATGGTCGAAAGTTGTTTTTGTGACTGGAAGCCTGTGTCCAGTGGTGTACCGCAGGGATCGGTGCTGGGTCCTTTGCTGTTTGTAGTGTACATTAATGATTTAGATATGAATGTAGGAGGTATGATCAGTAAGTTCGCAGATGACACGAAAATTGGTGGAGTGGTAAATAGCGAGGAGGGAAGCCTCAGGCTACAGGAAGATATAGACGGGTTGGTCAGATGGGCAGAACAGTGGCAAATGGAATTTAACCCTGAAAAGTGTGAGGTGATGCATTTTGGGAGGACTAACAAGGCAAAGGAATACACAATGAATTGTAGGACCCTAGGAAGGACAGAGGATCAGAGGGACCTTGGTGTGCATATACATACCCTGAAGGCAGCAGGACAGGTATATAAGGTGGTTAAAAAGGCATATGGGATACTTGCCTTCATTAGCCGAGGCATAGAATATAAGAGCAGGGAGGTTATGATGGAGCTGTACAAAATGCTAGTTAGGTCACAGCTGGAATACTGTGTGTAGTTCTGGTCGCCACACTATAGGAAGGATGTGATTGCATTGGAGAGGGTGCAAAGGAGATACACCTGGGCTGCAGCGCTTCAGCTATGAAGAGAGACTGGACAGGCTGGGGTTGTTTTCCTTAGAGCAGAGAAGGCTGAGGGGGGACCTCATTGAGGTGTACAAAATTATGAGGGGCATAGATAGGGTAGTTAGAAAGGAACTTTTCCCCTTAGTAGAGGGGTCAATAACTAGGGGGCATAGTTTCAAGGTAAGGGGCAGGAGATTTAGAGGGGATTTGAGGAAAAACTTTTTCACCCAGAGGGTAGTTGGAATCTGGAACTCACTGCCTGAAAGGGTGGTAGAGGCAGGAACCCTCAAAGCATTCAATAAGCATTTAGATGAGCAGTTGAAATGCCATAGAATCACAGAATCACAGAATCACAGAAACCCCACAGTGTAGCTGGAGGCCATTTCGGCCCATCAAGCCTGCACCGACACAAATCCCACCCGATCCCTGTAACCCCTACACCAACACATATCCCACCCTATCCCCATAACCCCACGTATTTAATCCCCCTAACACTAAGGGTCAATTTATCATAGCCAATCAACCTAACCCGCACATCTTTGGACTGTGGGAGGAAACCGGAGCACCCGGAGAAAACCGACGCAAACACGGGGAGAATGTGCAAACTCCACACAGTTTGCATACAAGTCTACGGACCAAGTACTGGAAAATGGGATTAGAATAGACAAGGCTTGATGGCCGGCGCAGACACAATGGGCTGAAGGGCCTCTTTCTGTGCTGTATAACTGTATGACTCTATAGGCGTTGATGTTCAAGCATCCTATGTTTATAAGCAGGGCCCTTGGAAATCTGAGTTTGGAGATGAAGTAGTACTGCTAATAACTGTGTTAAACCTTCCCAGTGTTAGCAATTCCTTTGCAAGTGCACAGCACTTACCCTTCTCACATGTGTTTGTGACTAACCCTGTGTTCCTCTAAATCACTGCCATCATGTTCTAATGATTGTCATAAGACGTAGGAGCAGGAGTAGGTCATTTGGCCCCTCGACCCTGCTCCGCCATTCAATAAGTTCATGGCTGATCTGATCTTGGCCTCAACCCCACTTCCCTGCCTGCTCCCCATAACCCTTGACTCCCTTACCATTCAAAAATCTGTCTATCTCCACCTTAAATATATTCAATGACCCAGCCTCCACAGCTCTCTGGGGAAGAGAATTCCAAAGATTCATGACCCTCTGAGAGAAGAAATTCCTCCTCATTTCCGTTTTAAATGGGTGCCCCCTTATTCTGAAATTATGCCCCCTAGTTCTGGATTCCCCCACGAGGGGAAACATCCTCTCTGCATCCACCCTGTCAAGCCCCTTCAGAATCTTATATGTTTCAATATGATACCCTCTCATTCTTCTAAACTCTAATGAGTGTAGGCCCAACCTGCTCAACCTTCCTTCATAAGACAACCCCTTCATCTCTGGAATCAACCTCGTGAACCTTCTCTGAACTGCCTCCAATGCAAATATATCCTTCCTTAAATAAGGAGAGCAAAACTGTACGCAGTACTCCAGGTGTGGTCTCACCAACGTCCTGAACAGTTGTAACAGGACTTCCCTACTTTTATACTCCATTCCCTTTGCAATAAAGGCCAACATTCCATTTGCCTTCCTAATTACTTGCTGTACCTGCATGCTAACTTTTTGTGATTCATGTACAAGGACCCCCAGATCCCTCTGTACCTCAGCATTTTGTAATCTCTCCCCATTTAAATAATAATTTGCTTTTTTATTTTTCATACCAAAGTGGATAACCTCGCATTTTCCCACATTATACTCCATCTGCCAGATTTTTGCCCACTCACTAAGCCTATCTATATCCCTTTGGAGATTCTTTGGGCTGGATTTTATGAATGGAGACGTGTTGGAGGTGGGACTGCTGCCTGCTGGGTCTCAGTCCTGCCTCCATCAGCTTCTGGCCAACCAGCGGGACTTTCCCATTGCATGCTACTGGAGTTTTGGTAAGTGGGAGAAAAATAATTTAAGAGTATTTTGTGAATTTTAGTGTGTTAAAAAGTCAATTATTTGAAGTAGGTTTAATTTTTTATGGGTATATTAAACTATTGGGCAGTTTAAACCGGAAGTAGAATCCGGGTACAAAAGGGGCGGGGCTAGTGCTGTGCACGGAGTGCCTTGTGCATTGAGTGCTACTGGAGTTTTGGTAAGTGGGAGAGTTCGGGCAAGTGGGAGGTGAGGGTGTGTTTTTTGCTCTGTTTTCCCCCCCACTCCCAGGCTTAGACAGCACTGCAGAGGCGGAGCAGCGAGATGAGTCAACCAAACAGGCCCCACAGACAGTATTCAAGGAGGAGGTTGGTGATCAGCTGGTTGGTTGGTTTTCTTCCTTCTCTTCTCTTTTATACCTTTAAGTTGGTAAGTCCTATTGAATAGTGGTGTGATATTATCATCTATATCCGGGCAGGGTCTTCATAACTAATAATAAGAAATTTAATTAATTATATAGAATGGAGCAGGTGATGTGTTACTGTTGCGAGATGTGGGAGCCGGTGGACCCCATTGAGGCTCACGGTGATTACATCTGCGACAAGTGTTTGCTGCTAGAGGAACTCAAGTTCCATGTTATGGAGCTTGAGACCGAGCTTCAGACACTGCGACACATCAGGGAGGGGGAGAAGTTCCTGGACTCTATGTTTCAGGAGATGGTCACACCTATGAAGTTAATTACTGCAGATGTCGTCCGTGGTCAGGGACAGGACGGTGTGACTACGAGTGAGGAAGTTACAGGGACCCAGGATGTAGTGTTGAAGGAGACGCAGCCCTTGCTCTTGTCCAGCAGGATCGAGGTTCTTACTCCCTGTGAGGGCGGGAGCGGGGACTGCAGGGAGGATGAGCAACCTGGCCACAGCACTGTGGTACAGGGGGCCATTCAAGTGCAGGGAGTAAAAAGAAATGTTGTAGTGGTAGGGGATAGTATCATAAGGGGGATAGATAGGGTTCTCTGCAGTCAAGAGCGGGAGTCCCGAAGGCTGTGTTGCCTGCCCAGTGCCAGGGTTAAGGACATCTCTTCTGGGCTGGAAAGAAACTTGGAGTGGGAGGGGGAGGATCCAGTTGTCGTGGTCCATGTTGGTACAAACGACGTAGATAGGACAAGGCAGCACGGTGGCATAGTGGTTAGCACTGTTGCCTCACAGCGCCAGGGACCCGGGTTCAAATCTGGCCTCGGGTGACTGTCTGTGTGGAGTTTGCACATTCTCCCCATGTTTGCGTGGGTTTCCTCCGGGTGCTCCGGTTTCCTCCCACAATCCAAAGATGTGCGGGTTAGGTTGATTGGCTATGATAAAATTGACCCTTAGTGTTAGGGGGATTAAATACGTGGGGTTACGGGGATAGGGTGGGATATGTGTTGGTGTAGGGGTTACGGGGATCGGGTGGGATATGTGTCGGTGCAGGCCCGATGGGCCGAAATGGCCTCTATCTACACTGTGAGGTTTCTGTGATTCTGTGAAGGAAGACGGTTCTGTTAAAGGAGTATGAGCAGCTAGGGGTCAAATTAAAAAACAGAACCTCAAGGGTAATAATCTCTGGGTTATTACCTGAGCCACGAGCGAATTTGGCTAGGATAAATAAAATTAAAGAGTTAAATGCGTGGCTCAAAGACTGGTGTGGGAGAAATGGGTTTTGCTTCTTGGGACACTGGCACCAGTACTGGGACAGGAGGGAGCTGTTCCGTTGGGACGGACTCCACTTGGCCAGTGCTGGGACTAGAGTCCTGGTGAATCATATAACTAGGGCTGTGGAGAGGGCTTTAAACTAATTAGTAGGGGGGAGGTTTCTAGAGAGCAAATAATAGAAATGACAACAGAGAAGGTAATAGATTAGGTAGCAGTGGGGGAATTAAAAAACAGAACGTGTCAGGAAGGGACAGAAGGTATGGAATAAAAAGTAAAGTACTAAAAAGGGAAAAAACAGGAACTAAGTGTTACAAAACATATGTGAAAGTTCTTTATCTGAATGCACGTAGCATTCGTAACAAAATGAATGAGTTAACGGCACAAATAACGACATATGGGTCTGATCTTGTGGCCATTACAGAAACATGGCTGCAGGGTGACCATGACTGGGAATTAAACATACCAGGTTATTTAACAATCAGGAAGGACAGGCAGGAAGGGAGAGGAGGTGGGGTGGCTATGTTAATAAAGGAAGGAATCACTATAATACAGAGAAATGATATTGGGTCAAAGGAGCAGGATAATGAAACAGTTTGGGTGGAGATAAGGAATAATAAGGGGAAAAAAACACTAGTGGGTGTAGTCTATAGGCCTCCGAACAGTTGCAACTCTGTTGGACGGTGTATTAATCAGGAAATAGTTGAGGCTTGTAATAAGGGAACAGCTATAATTATGGGGGATTTTAATTATCATATTAACTGGACAAATCAAATTGGGCAGAGCAGCCTTGAGGATGAGTTCATTGAGTGTATTAGGGATGGGTTTCTTGAGCAGTATGTAACTGAACAGACCAGGGGGCAAGCAACCTTAGATTTGGTCCTGTGTAATGAGACAGGATTAATTAAAAATGTCCTAGTAAAGGATCCCCTTGAAATGAGTGACCATAACATGGTTGAATTCCATATTCAATTAGAGGGTGAGAAGGTTGGATCTCAAACAAGCATGCTGAGCTTGAATAAAGGAGACTATGAAGGTATGAGAGTGGAATTGATTAGAGTGGACTGGGAAAATAGATTAAAGGGTAAGACGGTACATGATCAGTGGTGTACATTTAAGGAGTTATTTTACAACTTCAAAAAAATATATATTCCACTGAGGAAAAAAGGGTGTAAAAGAAAAGATAGCCATCCGTGGCTAAGTAAAGTAATTAAGGATAGTATCCGACTAAAAACAAGGGCATATAAGGTAGCCAAATCTAGTGGGAGGATGAAAGATTGGGAAGTCTTTAAAAGACAGCAAAAAATAACTAAAAGATTGATTAAGAAAGGGAAGATAGATTATGAAAGTAAATTAGCAAAAATATAAAAACAGACAGCAAAAGTTTCTATAGTTATATAAAAAGAAAAAGGGTGGCTAAAGTAAATGTTGGTCCCTTACAGGATGAGACCGAGAAATTAATGGTGGGAAACATGGAGATGGCAAAAACACTGAACAATTATTTTGTATCAGTCTTTACAGTAGAGGACACTAAGAATATCCCAACACTGGACAAACAGGGGGCTCTAGGGGGGAGGAACTAAATATGATTAAAATCACGAAGGAAGTGGTACTTGGTAAAATAATGGGACTCAAGGCGGATAAGTCCCCAGGACCTGATGGCTTGCATCCTAGGGTCTTGAGGGAAGTGGCGGTAGGGATTGTGGATGCATTGGCAGTAATTTTCCAAAACTCCCTGGACTCAGCAAAGGTCCCGGCAGATTGGAAAACTGCTAATGTAACACCCTTATTTAAAAAGGGTAGTAGGCAGAAGGCTGGAAACTATAGACGTGTTAGCCTAACATTTGTGGTTGGTAAAATGTTAGAGTCCATTATTAAGGAGACAGTAACAGGGCATTTGGATAAACATAATTTAATAGGACAAACTCAGCATGGTTTCATGAAGGGGAAGTCATGTTTGACAAATTTACTTGAGTTCTTTGAGGAAGTAACATACAGGGTGGATAAAGGGGAACCAGTGGACGTAGTGTATTTAGACTTCCAAAAGGCATTTGACAAGGTGCCACACAAAAGATTATTGCTCAAGATAAAAAACCACGGGATTGGGGGTAATATTCTGGCGTGGGTGGAGGATTAGCTCTCTAACAGAAAGCAGAGAGTTGGGATAAATGGTTCGTTCTCAGATTGGCAACCAGTAACTAGTGGTGTTCCGCAGGGGTCAGTGCTGGGTCCCCAACTCTTTACAATCTATATTAACGATTTGGAGGAGGGGACCGAGTGTAACATATCAAAGTTTGCAGATGACACAAAGATGGGATGGAAAGTAGTGAGTGAGGCGGACATAAAAAACCTGCAAAGGGACATAGACAGGCTAAGTAAGTGGGCAGAGATTTGGCAGATGGAATACAATACTGGAAAGTGTGAGGTTATGCACTTTGGCAGGAAAAATCATAGAGCAAGTTATTATCTTAATGACAAGAGACTGGAAAGTACTGTAGTACAAAGGGATCTGGGGGTCCTGGTGCACAAAACTCAAAAAGTTAGTATGCAGGTGCAGCAAGTGATCAAGAAGGCCAATGGAATGTTGGCTTTTATTGCTAGTGGGATGGAATATAAAAACAGGGAGTTATTGCTGCAGTTGTACAAGGTATTGGTGAGACCGCACCTGGAATACTGCATACAGTTTTGGTGTCCATACTTAAGGAAAGACATACTTGCTCTCGATTCAGTACAGAGAAGGTTCACTCGGTTAATCCCGGGGATAAGGGGGTGGTCATATGAGGAGAGGCTGAGTAGATTGGGACTCTACTCATTGGAGTTCAGAAGAATGAGAGGCGATCTTATTGAAACATATAAGATTGTGAAGGGGCTTGATCGGGTGGATGCAGTGAGGATATTCCCAATGAAGGGTGAAACTAGAACTAGGGGGCATAATCTTAAAATAAGGGGCTGCCCTTTCAAAACTGAGATGAGGAGAAACCTCTTCACTCAGAGGGTGGTAGGTTTGTGGAATTTGCTGCCCCAGAAAGCTGTGGAAGCTACATCATTAAATAAATTTAAAACAGAAATAGATAGTTTCCTGGAGGTAAAGGGAATTAAGGGTTATGGGGAGCGGGCAGGAAATTGGACATGAGTCTAGGTTCGGAATGGTCATGGCCCTGTGGGTAGTGGAGTGGGCCCAGGGGCCGTGTAGACTGGTTCTGCTCCTACTGTGTTCTAATTCTGTGTTAGATTTCAGGAGATGGTTTTATTCCTGTTCCTGGCTGGGGTGGAGATCGCCTTTACAGAAGGTAAGTACTGTAGAAAATATAGGGACAGAGTGATCTCCTGGAAGAATTTCGATCGCCTAGATGGGTCGGAGAAGAATTTCCCAGATTTTTTTCTCCCAAATTGGCCATGGGGTCTTTTATCTGGTTTTTCACCTCTCCTGGGAGATCACATGGGTTCGGGTGGATGCAGAGTGATAGAAGATTTGAGGTTAGGATCAGATCAGCCATGATCTTATTGAATGGTGGAGCAGGCTCGAGGGGCCGATTGGCCTACTCCTGCTCCTATTTCTTATGTTCTTATGTTGACCTTGTTAAGCCCGCCCAGCGGGCTCAGCAGGCCAATTAGGGGGAAGTCAGTGATAGAACACGTCAACGTATGACGTGTCATCTGTCAAGAATTTTTGAAAGAAGAAATGTCATCGTTTGACAGCTCTGTGAAGCTGTCAAACACTGACATTCTGTGGACTCATCAAACCTTTCTACTTTGCAGAAACCAGCTGGCTGTTGGATCGGAGGATGCAACAGCCAATCTATGATCTCTGCAATGGAGATGTCGGCGACTCCGACTCCACAGCGGCTGAAGGCTGTAGGTAGAAACAAAGGTAAGTTAACATTTTCTAAAACTTTACACTCAACTCACATACTTACCACTCCACACTTGCACCCATCACTCACCTCTACATCGCACTATCAAACCCCTCTGACCCCGCAGAGCTCCTACTCGCCTCCTACACCCCGGCGGGGTACCCCCAGTTCGGGAAGCATGCACTTCAGGATGAAAAATGGGGATAATCCTATTTTCTGCCTGTTAACTACCTGTTAACAGGCAGTTAATAGGCTTTAATCCCTTCCCGCCTCCAAGAAGACAGGACCCGGGGCAGGACGGCTTCCTGCCTCCTGGTAAGAGGTCACAGGGGCGCGTTGGGGTGGGTTTGCCACCCGCCCCCAAATTCTGCAACTTTCCCGGCAGTCCCGCCTCCATACCCGCCCCCTCGGGGCTGAGAAAATCCAGCCCTTTGTGTCCTCCACACAATTTGCTTTCCCACCTATCTTTGTACCATTAGCAAATTTGGCTACATTACACTCGGTCCCTTCATCCAAGTCATTAATATAGATTGTAAATAGTTGAGGCCCCAGCACTGATCCCTGCAGCACCCCACTAGTTACCGTTTGCCAACCGGAAAATTACCCATTTATCCCGACTCTCTGTTTTGTTAGTTAGCTAATCCTCTATCCATGCTAATATATTACCCCCAACCCCATGAGCTTACCTTGTGCAGTAACCTTTTATGTGGTAGCTTATCGAATGCCTTCTGGAAATTGAAATACACAACATCTATTGGTTCCCCTTTATCCACCCTACTCGTTACATCCTCAAAGTACTCCAGCAAATTTGTCAAACACGATTTCCCTTTCATAAAACCATGCTGACTCTGCTTGGCTATATTATGATTTTCTAAATGTCCTGCTACCAGCATTTTCCCAATGACAGATGTTAGGCTACCTGGTCTATAGTTGCCTGCTTTCTGTCTCCCTCCTTTCTTAAGTAGGGGCGTTATATTTGAGGTTTTCCAGTCTGCTGGGACCTCTCCAGAACCTAGGGAATTTTGGTAGATTACAAGCAATGCATCCACTATCTCTGCAGCCACCTCTTTTAAGACCCTAGGATGCAGGCCATCGAGTCCAGGGGACTTGTCCACCTTTAGTCCCGTTAGTTTGCCTAGTACTTTTTCTCTAGTGATAGTGATTGTTTTAAGTTCCCCCCCCCCCACCCCAATAGCCCCTTCATTATCCATTATTGTCAGCTGGTACTTGGTTTAGCTGGTGGTGGTGGTTCGGGACTGCAACATCATTCAGCTGGAGCCAGCTTCCTTGTTGATGCCTTTCTGAAGTTCAACACAAATGAGTGCCAAGAAATTGGATATAGCCACGAAATGGACAGTGTTAAGGTTGAACGATGTTAAGCTGCGCCACCTCAAAATGGTCTAAGTAGCACGCAAAATTCATGCTGGCTTCTCATTAACATGATTATAGTCATGATTTCAGCACTAAAACTGCTGATCATTGCTTAACATTCAACAGGTGGACCAATATCGGGACTGGTCTAATTCCCAGTCATGTGCGGCACAGGCTTTATTCAGTATTTAAAGGGGAGGTGTATTGATGCTACAGCACCTCATCATCAAGCCAGTTCCAACTGCAGCTGCCACAAGAAGAAAAAGAAGAAGGAAGAATAAGAAACTCCAAAGCCATGGCAGAATGCCCTCCAAGCAAGAGAGCCCGGAGATTTTCGGACGCAGCTCTGGAGGCACTGGTTGTAGCTGTGGAGAGGAGGTGGGCTGTCCTCTTCCCACAGATTGGAAGGAAGCCCTTGGCACACACTTCCCGAAGGATGTGGCAGGAGATAGCCGCCCAGTGATGGCCAGCACTGTGGTGCCAAGGTCGGCTATCCAGTGCCGAAAGAAGTTTAATGACCTCACACAAGTGGTCAAGGTGAGTGAAGGCTTCAGCAAATGCCATATCTTACCATCTGCACCACAAGCCTCACACACTGCTCAATGCACCACACCCCAGCACTCACCAGCCAACAATCTCTACCTATCATCACTCACACCTCACAATCAGAGCTTCACTTCACCCTCATAAACTTACTACTGCTGCAACACGTACACCCACATCTCACACCTTGCACAAATATCAGCAATTCAACTATGGCAGACACATTACTCAAACACATTTCACCACACTCACTCACACACTTCTCTTTCTTTGCAAGCCAAGGTGACCCACAACCCCTGTGAGCAGCAGCAGACAGGCGAGGGGCAGGCTGACATATCGGACCTCAGCCAGCTGGAGGAGAGAGTTCTGCAGATAACTGGATAGCACATTATAGAGGCTGTGGCAACCGGCGAGGTTGAACCCCTTATCCTTCTCACATCCCACTTCCCCCTCATCCCACAATCTCTTCTCACTTTCAAGCTACTGATGCTGTATGCATGCATATCCTGCTTCCCTCCCACTCCCCTCACCACAACCTGACTCTTGTGCAGATCAAAGGCTCAGGAATTCTATGGCTTGGGCATGCTGACCCCCACACCCAAATCTGCAATTTTTCCTCCCATTGAAAATATCTCTGCTCTGGATGCAGAGTCTCACAACTCTGGGCTTATATAGCACTGCATTCTATTCATTTTTTAAATTGCCCACCACATGATCTGGACATCTGAGTGTCAGGTCCATTATTAGGTGTCAGCATAGACTTAGTGGTAGCTCTCTTGTCAGAAGATTGTGCATTCAAGTAATGAGGGAGTGCTGCAATGTTGGAGGTGCTGTCTTTCAGATAAGACTTTAAACCTTTTAGATGAGACTTTAATCTGAGGCCCTGTCTGCCCTCTTAGGTGTTCGTAAAAGATTCCATGTCACTATTCAAAGAAATGTTCTAGTTAACACATGACTAAAACAGATAATCTGATCATTTTTCTCATTGCTGTTTATGAAACCTTGCCTACATAATAATAGTAACCATACTTCAAAACTATTTAATTTGCTATGAAGTGCTTTGGGATGTCATGAGGTTGTGAAAGGTGCTATATAAATACAATTTCTTTCTTTGTATTACTCCAGGTCTCTTTTGGAGTTACCTTGTACTAATTCGATTCCATACATTTTGTGGCCAAATTTACGTAGTACTTTTGATGGGAGTTCGGCAGAACAACTTGGAAATAAGCTGGGACCCAGATACACTGGGTCCCCACAGGTGCTGAACTCCCACCTGCCCCTTACAAGGCCAGTGACACAAGGTGGTGACTCCCTTTGCTAGGAGATCCTACTTACCCAACCTCAGTAGGAGCTGGTACACCCAGTGAAATGAGGTATGGTGAATTCCAGAAGGGTGGAAGTGGGCCTCACAGGGGAAGTAGTCTGGACCCCCAAAGATAAGGGTAAATTATAAAAATTTAAAAAAATATTAGTATCCTTTGGTATTAGAGTGAAGAGGACAAAAAAATTGTTTCTCCCAGGGAGAGGGCAGATCTTCCCCTGATGGCGGCCAGTTTCTGTTAGTGTGGGATTAGTAGGTGCCCAAGATGCACTTGCACTGTTGCAGGCGTCCACAAGCCCCATGCAAACGAGGTGTCATCCCACTGATCCCACATACTCTGGCAGAGTCAGTGCAGGAGAACATAGATGATAACAATCCCAGTGTAACTGTTGGGATCATGGCCTAAAGACTTCCGGGCCCTTTGCTAATAGAGTGAAGAGGACAAAAGAGGACAAGAGGACAATTTATGTTGCATATTATTTAATCCAATGGAAAACACTTTGCATTTCATCTATTCTCTGTCTGTTCAACTGCATAAATGATCCAATTCCTTCTACAAAACATTAGCTGCATCTTTGTTTTTTTTTAGATATTTCCTCTTTAGTGCCATGTGCAAATTTAACAATCTTGAATTTGTTTTCAAACTGCAGGATAATTATGATAATCAGAAACAAAAAGGATCCAAGCACTAACACTTCGCATACTCAACATCTCCTCAAGTCTGACAAAACATCTCTTATTGGTACTGTCTGTTAATCTACTGAAGCTCTACAACTCCAGTTGATGGAACCACCATTTGATGGAGTGTGGTGTGTGTCCATTCTGTGATCAGGAGAGTAGTGGAATGCATTCACACATTTTATGGCAAGTTAGGCTTCTCTTCATGTGCTCATGAGTTGGTTTTGGTAGCTGCAAGGGCTCAGTCATGCACCTATCAATTGTCTAATGACTAGCTACACCTTCCTTGGGGGGAGGTAAACAGGTTCTCTTTGGTATATCTTGCTCCAAGATAGGAATGCCAATGGATGATTGCAATTGATTCAACCCTCTGTAACAAACTAGTATTCCACTGTTGATGGATGACGAGAGAGTCTGGCGCATTAATGGAATCTGGAAGAGTAGATCTCTCACTGAGGGCTGGGATACTTCCCTTTCACCTCCAGATGATCATTTAAGCTGATGCCCTACTGGGTGGGTTCATCCTGACCGGATAAGCAGAACTGGCCACTTGACTGTTTAGTTGACTGCTCCCTCCACAAATCTCTGATTGTTTCTATCTATTGAACACCATTTTCTTCCACAATGAGGAGAGTATGAAGTGAATGAGACTGCATAGTACAGTATTGATGTAAGCATGTTATATAGTCTGTCATTGTTGATTCCACACAGTTCATATCAGCTTGCTGACTGCAATAACACTGTCAAATCTTGTTGTGTGAACAGATATTTATATAGTTGTCTTTGTGAACTTTTAATCATTTTTCAATACATTTGTCTTGCGGTACTTCACATGATTACGCAAATTTTTCTGTATGCATTATCAGGCAGTAAGCAACTGCAAAATTACTCTTTGAAAGCTGTTTAATCATCTATCTTGTTTTCAGCTACTTCCTTTCCATCCCACATATGGCCCAGTCAGGTAATTTATCGTAAAAGAAAAGGCTTACTTTAGGAATAATCCCAAGATCAGGTATCCTCAAATTTCTCTCCCCATTCTGCAGGTCTGTGATATTGTATGCTTTGAGAATAGCACAATCATATCTTGAGCCTAGCAATTACCCTAGTTCCATTTTTTGCATGTCTAATTGTGCATTAATACAGAAGAATAAATGCTATAAATGTTACTTTTTACCCCCTGTCCTGTTTGGGTGATGTCTTACCACAGCTATTGTCTGTACTTAATTTCTGCCAAGCTTTGTAAAAATAATTACTCTGTGCCATGTACAATTTATTCCAGTATTTTTATTTGGCGTGCATTGAATGTGTTCACTAAATAGACAGTTTCCTAGAAGTGAAGGGAATTAAGGGTTACGGGGAGCAGGCAGGAATTTGGACATGAGTCCAGGTTCGGATCGGACATGGCCCTGTGGGTAGCGGAGCGGGCCCAGGGGCCCTGTAGCCTGATCCTGCTGCTATTTCGTGTGTCTAATTCTGTTAGATTCAGGAGATGGTTCTGTGATAGTGGACTGGCGGTTAGGATCAGATCAGCCATGATCTTATTGAATGGCGGAGCAGGCTCGAGGGGCCGATTGGCCTACTCCTGCTCCTATTTCTTATGTTCTTATGATTTATGCAGTCTGTATTTTTGGATTCAGTGCATACATTCATTGCATATATTGGGCCATAATTTTCTGTCATAACAATGTTATTTATGCGCAACTTCAGGCGAGTGAGAGATGCGCAGTTAAACTCAAATGCCCATAAGTTGCTGTCCGAGGTGCATTGCTCTTTCATTAGCTTTACAAAAACAGCACTTCACCATTGAAATGCATTGAATGGTGTGAAGTTGCTGTATATGTGTGGTAGATGCAAACTAAACTACGAACAATGGAAGGCCTTCAAAGAGGAGATAGTTTGGGTACAAACTGGACACATTCCCATATGGGAAAAAGGAAGGGAATCCAAAGCTCGAGCTCCCTGGAGGACTAAAGAAATTCGGCACAAAATTCGGATCGTTAGCACCTGTTTTTTTGGCGTTATGAATGTCCTTAGAGTTCTAAAATGGCATCCGTGGCGTGCGAGCATACTTTTGGGGCAAATCGCGCTGGACGCCATATTGGTGCGGGTGTTAGCATGTGCGCAGTGAACGTCTGCCCGGAAGTATGCAGAGCAGGCAGATAATGACATGAACAGGCAGCACGGTGGCATAGTGGTTAGCACTGTTGCCTCACAGCGCCAGGGACCCGGGTTCGAATCCGGCCTCGGGCGACTGTCTGTGTGGAGTTTGCACATTCTCCCCGTGTTTGCGTGGGTTTACTCCGGGTGCTCCGGTTTCCTCCCACAGTCCAAAGATGTGCGGGTTAGGTTGATTGGCTATGATAAATTGACCCTTAGTGTTAGCGGGATTAAATACGTGGGGTTACGGGGATAGGGTGGGATATGTGTTGGTGTAGGGGTTACGGGGATCGGGTGGGATATGTGTCGGTGCAGGCTCGATGGGCCGAAATGGCCTCTATCTGCACTGTGTGGTTTCTGTGATTTCTGTGATTTCTGTGACATTGCACGCTTATTTGGTGTCAGCGGTACCATTTTGGAGCTCAACGCTCCAGCTAATGCCCTCTCATAACCTCGCACAGCTGAACATGCATTCAGCAGCAGGCAGGACACCCCACCAGCACTGTTTAAAGGGATCATCAATAACTTACAGGTTAGTTGCTGGCTGAGTTCTTCTGGCTGTTGGTGTGATTCCACAAGTGTTTGGTGCTTTTTACAGTTGTTTCAAGTTGCGAAAGTCTACATGGAGTTGTGTGGTAGGTGTTGTCGAACTTTTTCCTGAGTGCAAGGCTCCTGCACAAACCACTTGTTGCCAGATATGGGTTACTAGTAGGAATTCCCCTCGGGATATAGCATGACTTGGAGAATGAACAGAGAGCACACAGAGCAGGACAACTGGTTGGAAGAGGGAGGAGGAGGAGGGCAGGGGGGAGAAGAGATCTCAGCAGCAGGCCATATCTGCCCTGGGTGTTCATGGAGCAATTCACCCAACTGAACCTCAGCAAGAAACGATGTGTTAAACGTCTGCGCTTCAGTAAGGATGTTAATTTCACAATCCTTGAATCTCATTGGTTAAGAAGATATATAGTTACTTGCCCTGTTCACTCAGGTCCCAGATGCTCTGTTTCCCTTGCTGCGACGTTATCAGCTTGTACTTTTAGCAACTTGCCACGGAAAAAATTTAAAAATGTGCAAGAGCAAGGCTTACGAATGGCAGATAACATTTTGCTACAACAAAGTATGACCCATTCAGTGTATTTTGAGTGTGTAAAATTGGTGTGTACTTGGTGTATGTTCAGTAATTCAGTCCACATTCAGTTTTTTTCTGTCTGTTTGAGGTATTTTGTTGTAAACTAAATGTGCATCATTATTACTTCTAGCTCCTCCACATGCCTGGCTTGGCTTATAATGTAAGCCTGCAATTTGTAACTAGTTTGTAAGGAGAGGGCAATTATCTCTATTATTCTGTGTGCATGGTGCAATCACATGTATCATGTGGTAATTACTAAAAGATGCTTGCATTTTATTCATGAGTATTTTTCCTGAATTGCAGCTGCAAAAAGATGATGTCTGTGCTGATAGAATATTAAGGGGCTCCTTCCAAGCTGGCTGGTGGTACCACTGAACAGGTTTGATTAATGATGGCGAGCTTGGAATTACTGAAACAATCTCAAAATCTGTAGTCACCGGTAATTGCCTCACCATTGCTGTCAAAAATGTGATTTAATGATTTATGTGTCCCAAAAAATTGTCTTATTTATTGAGAAATGTATTACTTTGTAAATCTCAGGGTACAGAAGGCACAGGTTGGGATGTGATGATTTACACTGACAAAAAAAGTACTAGGGCCAATTGGGTGAATGTAAGGAATCTATGGCCTAGAAATTTGTGGGTCTAGTGACGGCCGTTAAGGCCAATTTTGAAGAAAAAATGGCGGCCGACTCGCTTCCGATGGGTCCTGTGACGGCCGCCAGTTTGGGGAGGTTGGCAGTGCTGCCATTGCCAGTGCTCGCTGTAGAAATGGAAATGAGGCAGATCATGATGTCAATGAGTGTGCAATGCTGATTTGATGCGCGATCTGCCATTTTCGACGTTGCTGCTCCACTTACCATCCTCTCTTAATCACGACCAGCTGACCAAGCATTCAGCAGCAGGAAGGAGCCTCCAGCAGCGCTATTTAATGGGATCATCCTCGGGTTTTGAAAGAGGTGGCTATAGAGATAGTGGATGCATTGGTTATCATCTTCCAAAATTCCATTGATTCTAGAACGGTTCCCGTGGATTGGAAGGTAGCAAATGTAACCCCCTATTTAAGAAAGGTGGGAGAGAGAAAACGGGGAACTACAGACCTGTTAGCCTGACATCAGCAGTAGGGAAAATGCTAGAATCTATTATTAAGGATGTGGTAACAGGGCACTTAGAAAATAATAATAGGATTGGGCAGAGTCAACACGGATTTATGAAAGGGAAATCGTGTTTGACAAATCTGTTAGAGTTTTTTGAGATTGTAACTAGCAGAATAGATAAGGGTGAACCAGTGGATGTGGTGTATTTGGATTTTCAGAAGGCATTCGATAAGGTGCCACACAAGAGGTTATTAAACAAAATTAGGGCTCATGGGATTGGGGGTAATATATTAGCATGGATTGAGGATTGGTTAACGGACAGAAAACAGAGAGTAGGAATAAACGGGTCATTTTTGGGTTGGCAGGCTGTTACTAGTGGGGTAATGCAAGGATCGGTGCTTGGGCCTCAGCTATTCACAATCTATATCAATGATTTAGATGAGGGGACCAAATGTAATATATCTAATTTTGCTGATGATGCTAAGCTAGGTGGGAATATAAGTTGTGAGGAGGATGCAAAGAGGCTGCAAGGGGATATAGACAGGTTCAGCGAGTGGGCAAGAACATGGCAAATGGAATATAATTTGGAGAAAAGTGAAGTTATCCACTTTGGTAGGAAAAATAGAAAATCAGAGTACTTTTTAAATGGTGAGAGATTGGGAAATGTTGGTGTTCAGAGGGACCTGGGTGTCCTTGTACACAAATCGCTGAAAGTCAACATGCAGGTACAGCAAGCAATTAGGAAAGCAAATGGTATGTTGGCCTTTATTACAAGAGGATTTGAGTATATTCGGTTGCTTTGCGCCTCCCGTTAGTGCCCTAAGAGGGCGTAATGGGGCGCAAAGCAACTAGCGTCTGGGCGCAGCCATGTTTGCGCTGTTCGCGAAATTGATCAGCCATTTTGCAGCAGTGCTAAACACTACCACCAAGATCTCCTGCGCCCGCAGACCGTGACATCAGTCGAGCGTGCAACACCCCGGTAGCGTCCAGGACTGGATATTGAGTGGCGCCCCCTGCCTTACCGCCTGCCGTTAGCAATGACAGGTTGAGGGGAGCGTTTTGCAGTTGGGAAGGGACTGGGGAGCATTATTTAAAGGCAACCACTTCCTTTCCTTTTTTTGTCGGCGACATTTTTGCACCACGCATTCTGAGAGAGAGAGAGGCCCAGAAATTCGGCTCTCCCCGGGTGAGTACACACTGGGTACTCACCCGTAGGCCGAATGGAATTGCCGGTTTCCTGCATGCACTGCGCATGCGCGGGAAACCGGCACTTCCAATCCACTGAAGGAAGAGGTTCAGAGGTTGAACGCGCGCGCAGGGGAGGCTGCGCGTGCGCTTTGAACTTTGGTTTCTCTTACAGGTTTTCCCAGGAGGGTAAGCCTGCAGGATTTACACATTTAAAAAGCAGGCGTAAGGCCTGCTTTTTGCAAGGTAAGTGGTCAATTAATTAAAATTAAAACATTTTTTCCACAGGTTTATTGTTTTTAAATACTTTAAAGCAAGGTAAGTTTATTTTTAGCCCCGTTATAATATTAAATTATTTTTTTCAAAAATTTAAATTATTGTTTAAAATAGTTATTTAATGTAATTTATAGTTTATTTAAAAAGTGTGATTTAAAAAAAAAATTATTTGAAGGTTTACTGCTATTTTGGGCCCGTAGTATTTATAAGTTTTGACAGCTCTACCTGTCAATCTTATGAATGGGCTTTTCCCTCCTCCGATTGGTTGCCCATGGCTCACGTGATCCCAGGGGACGCATCGCACTAACTACGTCCCTGGGACACGCAAGCACAGTGCGCCGGCAGCTGGGCCAGGCCCCGGAGCGGAATTCCACGGGGCCCTACAGCTCAACTGCTGGCGCGCAAGGTAAGTGCAGGTCGGGGGCTTACACCCGCGGGAAGCCCCTGACCTGAATTTCTGGGCCATTGAGAGAGACTTTCTGGAGAGATTCAACGCTATGTGAAGGAGTTTTGGGTACTGAGCAGCACTTTGCAGGTTCATTTTGACTTGACCTTTCTTGCATTGATTCAGAAGAGACTTTGGGGGCTGCACTCTGAGCTCTTTCCCTGGGCCTCTCCATTGTTCTTTCCAGCAGATTTGATGTACAGGTTTTTCCAGGCCGAGATTCAAGGCTGCAATGAGTAGGGTGTGGATGGAGAGCAAGATCGATCCTCCCCTTTAAGAACTGGCCGGCGCCAGTGTGTTCTGTGTTCCATTGCTGACTGACATCACATGAGCTTCGCCAGCGCTCCGAGGTAGCGCCTCGCTCTGCAGTGTTAGCGCCTTAAGAGAGGTCTGTAGCGCCTGATTTAGCGCTCTAATTACCTCCAGGGGGTGATAGAAGCCAAGTTTGCAGTCGGAGGTGATAATTAGCGGCAGGCGCTAGACTTTGCGCCCGGCTGATAATTGCGCTCCAAATGGGGCGACACTGAATTTCTCCCCCAAGATGTCTTATTGTAATTATACAGGGCCCTGGTGAGACAACACCTGGAGTAATGTGTACAGTTTTGGGGAGAAAAATGGAGTCACGCCCCCTTTGGGGCGCTAACTTCGCCGGGGCGCTAACCCAAAAAAATTATCGCCTCCGCGACCAAAATTCACTGGTAGCGCCCCAAGAGGGAAGCGGGGTGCTACTGGAAGCACCCTGCCTCCCTCTTGGGGCGTTGCAAGTGAATATCGCGGCGCTACGTGCCGCAGCGCCACACTCTGCGGCACATTGCGCCACGGTACTGCAGGCCTTCCTCCCCTTCCTAAAAGGGAGGGGCCTAGCACAACGCGACCCGGGGCCCAGCTTTGCCACCAGGGATTGGAGTGCCGGCAAAGAGCCCGGCACTCAAGAGAAGTGCCGGCTCACGGAGTGCAGCCAGCACTCCGCGGTGGGGGGGGGCAGGGGGGCTGCAGAGGAAGCCCGGGATGGCATAGGGGCAGGTGCTGGCAGGCCACCAGCAACAAAAATGGCCGCCCGGCACCTCCCCTTAAATTTGCGCCGTCCCAGCTGCAGATAGGCCCCCCCTGACCCCGTCAGACATAGTTTTCGGCTACTGAAGATCGTGGCTGGGGCGCTGCACACAGTGATGACGTCATCACCGGCGGCGCAGCACCACAGGGCGCTAACAGTCACCTCCGCCGCTAACCTCCCACTGAATTTCGCGGGAGGTGTTGGCGGCGCCCGCTAATGGGAGGTGCAAAGCAACCGAATTTTTAGGCCTTGATCTCCTTGGCCAATTCATTAAATATATTCAAGAAGGAGTTGGATATATTTCTTAAGGCTAAAGGGATCAAGGGGTATGGGGAAAAAGCGGGGACGGGGTATTGAATTTGGATGATCAGCCATGATCGCGTTGAATGGCGGAGCAGGCTCGAGGGGCCGAATGGCCTACTCCTGCTCCTATCTTCTATGTTTCTATGTTTCTATGTTTCCTTACCTAAGGAAGGATATACTTGCCATAGAGGGTGTGCAACGAAGATTCACCAGACTGATTCCTGGGATGGGGGGTGTAAAGTCCGCGCCTCAATAATACACGGACTTCGGGAGAACAGTTTAACAGGTACTTTACTGAACAGGAGGGCACTCTTTTGTTTGGACCCAACAAAAAAAAACCCAAAACAAATTGGACTGTAAATAAACAAAAGTTCAACTAAAATATAACAATTCAAATTAAAATTTGGTTTTCCGGGTTGATGATGCACTCCAGTCCCCGCGGCGCCCACTGGTCGCGGAAATACTCAAGCGTGCCGGCGGACACCGCGTGCTCCATCTCCAGGGCCACCCGGGCGCGAACATGGCCGCGGAAGAGAGGCAGGCAATCCGGCCGGACGACCCCCTCGACCGCCCGCTGCCTGGACCAATTGATGGCTCTTTTAGCCAGGCCCAGGAACAGGCCTACAAGGAGGTCCTCCAACCTGCCCGCTCCCCTCCGCACCGGGTGACCGTAGATCAAGAGCGTGGGACTGAAGTGCAACCAAAAATCGAGGAGCAGCCCCTTCAAGTAGTGAAAGAGGGGCTGCAACCTCTCACACTCAACATAAACGTGAAACACGGACTCCTCCAGGCCGCAAAAAATGCAGGCGGCCTGAGAGTCCGTGAACCTACTTAAAACCATATTGCACGGGACCGCTCCGTGCAACACCCTCCAGGCCAAGGCCCCGATGGAACAAGGGAGGACTCCCGCGTAGCGAGCCCTCCATTGGGGACCTCCGCCTCCGCCGGTCGGCAAGACGCCACGCCAAGGCGTGTCCGGACGGCAGACGAAGATGGCAAAGTGGAGAGTGTGCAGGAGCAGCCCGTACAGGAAACCCCTCAGCGCGGAATGAAAAGGCACGGAGGGTATTTCCTCGAGACGGCTCAAGTTGTGAGGTGCCGGTTCCCGAGGGGAGTTTCGGGGCCGGGCGCCGATGAGGAATTCCGTCCGAATGGGGGTAAACTTGGACGGGATCGCCCCACGTGCTTGAGCCGCCTCGATACACCTAGTGGAGTCGGGGCCCAGTGCCACTTTCACCGACTCGATGGCTTCGACCGCGAGCCGGACGTTAGCCCAGGACAGGCGCCGCGCCAGCTCCTCCGGCGCCATCCAGCCCGCTCCTCCACCATCGAGCAGGTCCCCGACTCTGGTCACCTTGCCAGGCACAGCCCTGCCCTCCGCCAGCTGCCCGAACCCGCGGTCGCGGAGGTGCGGATTCCTGAGCAGCGGCTCCCGAAGGAGAGCCGCCGCTCCTGACGGGGGAGAGCTCCGCCTGGAAGCGACGTAGTTCCAAACCCATAGCAGTTCCTGGTAGAAGACGCCTGCAGCCCACTTTCACAAACAGGAGCTGCGTGTCGTAATTGAGGCCGTGCAGCTGGCGGAAGAAATACGTCACCAGCGCACACCATCTCGGAGGATTCTCGACGTACAGGTATCTCTGCAGCGTCTGAAGACGGAAAGTCGCAGCCTGGGTGCGAAGGCACACCAGCGCCTGACCGCCCTCCCTAAGCGGGAGACTCAGAACCGCGGCAGAGACCCAGTGCTTCCTTTTGTCCCAGAAGAAGTCGATGAGCTTCTTCTGCATCTTGGCGACAAACGCAGGGGGAGGGATCAAAGTGACCAACCGGTACCACAACATGGCGGTCACCAGCTGGTTTATGACCAGCGCTCGACCCCTGTAGGACAACACTCGGAGCAGTCCTGTCCAGCGTCCTAGGCGAGTGTTGACTTTGGCCTCCAGCTCTTGCCAGTTCGCCGGCCAGGCGTCCTCGGCAGGGCTAAGGTAGACTCCCAAATAGAGGAGGTGCGTGGTGCTCCAGGCGAAAGGCCTGAACTCCTCCGGCAGGGAGTCCACCCGCCACTGACCCACCAGGAGTCCGGAACATTTCTCCCAGTTGATCTTGGCGGAGGATGCATCCGAGTAAATCTGCTGGCATTCCCGCATCCTCCACAAGTCAGCAGGATCCGTGACCGTGAGGAGCACGTCATCGGCGTAAGCCGAGAGGACAACCTCCACGCCTGGCCCTTGCAGAGCCAGTCCCGTCAACCTCTTCCGCAAGAGGCGCAGGAAAGGCTCCACGTAAACGGCGTATAACTGACCGGACATGGGGCATCCCTGACGCACCCCACTCCTGAAGCGAAGAGGCGCCGTCAAGGACCTGTTAACTTTAATCAGACACTCCGCGGCGGCATACAGAAGTCAGATCCGGGCGACGAAATGCGTCCCGAACCCGAATGCGCGCAGAGTCCCGAAGAGATACTCGTGATCCACCCTGTCGAACGCCTTCTCCTGATCCAGGGAAAGGAAGGCGACCGACAGACCAGCCCTCTGGGAGTGGTGGGCCAGGTCCCGGACCAGATGGATGTTATCGTGGATGGTCCGGCCTGGGACCGTGTAGGACTGGTCGGGGTGGATCATGTGGGCCAGCACGGTGCCAAGGCGAGCAGACATGGCCCTGGCAAAGATTTTATAGTCCGTGCTGAGGAGGGAGACCGGGCGCCAGTTCTTAAGGAGGCGGAGATCGCCCTTCTTAGGCAGCAGGACAATGACCGCCCTGCGGCAAGAGAGGGGCATCTCCCCGGTCGCCAAACTTTCCCCCAGGACCCGCGTGTAGTCACCCCCCAAGACGTCCCAGAACGCCCTGTGGAACTCCATGGTCAGCCCATCCAGCCCTGGGGACTTTCCCCTGGAGAGCTGGCGGAGGGCGCCGGTCAGCTCCGCCAGACTTAGCGGAGTGTCCGGTTTTTCGGCGCCCTCCGGGCTGACGTTCGGCAGGTCCTCCCACAAAACTCTGCGCGCATCCTCGCTGGACGGATCTGGAGAGAACAGAGCCCTGTAATAGGCGCGGGTCTCCGCGCAGATTCCCTCCGGATCCGAGACCAGAGATGCGTCGTCGGCCAGCAGCCCCAAGAGCTGCTTTCGGACCCCCCGTCTTTTTTCCAGTGAGTAGAAGAAGGGGGAGCCGCGGTCCAGGTCCCGCAGGAGCTGGATCCGCGACCTCACGTATGCGCCTCGGGACCCGACGAGCTGCAGGTCCTTCAGCGCGCCCTTCTTCTCTTCGTACACCTTCCGCAGGGCCGGGTCCTCGATGACCTGACCGAGATGGGACTCCAGGTCAAGCACCTCCTTCTCCAACTGCCCGACCCGGGCCTCCCGCCTCTTGGTCGACCCCTTCGCATACTCCTGACAGAAGACACGGACGTGAACCTTGCCCACGTCCCACCATAGCCTCAAGGAGGGGAAGCCCCCCTGCTTCCTTCTCCAGTCGGCCCAGAACCGACGAAACGAATCCCCGAACCGCGCGTCCTCCAGCAGCAGGTTGTTAAAATGCGAGTACGCAGACCCCCCCCCCGTGCGCGCAGCGGAGCGAGCTCCGCCCACACCAGGTGGTGGTCTGTGCACGGCACCGGCCGCATGGAAGCCGCTGGAACGCAGGAGACGTACACCCGGGAAATGTAGAGGCGGTCGATTCTGGACCTTCCTCCCCCAAACCTCACGCTGGAGTCGGGGTGGAGATTTTGCCAGACGTCCACCAAGTCGAAGGACCCGACCAGGTCCCTCAACTTCTCCATCGCTGCTGGGCTTCACGGGGGACCCGAACGGTCCCTCGCCTCGAGGGTGCAGTTAAAATCCCCCCCAAGGATGACGCACTCGCCCACGTCGACGGAGCCCAAAAGAGCGGACACTTCTTCGAAGAAGCGCACTTGCTGCGCACCGGTCTGAGGGGCATACATGTTCACTAGATGGAGCGGCATGCCCCCCAGGCGAACAGTGACCTGGAGCAAGCGGCCCGGCACGTGCTCCTTGACCCCCAAGATCTCCGGCTGAAAATGCGGGGCCAGCAAGATAGCCACCCCGCTGGAATTGTTGGAGAGGTGACTCATGCTGACCCCTCCTTGCCACTCCAGGAGCCACGTGGCTTCGTCTCCCGGAACAGTGTGGGTTTCTTGCAGGAAGCACACCGCATACTTCCCGTCCCGAAGGACCGAGAAGTTATTGAATCTGCGGCGCGCCTCCCTGCTGCCGTTGATGTTGAGGCTGGCTATGGTTATCTTCATGTCAGAAGCATAGTGCAACCTCTACCTACACCTAATGGGGGGAGGGAGCGCAGCCGTTGGTCAGCCGCCACTTCCTCAGCAGCCCAGTGAGAAACGTTCTGAGCCGACGCAGCTCGAGCGGGTCCACACCCTCGTCCGCGCCCATGATTTTAACGGCGGCGCGGACGGACACGATGAGCAGCGCCAGCTCCGACCACCTGTCGAGGGCCAGCCGGATCTTATTGTGCCGACCCTGGCACATGGCCAGAAAGTCCCGGAGTTCCCTTACGGGAATGAGGAGAGACTCGGCGAGGGGCATGAGGTCATCCAGCGCCTCGTCGACGGTGGAGTCCAAATCATCCTCCGTGCCCATCACCGAGTCCCCATCCTCCTCCAGGGGGTCGTCACCAGCGGCCAACCCGTCCGTCGCGCAGTGCGCAGCGAACGGCTCGGCCGCACCAGCCGGCCCCGCCTCCGCCCGGATCCCACCCCCGCCCGGATCCCACCCCCAGGATCGGCGGCAGAGAATTCCTCCCTGGGCTCCTCTAGGGCCGCCGGGCCAGAAGACGGCGGCAGTTCAGAGCTCCCCTCCGCCCCAGACACCGGAACGACCGGAGAAACCGGGGAGAGAACAATTCCCAGCTCCTCCAGTACGTCCGGCACCAGAGACGCAGCCAGGGGGCCATCCTCCTCCCCGCCACCAACCTCCGACCCAGCGGGTGGGGTGTCTTGAATTAAAACCTCAGCCAGGTCGAGCAGCCCCTGGGAGATGTCCGGGTCGCATTGGGCGTGCTCATTTCCTTCAAACTCGCCCGACCCGGACCCCAGGCCGTCCGACCCGGCGAGGGGTAGCGGCACAGATAAAATGTCAATTTCCGCGAGTTGATCTGCGACCCCCCCCACAGCAGGGTCTCATCCCCATCCCCGGGAGGCACGTGCCGGACAGACACATCTGCCTCAGCCTCCCGAGGGACAGGCGACCCCTGCCGATCGCTGGTGATGATGACAGCGGGGGGGGGGCGGCGCAGTACCCGCGGCGGGCGACGACTCCCCCTGCTCAGAGGGACCTTCCTCCTCCCGGTCCTCCTCCTCTTCCAGGGGGTCGCGCCTTCTTTTTAGCATGGAGGGAGTGAGGGAGACCTCCATGTCTGCAGAGGCCTCCTCCTCTGCTCCCTCCGGCGGAGCAGGTTTGTCGGGTTCCTCGGGCCCGAGCCCGGCCGCAGGTATTGGCGTTACCGCTACGGCGGTTGCGGCCACAGGCTCGGGCACGAGGCCCCTCCCACTCGCGTCTGCCCTGATCAACTCCGCGAGGAGCGCGGGTGTCAGGGGCTCTAAGTTTAAGGGCCAGCCCTCCACGGGGGGACCCGCCCTGAGGTGTTTCGATTTTCGCCGCGCCTTCCTTCCGCCCGGACGCGCTCCCTCCCCCCCGCCGGAGGCCTTGGTGGCATCGGCCTCCGACCACGCATCGGTTGCTTGGAATGCGCCGACAGACCCGGGGGGAGGAGCGGCGGCGGCGCCAGTCTCGGCCGCTCTAGATGACCTGGCGACCTTGGAGGCGGGGCAGTTATTTCTGATGTGCCCCACCTCCTTGCAGGCGTGGCACCGCACACCGTCCGATGTCCAGAAGACACGATAGGTAGTCTCCTTGTGGAGGATGACGAAAGCCCCGTTGGTGTCCTCCTCCCGCTCCAGCTGAATAAAGAACTGGCGCCGGAAGGAGAAGACGTGGCGAAGGCTGGCTTCCCGGAAGCCGAGCGGGATGGGTGTGATCCCCGACCTCACCTCCCCGAGTTGGCGTAAGTGGGGGAGGAGGAGCTCACCAGGAGCAAAGGGCGGGACGTTAGAAATAACCACCCTCTGCGCGGTGGCCTCAAGGGGGTCCACCAGCAGGAAGGTCCCGCCCACGGTGAGCCCCTTGGCGATGGCCAGGGACACCGCCCGCTCCAACCCCAGGAAGAACACAGCCTTCCCGTACATTTTTGAGGCGGCGAGGATGGCTGAAGGGCCGACAACCCCAGCCATAGCCTTTACAAACGCCTCAATTGTCATTGTGGGGTGGGTGTAGCTCTTCACCCCAAGCTTTTTGGTTATTAGTGAGAAAGGTGACGGGGCGGCAGAAGCAGCGGGAGCAGCCGTGGCTGTGGCTGCCACCGCTGCATATGACCTAGCTGGCCCCGCCACCGGCGATGAAGCAGACGCCATTATGGGGTGGTTTTTAAAAAAGAGCTACACTCACCCCAAGTCGCAGGCCTGAAGCTGTTAATGGCCTCGGGTTATTTTAAAGTCCTCCCTTGAGCAGAGGGAGCTGTTAAATTGAAGGCACACCTCTCCCCATATTGATTGGAATTGGGAGAGGGGCCTTCTCCCCTCTGCTCAAGTGGCAATCAATAAAAAGATTAATAGAGGTGCCTCTTGAGAGAGAGAGCAGAGAGAGACAAAGAGAGAGAGAGAGGGGGGTTGGGAAGGAGGGAGGTCGCAAGGGCAGGGTTGCCACTCAGGATGGTGGGTGGGTGGGTGTCGGCAGGGGTGCACTCTCCGATGGAATAAACAAAGTCCCTGTTGGTGGTCTTCTGGCAGGGGGAGAAGATGTCTTCGCCTGGGAAAGCTGGAGATGCCCAGACTCAGTCCTGCACCAGGTCTTAACAATGTTTAATGGAAATTAACCACTTCACCTAGGCAGCTCCAGCTGTCCCAGGCCAGGCAATAGAAGGGGCTGTTTGATACTGGTGTGTGTGGCCTAGTGTTCTACAAGAGCCACACACACACACGGACACCCCTTGGTGTTCCGGTCTTCTTTCCTCCCCACACCTACAGTACAAAGTCTTTTGGAGAGTGCACCAAATAACACCCACCTGCAGATGTTCAGTGAAGATGTTATCCTTCCCTCCTTCCAAGCAGTTGATGGTGGGTGTTGGTTGTTGCTTCTCTCCCCTCTCTCCCTCTCCTGGAACGGAGGCCAATTTGGGGAGGCAGTGGTGGAAAGGCCTCTCCTCTGGTCGGTGTTGGCCTCCTTTTTCCCGCTCCTCTCCTCTGTCCTCTCTCTCCAGGCACCTCAGTAGTTGTTGTTGTCATTGTTGTTGTGGTAGTGGTGGTCTGTGGTTTCTCCTTCTCCTCCTCTCCCTGGTCAGGAGACCACCACTTTCCACTCTCCTGGTTTGGCTGCTCCTTCTCCTCCTGCTGACTGAGGCAGCTCTAACAGGAGGGCAACGTCAGACTGAAATACAGAAGCCTGCTAGGGCCTTTTATACAGGGCTGGCCACTGCCGGTACTGCAGTCTAAAACCAGTTCTTCCCTTAAAGGTACACACACAACAATTCCTCCCCTTTTAGATAAACAGTACATAACATTCATTTAACAACCAAATAATAACTAATTACAACTTTCTGGATATTATATACATCAACTGAAATAATCACTTATAAGTTGAGGAGGCTTCCTGATCCTGACTGGATAGCGCCTTTCTCGAGTATCCTGTTCTTGCGGCGAAGCTGATTCTGGTTCATGGTCACTGGTTGGTTCGTCAGCTTCCAATACCACTGCTTCTGAGGTGGACGCAATCTGTACTTCAGGTTGATTACCAGGTGCACCTTCTCGTGGCACGGGTTTGGCTTGTTCCTGTGACTCTAGAATCTGGTCAGCATGGCGCCTCACAATGCTCTCTCCAACGTCCACTGTGTACATTAGTGGTCCCTGCTGTGTGCATATCGTTCCTGGCTGCCATTTTTCTGTTCAGTAGTCGCGGGCCAAGACTGGTTGCCCTACCTTGAAGCTCCAGGTTGGCTTCTCATTTATGTGGTGGAATTGCTTATCCTCAACATCTCGTCTTATGTTTGGTTTGAGCAAATCCAGGCGACATTTTAGCCTTCGGTTGAAGAACAGTACGGCTGGAGCTTGGTTGGTTACTGCATGTGTCGCATTCCGGTAAGCAAACAAGAAACTATCCATCTTGTGTTGTAGTGGTATGTCGTCATTATACATTGCCTTTATGGCCTTTTTAAAGGTCTGAACAAACCTCTCAGCCAATCCATTTGTGGCTGGACGATATGCGGCAGATGTGTAATGTTTCACCCCATTATTCTCCAGGAACCTCCGGAAATCCTCAGACACAAACTGTGGCCCATTGTCGGAGCAAATCTGTTCTGGCAACCCATTCCTGGCGAAGATGGTCCTTAGGACTGCAATAGTTTTCTCCGTGGTGGTGGAGGACATTTTAATGACCTCTGGCCATTTCGAATGGGCGTCCACAGCGATTAGAAACATTGAGTCCATAAATGGACCAGCAAAATCAATGTGTACCCGTTGCCATAGAGATGAGGGCCACTCCCATGGATGTAGCGGGGCCTGTGGTGGAGCGTTTTGGACCTTCTGGCATCCTGTGCATCTCTTGGTCATATCCTCGATTTCTTTATCGATTCCCGGCCACCACACAAACGCCCTGGCTAGGCTCTTCATTTTTACCCCTCCCAGATGACCCTCATGAAGCTCATTGAGCACTCTATCTCTCAACTTGGGTGGAATTACCACTCGGATCCACACATCAAGGTTCCCCGGCACACTGACAGCTGTTCTCTCCTTGGTGAGAATGCTGGCAACAGTGAGTCGCCATATGCTGGCCATCCCTTCACCGTCAAATCATAGACCCGAGAGAGTGTCGGGTCATTTCGGTTTTCCTTCTCTATACTCGAGTTTGTAACAGGCAAACATTCGACTATGGTCGCATGGAATATCTCAACAGGGTCCACTGCCGGTGTTTCTTCTACCGTAGGCAACAGTAGGCGCGACAGCCCATCAGCGTTTCCATGCTGTTTTGTACCCTTGTACTCTATGTCGTACTGATGTGCCCCTAGAAAAAGTGACCATCTTTTCAGCCGTTGCGCCGTCATCACCGGAACGCCCTTCTTTGGGTTAAAAATGGAGACCAGGGGCTGATGATCAGTCAGTAGGGTGAATTTCTGCCCGTGCAGATAGTGATTGAACTTCTTCACCCCCCACACCAGGCTGAGGGCCTCCCTGTCAATCTGGGCATTGTTACGCTCGGCTGAGGTTAGCGAGCGCGACGCAAAGGCTATTGGCCTCTCTGAACCGTCACGGAATTTGTGTGACAGTACCGCTTCAATGCCGTAGGGGGACGCATCACATGCCAACCGAATCGGTAGTGTTGGGTTGTAGTGGGCCAATACTTCTTTTGAAGTGATTAGGCATTTGCATTCCTGAAAGGCACGCTTACACTCATCACTCCATTTCCATGTCACTCCAGTTTGCAGCAGGGCGTTCAGTGGGTGCAGAATTGTAGATAAATTTGGCAAGAACTTATGGTAGTAGTTCACCAACCCGAGGAACGACCTCAGTTGCGACACATTTTCCGGTGCTGGAGCCTTGACTACAGCTTCAATCTTGTCCGGCAACTTATGCAACCCTTCCTCATCAATCATGTGGCCACAATACGAGATTTGTCTCCTGAAGAACTCGCATTTGGGGCAGTTGGCTCGTAGCCCATATTCCTGTAATCTCATGAGCACCTGCTCCAGGTTGGCAAGGTGTTCATTGTGATTTTCGCCCGTAACCAGGATGTCGTCCAAATAACACTGGGTCCCCGGGATCCCTTGCAGGACTTGTTCCATTGCCCTCTGCCAAATAGCCGGGGCCGATGCTACCCCGAATACCAGTCGATTGTACTGGTAAAGGCCTTTGTGAGTGTTTATCGTGAGGTATTTTCTAGATGCTTCTTCCACCTCCATTTGTAGATACACTTGGGCCAGATCAATCTTTGTAAAACGTTTCCCTCCAGATAGTGAGGCGAAAATATCTTCTATCCGCGGAAGTGGATACTGTACTGTGTGCAGGACTGGGTTCACAGTCACCTTGAAGTCCCCACAGATGCGAACCTTCTTCGGTTCCCCAGGCGTGCTGCTCAATGCTTTCTTCATTACAGGAACGATGGGTGTGGCCCACTCGCTCCAGTCCACCTTGGACAGCACACCCGAACGCTCCAGACTCTCCAGTTCAGCTTCAACGGCTGGGCGGATTGCGTATGGCACCAGTCTGGCCTTGAAAAATTTTGGGTTTGCGTTATCCTCAATCTTTATGGTTGCCTTTACTCCTTTTAGAGTCCCAAGTCCTTGTTGGAACACCTCTTCCGCATCAGATAGAATTTGTGACAGACGTCCAGGTGCGACGTCATCATCCTTTTTGTCAGTCACAGTTAGCGCCAGAATGGAATGCCAATCCAATTGTATTTTTTGGATCCATTCACGTCCCAATAATGGTGGTCCTCCATCTCGTAGTATATACATATATAGTTTCTGTGTTTCCTTGCCGTTATATTTAACTGGCACCCTTATTTTTCCTCTGGGGTAGACCTTTTGCCCCGTGTATGTCTTCAATACAATGGACGTGTCCTTTAAGGGTATGTGTGAGAATAGCCACTCATAGTCTCGTTGATTCATGACAGTTAGGGCTGATCCTGTGTCCAATTCCATCTTTACTGGGGACCCTGCTATCATGAGGGTGACCCAAATGGTTCGGTGATCTTCCTTTGCGATCACGTTGTGTAACTTTAGACAACTTAGTCTCCTGCTCCCGGAGTCCTTATCTCTCTCCTGATCTTCCGAACTACTGTCTGTCAGTTTCTTTACTTTCCTGTACTGTTCCTTAGTAGTTCTTGTCGTGTTGGTTTTCTTTTCCGACCTGCAGACTCTTGCTATATGTCCCATTTTTCCGCATTGCCTGCATACTTTGTCCTTAAACCAGCAGTCCTTCTGCTCATGGGTTGTTCTGCCGCAGCGATAGCACTTTTCTGCTCCATACGCCATTTCGTTAGCGCTGTATTCTTATAGTTTCTGTTGTATTTCCGCAGCTCCCCGTGCTGCTGCTTCGTAGGATACTGCCACGCTGAAAGCCTGTTCTAGCGTCGGGTCCTTTTTTGAAAGTAGTCGTTTCTGGGTTCCTTCACTCTGGAGCCTGCAGACAAACTTATCCCGCAAGGTGTCTGCCAGTCCTGCTCCGAACTGGCAGTGCTTCGATAACTTGCGTAGTTCCGTAAGATAGTCAGCATTGCTCTCATCTTTGTGCTGGTTTCTTTTATGGAACTTGAATCTTTCTGCTATCAGCAGCGGTGTAGGGTTTAGGTGCTCCTGTAAGATATTAGCAATCTCCTCAAAACTTTTCTCCATTGGTTTAGCTGGGGTAATTAAATTCCGCAATAGGCCGTACGTACTCGCGCCCATCAAATTCAATTATACCGGTGCCCTCTTTCCATCGGCCACCTCATTTGCCTTGTAGTACACTTCAATTCTTTCCACATACGTGGTCCAGTCTTCTACCTCGTTGTCGAAAGCAGTGATACTGCCACTTTTTGGCATCTTGGGTGATTTAAAATGGCGCCTCCTGCGCTTTTTCTTCTTCCCCAATGGAATAAAATGGCGCCTCCCGCGCTTTTCCTTCTTCCCCTTGCTGCCGCGTTGCTCCTAGCATTCTACGGGGTAATGGCTGTGACCCGCGGCTTCGGCGCGTCTCGCTTTCCTTCCCCCCCGTTTATTTTCTCTCCGCTGCCCGGTTCTTGAGCACCGACCACGCCCTGTGCGCTCCACCCTCTCTCTCTCTTGTTTTCTTTTCCCGGTGACGCTGCGTGGCCCGTTTTGTAGAGCCGCTCGATTGAGCTTGAGCCCGCCGCAGTCCGGAAGGGTCAGCACACTACCTGCTACCAGCACGATTTGCTGGAACACCTTAACTGGGGAGCTAAGCACAGCTCTCCACAGTCTCTTCCGCAATTCTCCGAACACCGATGAATTCTTTGGGCGGTTGCCCGCGGTCGACACCCGTTGCTCAGACTACGACCTCCAAGAAACCTCCTCTCAGGGCGAGATCCCCGTGAGATGATGCCACACTGCAGGTGAGTTCAAACTTACTCGTTGCCACTGTAAAGTCCGCGCCTCAATAATACATGGACTTCGGGAGAACAGTTTAGCAGGTACTTTACTGAACAGGAGGGCAACGTCAGACTGAAATACAAAAGCCTGCTAGGGCCTTTTATACAGGGGTGGTCACTGCCGGTACTGCAGTCTAAAACCAGTTCTTCCGTTAAAGGTACATACACAACAGGGGGATTGTCCCATGAGGAGAAATTGAGTAGACTCGGCCTATATTCTCTGGAATTTAGAAGAGTGAGGTGATCCTGCTGTCCAGGAAGCTACCCAGCACAGGGGTCCAGTTGGTTACAGGAGTAAAAGGATCACCCCATGATCAATGCCTCATCACCCCACTATGGAAACTGAGATCACTGGAGCAACTAGCAAGTTGCTATGTTATGCAAGTTATACAAGTTATGCCATAAAGACAGCTGTGGAAAAACATTGGTATCATAGAGGCTCAGTTCAGGTGCTTGGACTAATCAAGGGGGGAGGGAAAGCATACTCCAGTATAGTCATGTCAGGGTTATGCAAGTCATTGTGGCTTGCTGTGCATTGCACAATATCAATATTAGAAAGGGTCTTTGCCTTACAAAATGGAGGAAGATGAGCAAGGAGGTCCATGGCATCTGTCTCCGAAGCCTGAAGTTACTCAACAAGATGAGTAGGACTGACAATCTCATGCCGGCTGAATGAAATATACAGGAACTCATAATAACTAATAACTTCCACTAAAGTGTTTCCCTGCCCACTGCATTTCCACACATTTACTTAGGATTTCCAATCACAATTGTCAATAAAACTATCATGTGACCCTAGTTTGTGAAAAGCTCCAAATGCCACTTCTCAGTATAAGAACTGCCATCCTATCCTACTTTGAGAAAATAATCCTACACATTGTTCAATATGCATTCAAATATATGAATTCCTACTTTTTACTAACTGCTGTCTACATTAATTCAGCCCTTTAATTCCAACTTCTTACTTCTTTGAACTGCTACCTCAGGGCAGATAGATGGCTGGGTGTTTCAGCAGGAGCCTTATGGGGTCTGAGGTGACTCTCAGTTTGATGCAGCAAAGGCCCAGAGGAAAACGCTGAAGGCATCTTCAACCAAGGCAAGGTCATCCTCACCTTGAATCTAATACATCAGTGAGATTTTCACATCTTCTCCACATATGAGACTGTGAGTTTCATGATAAGGAAGAGGATATGGAGAATCTCATGCTTCCTCAGGGAGGTTTCATAGAAATAAGACATGGTGAGGGACACTGGAAAGGCAAGGCCGGTGGCATCCATGTATTCAACGTAGCTATGGAAAATGATGACTTAGTCTTTTTACCTTGACTGATCTGGTGAGGTTATTAAAATATTTACAGCAGTGAACAGATATGTAAGGGGTTCTAGAGGTGCCACTTACAGCCTCTGCCACCTCTTTCTACTGGGCTAGAACTGTTGACCTAATTGATTTCCTTTCCTCAGTTTCAAATAGCCTTTATCTCTAACAATACGATCTCCACTAAGGACTCTCTGAGCTTGGCAGTTCTGTGCCCCAATGATCTAGCTTGTGACATCTTTTCATCACCTTGAAAACATTCAAATGGCAGCTATGAGGCTTCCTGCTGTCTCAGCCATTTAAATGCTGCAGCTATGCCAAATGTTCTTCCTACCCAGAGGCTGGCTCCAAATACAGGATGTAAATGGCACTGGAAGCTCACTTACAATCCTGCAGGGAGAATTGGGCAGGGTGTCAGAAGGGTCACTATTGCTTAAGAGTGTGCAGTTTTAGGGCCATTTTAGCACTAAACCCAATACAGAGGAAACTCTAGGTCATCAACTTCCACAGGATATTATCTATAACAATATTTATTCTTGTAAACTTCAATCTCTTCCTAAGCAAAAGATTGAAAATGTTCTGAAACATGAGTGTTGGCATCCAAAAACATTTTAAAGAAGTTGTTTTTGATGGGAGTTTATTCTATGGGGCCAATTTTCTGAGCATGGGCTTGTGGCAGAGTTTTGTCTGCCGGGATCGCATATTGGGAAATTGTTGGTGTGCTCCCTACAATTTTTCACTTTTCAAAATCATTGGAAGCAAATGACTAAAGAGGTAAGGGACAACATAAAACTAAAAGAAAAAGCATACAAAAATGCAAAAACTAGCACAGATCCTGGTGACTGGGAGAGATAGAACAACAAGAGGTGACAAAACAGACAGTAAGAGCTACGAAAAGGAAGTATGAAAAGAAACTTGCAAGGGATATCAAAATCAACGCAACATTTTTTTTACAATTAAATTAGGAATAGAGGGTGGTCAGGTGCAATGTGGGCCCCTTGAAAACTGATAACAGTGATATTGTAAATGAAAATAAGGAAATGGCAGACACGTTGACGAATTACTTTGTGTCAGTATTTACAGTAGAGGAAGCGGATAGCATGCCAGACATCCCAAGGAAACTAATATTAAATCAGGGATGGGGACTCTCCAAAATTAACGTAAGCAAAATAATAATAATGAAAAAAATAATGGCACTAAAGAGTGACAAATCCCCAGGACCAAATGGTTCCCATCCCAGGGTTTTAAAGGAAGTAGGTAAGAACATTGCAGATGCCCTAACTATAATCTTCCAAAGTTCTCTTGATTCGGGAACCATTCCTTTAGATTGGAAAATTGTGTATATCACTCCACTACTTAAGAAAGTTGAGAGAGAGAAACCAGGGAATTATAGACCAGTTAGTCTAATATCTGTTGTCGGGAAATTACTAGAGTCTATAAGGATAGAGTGACTGAACACCTTGAAAATTTTCAACTGATCAGAGAGAGCCAGTATGGAACTGTAAATGGTAGATCATACCTGATGAACCTGATTGAATTTTTTGAAGAGGTGACTAAAGTAGTGGACAGGGAAATGTCTATGGATGTTATTTATTTTGACTTCCAGAAGGCATTTGATAAAGACCCTCATAAGAGACAGTTAGCTAAAGTTGAAACTCATGGAATTGAAGGCAAATTATTGATCTGGTTAGGAAATTGGCTGCTGGACATGAGACAGAGAGTAGGGATAATGGGCAAGTACTGTAATTGGCAGGATGTGACTAGTGGTGTCCCACAAGGATCTATGTTGGGGCCTCAACTATTCACCATATTTATTAACTGCTTAGATGATGGAATAGAAAGCCACATATCCAAGTTTGCCGATGACAAAAAGATAGGTGGTATTGTAACCAGTGTAGATGGGAGCTTAAAATTACAAAGAGATATTAAAAGATTAAGTGAATGGGCAAAACTGTGGCAAAGGGATTTCAATGTAGGCAAACTTGAGGTCATCTACTTTGAACCTAAAAAGGATAGAATAGAGTACTTTCTAAATAGTGGAATGCTAGAAACAGTGGAGGTCCAAAGAGACTTGAGGGCCCAGGTACATAGATCATTAAAATGTCATGGACAGGTAGAGAAAATAAGTAAAAAGGCTAATGGAATGCTGGCTATATCTAGAGCAACAGAATACAAGGGGGTAGAAGTTATGCTACAGCTATACAAAGCCCTGGTTAGACCATACCTGGAGTACTGTGAGCAGTTCTGGGCACCACACCTTAGGAAGGATATATTGGCCTTGTAGGGAGTGCAGCGTAGTTTTACCAGAATGATACCTGGACTTCATGGGTTAAATTACGAGGAGCGATTGCACAAACTAGGGTTGTATTCTCTGGAATTTAGAAGGTTAAGGGTGATTTGATCGAAGTTTTCAAGATATTTAAGGGAAATGGTAGGATAGATAGAGAGAAATTATTTCCGCTGGTTGGGGAATCTAAGACTAGGGGCATAGTCTAAAAATTAGAGCCAGGCCTTTCAGGAGTAAAGTTAGGAAACACTTCTACACGCAAAGGACGGTAGAAGTTTGGGACTCTCTTCCACAAACAGCAATTGATGCTAGATCAATTGTTCATTTTAAGTCTGAGATTGATAGATTTTTGTTAACTAAAGGTATTAAGGAATATGGGCAAATGCAGATATATGGAGTTAGGTCACAGATCACCCATGATATTGAATGGCAGAACAGGCTCGAGGGGCTAAATGGCCTACTCCTGTTCTTATATTCCTATGTTCCTAAATCTAAAGGGATTGCATTGTTGCTGTAAAAGGCATTGGTCAGTCCTCATCTGGAGTACTGTGTGCAGCTCTAATCATGTAATCAGGAAGGATATTATTTCCCTTGAGAGAATACTGAGGTGGTCAATAAAGATGAAAGGTTAAATAAGGTGGGTTTGTTTTCTTTGGAAAAAATAGAGACTTCAAGGTGACCTACTTGAAGTTTTCCTGATTGCAACAAAACTGATTCAGACAAATTGTTCATTGTAGTGCGGATTCAAAGAGGACATAGATTAAATTATTAAGATCACCAAAATAGCAAAAATGTAAATGGTTTTAAGACAATTAGATGCACTTCTGGAGAAAGACATGAATGAGAAATGTGGTAAGAAGGTAGGGGTCAATCTGTAAGAAAGGGTGAACTTGTTAGCATTTGGTATTTTTCAAATTTCTAACAATTGTTTTTATGTTTGATTGAGAACCCTTCTGATTATATCCAGCATGAATGCTTACTGTCGAAGAGCATTAAATTCCATTAGAGGAACAGGAATCTTGCATAAAAATGATAATGTCCTCATTAACACTGGGCTACAGAAAATAATGCACCTTACTGTCTCATTACAGCCTACAGTTTCTTAATTTTATTTGAAACCTTTTTGTTTTGAGTTAATGTTGTGTCCCATTAAACTGAAGAATGGTAGTGCTGCAGAACATTGCTGACACCCAGAAACCATGTTGAACATCCTTTGGCTGTAATATTTAACCAATCGGCAGCCCCAGCAAAGAAGTCACTTATGGACTAATCAAGGTCCCTGTTCGATAAATATCACACCGAACAACATGGATTCCTCTTTTATTTCTTTGATTCCTATGTGTTTTCAGTGGAGTTTGAGAAGAGCAGTGTACCTGCCAGATCACTGGGGTTAAAAACTAATCTGTACAAGTTGCAGAAATGATATAGACATAAATTATATAAGATATATTCTTGATCAAACTAGTGTGCTTCCAATTTTGGGACTGGTTATGTGATAAATTGTGCACTCTAATTTATTGAGAATAGCTTAGCTCTACCTGGAGTGCCATTTTAATATTCTACAATCTATGTAAGAGGATGGTTTCTGGACCCTATGCAACAAATGCCAGAATTCTACGGCAACTATCAATTGGTACCTTACAACTGTGTAGAAGTTACCCTGAAATGTACTGCAGTGAAGACAAGGGTAGAGAGAGAGAAACTATTTCCTCTTGTCAGAGAGTCCAAAACAAGAGGCATAACCTTAAAATTAGAGCTAGGGTGTTCAGGGGTGATGTCAGAAAGCACTTTACACAAATGGTAGTGAAAATCTGGAACTCTCTCCCCAAAAAAGGTCAATTTCAAAACTGAGATTGATAGATTTTTGTTAGGCAAGGGTGTTAAGGGTTACGGAACCAAGAGGGGATGGGAGGCAGATGGAGTTAAGATACAGATCAGCCATGATCTAATTGAATGGTGGAGCAGGCTCAAGGGGCTGAATGGCCTATTGCTGTTCCTATGTTCCTAATAATTGACAGCAATAACATTGTACAAGAAAGAATGGAATGAGGGGTCATTTGGCTATGATACTTCCAACATATACAACCGGTATTATCATGGACATTACCCAACTTGTCTAGATCATCGAGTAAAAACTTCATGATATCAATATATTATTATGCATTCCTGCCTGAAATCAATCAACAGATAATACTTTAATGTTACCAACAAGATTGAAGAACATGGGGGAAAAGTTTGTATGCTCCAACAGAATTGCCGGTGTCACCGGCAACTCGAGTAAACGGTCATCGAAAATGGCCACAGCGCTAACTTTGAAAAATTGGCTCCGGAGGTTGGAGCTGTGGAGCGCAACGCTAACTTACCGTGCAATGCCCTCCTGGCGGGGTTAATGGAGGTCTCCAATCTGAAGTTCCTGTCCACAATCGGAAGTGCTGCTTCTTACAGCCTCTGGGAGCAAGGCTGTGGAGTTCACAAGGCATTGTGGGCAATTCAAGCGGCTATGAATTAAAATGGCAAGGCATTCACAACTAATAAAAATTAAAATCAAGTGAAAAATGCATTATCAGCCCTTAGTGCCTTTCAAAATAAACATAAACAGTAAAAATAATTCCCAAATGGCAGTCTTCAGCTCTTAAAGCTGGATTGTCTTCCACACCTACAAAAAATGGTAAAAGTGCTTCAGCACGAACACAAATGGCTCAGCAAGCCAGGGAAGGGGCACCCAGAGTCATGCATGCAGCACTCCAGCTTTCTTCAGGGGGTCAACACTGCAAGGGAGGTCCTCTACCCACAGGGGCCAGGAGGCACTGCAGAAAGCCCAGCTAGTGGGTGACCAAAGAATTGAAGTCAACGGGAATCAGGGGGGAAACTCTCCACTGGCTGGAGTCATACCTAGCACAAAGGAAGATGGTTGTGGTAGTTGGAGGTCAATCATCTCAGCCCCAGGACATCGCTGCAGGAGTTCCGCAAGGCAGTGTCCTAGGCCCAAACATCTTCAGCTACTTCATCAATGACCTTCCCTCCAACATTAGTTCAGAACTGAGGATGTCCGCTTATGATTGCACAGTGTTCAATTCCATTCACAACTCCTCAGATAATGAAGCAGTCCATGCCCCCATGCAACAAGACTTGGATGACATTCAGGCTTGGGTTGATAAGTGGCAAGTAACAATCACACCACACAAGTGTCAGGCAATGACAATCTCCAATAAGTGAGAGTCTAACCACTGCCCCTTGACATTCAACAGCATTACCATCACCAAATCCCCCACCATCAACATCCTGGGGGTCACCATTGACCAGAAACTTAAATGGACCAGCCACATAAATACTGTGGCTATAAGAGCAGGCCAGAGGCTGGGTATTCTGCAATGAGTGTCTCACCTCCTGTCTTCCCAAGTCCTTTCTACCATCTACAAGGCACCAGTAAGGAGTGTGATGGAATACTCTCCACGCCTGGATGGGTGCAGCTCCAACAACACTCCAGGACAAAGCAGCCCGCTTGATTGGTACCCTAGCCACCACCTTAAACATTCACTCCCTCCACCACCGGCACACCGTGGCTGCAGTGTGCACCATCTACAAGATGCACTGCAGCAACTCACCAAGGCTTCTTCGGCAGCACCTCCCAAACCCGCAACCTCTACCACCTAGAAGGACAAGGTCAGCAGATGCATAGAAATGCCTCCAAGTTTCCCTCCAAGTTACACACCATTCTGACTTGGAAATATATCGCCGTTTGCTCATTGTTGCTGGGTCAAAATCCTGGATCTCCCTCCCTAACAACACTGGGAGTACCATCACCACCCGGACTGCAGTGGTTCAAGGAGGCGGCTCACCACCACCACCTCAACGGCAATTAGGGATGGGCAATAAATGCTGGCCTTGCCAGCGACGCCCAAACCGAGGCCGTCCCTGCCAGCAGTGTCGCCCCCCCACCACCTGGCTCCAGTGCCCAAAGAAGCTTCATGACCCCAGGCCACTGGTCAAGTGAGTGCATCTTCAAAAGCTGTCTCCTACCAACTGCATCACTAGCCTCTCACACTGTTCAATGCTCAACCTCCCCCCCACAATCACTCACCTACCAACAATCTGTACCAATCACAAGGCACATTTCCCATTCCTAGCCTCACCTTATCCCATGGAGGAGATGGTGGAAGCCATTCTTGTCAGAGGCATAGCTGAGCCCTTGGCCAGTGGTGGGGCTGAAAGAATAAAAGATGCTGGTATCCTCATACATTATCCTCCTTCTCGCATGCACCTCCTGCTTTCCTGCCCTCCCATCACCACAACTGCACCCTTGTGCCATCCTCATCTCACACACCCAAGAAATGCAGCCTGCCCAGCAAGTGGGTGACAAGAAGAGGGAGAGGAAGGTGAAGAAGAACAAGAAGAAGAAAATTGATTTGATACTCCCAGCCACCAGCTCCTCAAGATCAACCAGCACGGCCATTTGCAGTGTTCCTCATTAGAAGTCAGTAGCCTTCCACCAGCCATGCTGCAGCCACTGGACAAGCACTGCGTGACATCAATAGGATAGGCAAAGACACACACAAGACAGTCACTAAGAAAATGCATGAGGGTAATGAGTTGATTTCTTGGATGTTATATTGGATGAGTAGATATATAAAGTTGGATTGGAAAGTTTGCTTTGTGGTGGCTTTTATTGCAGCATTGTGGCCAAGAGGACGCTGTGATGGTCAGTAACAGAGAGAAGGTAAGGTGTGGGACAAATGTTGAAAGGAGAATTAGGGTTGTGGTCACTGGGACCGCAAACGGATGATTCCATCTCAGATATCCCGGCTACAAAGGGCCTGTCTGGGATGCATCCTTCTCTCTGCTTCCTCCTCTTCGGCTTCCTCTTCTTCGGATTCCTCCTCTTTGGTGTCTTCCTCTTCCCTCTGTGAGTGGATGCTGTAAATTTGAAATGCCAACATAAAATGCTGGAAATACTCAGCAGGTCAGGCAGCATCTTGACCTGAGACGTGAACTCTGTTTCTCTCTCCACGGATGTTGCCTGACCTGTTGAGTAGTTGCAACATTTTTTGTCTTCTCAGAGGCCTTCCTTTACTATCCGAGGCCTTACAAATGTCCAGCAGCTCGCCCTACACAAATTTTTTATCATCTATTGCAGCAAACCACTACTTCAATAAAATCAAAAAAACCCAGTCCAAAAGCTGAAATCCAAACGTACCTGAATTCAGCGCTAGGGTCGAAATTCGGATTGGTGATGTTAAGTCAGTGTTGCATGCCAATTGGAGTCACCACATTGACATTTTTTTCTCCAGGGTGCTGCCAGTTACTGGCAGCGCAAAGGGAGGAATGAAAATGGTGGCCGCAGGACCTGCCACCAGCTAGCGGAAGAGCAGCGACTGGCATTTTTAACGTGTGGTGCTGAGGAGACAAATTTCTAGCCCCATGTCTTAAAAAGATTTTCATCCTTAACTTATCCTTTAAACTTTTAGGGGGGAAAATTGGCTCACACACCCTTTGGGGTGCTAACTTCGCCGGAGTGCTACTTTTAGCGCCCTGGAAATGTTAGCGCCCCCGTGCCCGAAATTCAATCGTAGCGCCCCAAGCAGGAGGCGGGGCGCTACTGGAAGTGCTCCCCCTCCCTCTTGGGGCACTCCCATGGAATATCGCGGCGCTACGTGCAGCTGCGCCACGAATGTTGGCACATCGCGCCGCGGTACTGCAGGCCTCCCTCCCCTGATTAAATGGGAGGGGCCTAGTGCAGCACACACCGGGGCCCTGTTGGGCCACCAGGGAGCGGGGTGCCGGCAAATGAGGAGTGTCAGGCTGACGGATCGCGGCCGGCACCCCGCAGCAAGAGGCCAGAGGGGGCAGGTACTGGCAGGCGGCCCAAAAAAAATGTCCGACTTGCACCTGCCCTTTAATTATCGCCGCCCCGGCCGCAAGAACGCCTCCCCCCTGACCCTGTCGGACATAGCATCCGGCGTTAGGTCAGGGGGCGTGAGCCAAGTTTGCGGCTGGGGCGTGAGCGGGGTGCTGCGCACAGCGATGACATCATCGCCGGAGGCACAGCGCCGTGGGGCGCTACTGGCTACCACCGCCGCTAGCCTCCTGCTGAACTTCACGGGAGGTGGTAGCAGTGCCACGCCCTGGCACTAGTTGCTTTGCGCCCCGTCGCATCAGTGCCAGAGAAACCGGGGAGAAGCACCAGCACCGAGAACCTTCAGTCCACATAAACAGGAGGTACTCAAAATCATGGGTAGCCAGGTAAGCGAGGCTATGGGTGATGGCAAAGTGGCAACAGAAAGTTTGTAGAAGCAGAGAAATGTCCATCACAGTTAGTGGCAGCTTTAGTTGCTTTCTCAAAGTCTTGACATTCCTTAACATCTAGGGCTAAAAATTCAGTTTGGGGCGCCAAGCTCGCCTGGGCGCCGGAATTACCGCTGCGCGCGGAGCCACTTGCGCCATCGGGATATTCAGTTTCAGCGCCCCAAATGGAAGCCGGCCGCTAAACAAGGCTTTAGGCGCCCCACTTGGGGCGCTGAAACTGAATTTCGGCGCGCAAAGTGCCGCAGCGCCACCCGCTGCGGCACGGCAGGCTGCGGTACTGCAGGCCTTCCTCCCACTGTTAAGGGGGAGGTGCCTGCAACAGCGCGATCCCCGCTCGCGAGTGCCGGCAAATGAGCCCGGCACCAAGGAGAAGTGCCGGGCTCTCGGGAAACAGCCGGCAATGCCGCGGGGGGAGGTGGTGTAGGAGGCCGGGGACGGAGGTGCGGGCAGGTGACCGCCGAAAAACTGGTCGGCCGCAACTCCACCTTAACTCGCCCCACTACCGCCACAGGTAGGCCCCTGTGTACCGGTCGCTATTTGCGGCCGGCGCGGAACAGGCGGCCGCGACCTAATATGGCGCTCGGGGCGGTAGCGGGGCACTGCGCACACCGATGACGTCATCGGTGGCGGCGCAGCGCTACAGGCTAACGCCGCCATTAGCGCCCCGCTAAATATCGCGGTGGTTGTGGCCAGTGGCGCTAAAGCCTCTGAGTGGCCTCTTTGGGCGCAAACTGGTGGCACAAGCAACTGAATTTCTAGGCCCTAGTCCCTATTTCTTCAAGGGGCAGCAAAACAAACTGCTATGTTTCAATTGTAGAGTAACCTCTTCAGTGATGAGGTAGAGCTGGGTGTTGTCAGCATACATGTGGACCCTGACCATCTTTGGATGTCGGGGTGGGGGGTGGGCAGCATGTAGATGAAAAATAGGAGGGGGTCAAGGATAGATCCTTGGCGACTCCAGAGATAACGAAGAAAAAACATTGTAGGAGATTCTCTTATCAACAGATCAGATCAGGAGGCATGTTAGCCACACAAGATATATGCTTGAGGCTGCACTAGTACAATACTGCAAATGTCCATGCCAGGGTGCAGTCTGGGGGTACCCAAATGCATAACGCTATACATTAGATTCGACACTTGGCTGAGCAGATAAGCTCTCTGAGCTTCTATAAAACTCTTAAAAACCTCTTAAAAAATCTAAACGTTAGAAATATGTACTATCAAATATTTTGGGGAAGATAAGAATCTTGCTAACTGACAACAAATCTTAGAGTTGAAGTTAAGATCCACTCAGCTCTCATATGAGCATTTAATATACTTATACTAAATTCTGCTCTGCGCTATTATTGACAACTGTAGAATTGTAACAGTCCTTCCAAATGCTGTCACCCAACAAATGGAGCATTTCTAGGGTGGCTGCCCTAGAAAATATTGATTTTTTAAATATTACAAATGGTGCATTCCAGTTAATTTTTTACGCTTTTGTATTTCACAATTGATTGTTCGTTAACAAAGGTACTTGGGTTTTTAACCAAACCCGATTTTTCCTTCTTCTTCTTAGGCAGTCCCTTGGAACTGAGGATGACTTGCTTCCACATTAAAGAAATGAGTTCGCAGGTGACTGATGAGTCCAATGCGTGACCTACAGTCTCTGTCACAGGTGGGGCAGATGGTGGTTGAAGGGGCGGGCGGGTGGGGTGCTTGGGTTGACATGCGTTCCTTGCGCTGCCTGCGCTTGGCTTCCACTTGTTCCCGGCGAAGAGACTCGAGGTGTTCGGCGCCTTCCTGGATGCTTCTCCTCCACTTTGTGCGGTCTTGGGCCAGGGATTCCCAGGTGTCGGTGGGGATGTTACACTTTTTCAAGGAGGCTTTGAGGGTGTCCTTGAAGCGTTTCCTCTGCCCACCTGGGGCTCTCTTGCCGTGCCGGAGCTCCGAGTAGAGCGCTTGTTTTGGGAGTCTCGTATCGGGCATGCGGACAATGTGGCCCGTCCATCGGAGCTGATTGAGCGTGGTCAACGCTTCGATGCTGGGGATGTTGGCCTGAGCAAGAACACTGACATTGGTGCGCCTATCCTGCCAATGGATTTGCAGGATCTTGTGGAGGCAGCGTTGGTGGTAGCTCTCCAGTGCTTTGAGGTGCCTGCTGTACATAGTCCATATGGGCCCCGATATTCGGCTTGTGTGGGATATGGTCGGATTTCCCCGAATGTGGGGTTTCTGACACACATAAAAAAGTGTCAGCCAGCCCCACGCAATTTTCCCTCAATTGGCCAATTAATTCCCAGCATGTGGGAAGCCTTGCTAATTGTCTAAATCGAGTCAGAAATCCCCACAGTATGATGTCATCATTCGTGGTGCTTTCAAGGTCCATGGCAAGCACTGCATCCTCTGAAGGCTTCCAAATGAACCATACAGGATGGCAGAGGAGCCTGCAGCAGCTGTGGCCAGTGCCAGACCCCGAGCTGCCTTCAAATTCGACGAGGCTTCACTGCAGGCATTATTGGATGGGGTTAGGGCCCACAGGGAGGTCCTCTTCACTAGGTCAGGGAGGAAGAGGCCTCCCACTGAGACCAATGCTGCATGGATGCAGGTGTCAGCAGCTGCCAACTCGCTGGGAGTCACCAGAGGAACCTTGGCATTACATCTGTAACTCCTTCCTTTACTCCCCCACAGTACCATCCAGAGCCCCCGTCCTCACTGTGGAGGAGGAAGAGGCTGTGCAGCCAGACTCCTCAGAGGAAGCTCCAACCTCTGAGGGTGCAGCGTCAGCAGAAGTAAGCGCACCCAGCACCAGCGCAGACACTCACACCTCGGGGGGACCTTTGGGACATAGAGCAGTGTTGTCACCTGGTGTTTCACAGCTGACAAGTGAGCCTCAGCAGATTCTGGAGACAGGGACAGCAGTGGAGAGTCCTCGTCGGAGGGCGCAGGGCTCTGCCAGCTCAGCTCAGCTGCGCTGCATCTCGACCCTCTGCCTTTGGGTCCATCCGCAAGAGAAGAGGTGATGGATCTCCATGCACAGATGCAGGAGTCTCTGGCAGGTTTTGTCTCCAGGGTCGCTGCGAGTGTGGAGCGAATGGAGGAGTCCATAGCGACCATGAGCAGAGCCTTTGTGGAGTCATTGGTGCATGAACGCATCACCATGGAAAGGTTGGCAACCTCCATGGAGGAGATAACTCGCCAGCATACGGAAAACATGGTGAGTGCTCATAAGAGAATGACATCTCTTGAGGAGCGTTGGCCATCTGTTGAACAGAGAAACCAGATCTTCATGGAAGTCCTTCTGAGTAGGACTGCCAGTGCAGAAACGGGTCCCACTGGCCCCCTAAAGCGCAGCAAGGTGCTCTCAAGCCACTTCCAAGCGCTGGCCCCTTCTGGCTTGTGCAGCTTCAGGTGAGTGAGCAGCAGCCTGGTGCTCCTGGTAATCATCCTGCTGTTCCTGGTTCTGCTGCTGCCACCTCTGCTGTTGGAGATCCTCTAATGCCAGGAAGGGAAGGTGCCAAAGGCCTCCCATGCTTCTAGCAGATGCCTCGGTTGAGGAGGTCCTGAGTTAGGGTGGCGAGAGGGGCTTTCCAGGAGCTCACACTGGAGAAGTGTGTGAGGCTCCAACTTTCTGCAGCTGCTCCTAAGGCTTCAAATAGTTCCCCCAAGCCTTGATCAACAAGGTCCTGCAGCCTGCAAATGCTGCCTCTTTAAATATCTTCAGCCCTCAGCGACTTGCTGCTGCAAGCAAGCTAGCCAGCTGTTTTCACGCCAGCTCTCATCGGCGGGGTTCCCTGCAGGCGGGTTTTAGGTGGGGAAAGCCCCAAAGTCGCAACGGCATGGGAAAATTGTCCTTAACAAGGTGATCATTGGTGATTAGTGTGCTGACGAGCAGTCCCACCAGCGGCGGGCGGGACTGAAGTGGGGCACGTGGAAACGGCGGTCCAAAAGTCGGACGGGGCGGGGAATCAGGCGGGGGGGGTCCCGACCCGCTTTTTCCGCGATTTTCGGACCACGGCCGCATGAAAAGCCGCCCGACAGCTGTCCGAAAATCGGGGTCCATGTCTCTGAGACATACAGAAGGGCGGGTATCACTACTGCTCTGTAGACCATGAGCTTAGTGCCGGGTTTGAGGTCCTGGTCTTCAAACACTCTCTTCCTCAGGCGACTGAAGGCTGCACTGGCACACTGAAGGCGGTGTTGGACTTCGTCGTCGACGTCTGCCCTTGTTGACAGTAGGCTCCCGAGGTATGGAAAGTGGTTCACGTTGTCCAAGGCCTTGTCGTGGATTTTGATAATCGGGAGGCAGTACTGTGTGGCAGGGGCAGGTTGGTAGAGGACCTTTTTCTTACGGATGTTTAGTGTAAGGCCCATGCTCTCGTGCGCTTTGGTGAAGGTGTTGATGATGGTTTGGAGTTCGACCTCCAAGTGAGCACAGACGCAAGCGTCGTCTGCATACTGTAATTCAACGACAGAGGATGGGACGACCTTGGATCTGGACTGGAGGCGACGGAGGTTGAACAGTTTCCTGTTTGTTCTGTAAATTAGCTCCACTCCAGTGGGGAGCTTACTGAGGGTGAGATGGAGCATTGCAGCAAGGAAGATCAAGAAGAGCGTTGGTGCAATGACACAGCCTTGCTTGACTCCGGTTCGTACGTGAATTGGGTCTGTGGTGGAACCATTCGTCAGGATCACGGCTTCCATGTCGTCGTGAAGCAGGCAGAGGATGGTGTCAAACTTTTGAGGGCAGCCGAATTTGAGGAGGACACTCCATAATCCCTCACGGTTGACAGTGTCGAAGGCCTTTGTGAGATCAAAGAAGGCCATGTACAGCGGTTGGTGCTGTTCCCTGCATTTCTCTTGTAATTGACGTGCGGTGAAGATCATGTCCATTGTGCCCCTTAGTGGGCGGAAGTTAAGATCCACTTAGCTCTCATATGAGCATTTAATATACTTATACTAAATTCTGATCTGCGCTATTATTGACAACCGTAGAATTGTAACAGTCCTTCCAAATGCTGTCACTCAACAAATGAAGCATTTCTAGGGTGGTATGGCGGCTCCCCTAGAAAATATTGATTTTTTAAATATTACAAATGGTGCATTCCAGTTAATATTTTACACTTTTGTATTTCACGATTGATTGTTCGTTAACAAAGATACTTGGGTTTTTAACCAAACCCAGTTTTTCCAAAGCACTGCTTGCAGCTTCTCCCCTGAAGGTTCTGCCCCCACATTCTCTCCCCCCTCAAAGCACTGTTCTGTGCTTCTTGCCATCCCCAATCGTTACATCCAGTGTGTCCCTCTCAAAACATGCTGAACTTCATGTAGTTTTAAACTGGCTTCCTCACCACAAGCACAGAGTAAAGAACGTGTATTGATCTACTAACTAGAATAGCAACAATTTACCTCAACACACTAGCATGTGTCAGAGGAAACATAGTAGGTATATAAAGGGAACAGGATGTAGGTCATACACAGTGTGTTCCTTGACCCGAAGCCACTTGTGATTGAACAGAAGTGTCAAACAGCAGGACTTCATGCAAAAGAACTGTAATACTCACTGTCTGGGAATCTACCATTAATATGTGATCTGAAGCTGAAGCCTAGGACGATTGTTTAAATAGATTCAAATAAACTTATTACAGGTGTTGTAAATATTGCCAAGTTTTGACAGATGTAGCTAGATTAACCTTATTTCCTCTGCGGTTCCAATGTTTCTGCTGGGACTAGGTTGCGAGTAAAGTGCTGTTTTCCATCGAGATCACCTGTTCTTGAGTGCAAACTGGCAAACGTTTGGTTTGGCACCTGTTTGTTCTAGCCCTGTCTTCCCAGTGCCTTATTGCTTTTGGCATTAAATTGCAGCTCTCTGTTCTTGTCCAACCTTAATGGCTCTGAATCACAGTGGCAGAAATGTGGGGAAATAGTGTGTTTGCACATTAGATCCTTCATTCCAGGGCAGTGAGGGCATGTCTGTTATGTATAGCATGTGAACATTGCTACTCAAGCAAGGAATCTGCTGGAGATTTGAAATGACAATGCACAGATGTGACACACAGGCCCCAATTTTCTGCCAGCCGTCAGGCGGCTTTGCAGGCGGCCGAGGGTCGAAAATCGCCGAAAAAGCGGGTCGCGACCCCCCCCGCCTGATTCCCTGCCCCAGCCGACTTTTGGACCGCCGTTTCCCCGCGACCCGCTTCAGTCCCGGCCGCCGCTGGCGGGACTGATCGTCGGAACACTAATGACCAATTATTACCTTGTTGAAGTAGATTTTCCGGGGCCGTTGCGAATTTGGGGCTTTCCCCACGTGAAACACGCCTGCGGGGAACCCCGCTGATGAAACCTGGCGTGAAGCTTGCCGGCTTGCTTGCTCTCAGCTGCAGGTCAATCGGAGAAGCTGCGATTTAAAGGGACAGCACTTGTATGTTGAAGGACCTTGTTGTTGCAGGTTTGGGGCTACTTCTTCAAGGCTTAGGCACAGCTGTGGAAGGTTGGAGCCTCACACACTTCTCCAATGTGATCTCCTGGGAAGCCCCTCTCGCCACCCTCACTTAGCGCTTCCTCAGCAGAGGCATCTACGAGAAGCATGGGACACCTTTTTTTCCTTCCCTTCTTGCCATTAGAGGATCTCCAGCAGCAGAGGTGGCAGCAACAGAACCAGGAACAGCAGGAGCACCAGGCTGCTGCTCACTCACCTGAAGCTGCACAGGCCAGAAGGGGCCAGCGCTTGGAAGTGGCTTGAGAGCACCTTGCTGCGCTTTAGGGGGCCATGGGGACCCGTTTCTGCACTGGCAGTCCTACTCAGAAGGGCTTCCATGAAGATCTGGTTTCTCTATTCAACAGATGGCCAACGCTCCTCAAGAGATGTCATTCTCTTATGAGCACTCACCATGTTTTCCGTACCCTGGCGAGTTATCTCCTCCATGGAGGTTGCCAACCTTTCCATGGTGATGCGTTCATGCGCCAATGACTCCACAAAGGCTCTGCTCATGGTCGCTATGGACTCCTCCATTCGCTCCACACTCGCAGCAACCCTGGAGACAAAACCTGCCAGAGACTCCTGCATCTGTGCATGGAGATCCATCACCTCTTCTCTTGCGGATGGACCCAAAGGCAGAGGGTTGACATGCAGCGCAGCTGAGCTGAGCTGGCAGAGTCCTGCGCCCTCCAACGAAGACTCTCCACTGCTGTCCCTGTCTCCAGAACCTGCTGAGGCTCACTTGTGAGCTGTGAAACACCAGGTGACAACACTACTCTATGTCCCGAAGGTCCCCCCGAGGTGTGAGTGTCTGCGCTGGTGCTGGGTGCACTTACTTCTGCTGACGCTGCGCCCTCAGAGGTTGGTGCTTCCTCTGAGGAGTCTGGTTGCACAGCCTCTTCCTCCTCCACAGTGAGGATGGGGGCTCTGGATGGTACTGTGGGGAGTAAAGGAAGGAGTTAGAGATGTAATGCCAAGGTTCTTCTGGTGACTCCCAGCGAGTTGGCATCTGCTGACACCTGCATCCATGCAGCATTGGTCTCAGTGGGAGGCCTCTTCCTCCCTGACCTAGGGAAGAGGACCTCCCTGTGGGCCCTAACCCCATCCAATAATGCCTACAGTGAAGCCTTGTCGAAATTGAAGGCAGCTCGGGGTCTGGCACTGGCCACAGCTGCTGCAGGCTCCTCTGCCATCCTGTATGGTTCATTTGGAAGCCTTCAGAGGATGCAGTGCTTGCTATGGACCTTGAAAGCACCACGAATGATGACATCATACTGTGGGGATTTCTGACTCGAATTGGACAATTAGCAAGGCTTCCCACATGCTGGGAATTAATTGGCCACTTGAGGGAAAATTGCGTGGAGCTGGCTGACACTTTTTTATGTGTGTCAGAAACCCCACATTCGGGGAAACTCGACCATTTCCCACACAAGCCGAAAATCGGGGCCACAGTCTCACTGAACTCACAGGACTCTAACTGGGATAAGCTGATTTTAGGAACAGAATGGGACTGATAATGCAATGGTCAATGCTCACTGCACTGAAGTGTGTAAGGTACTGGTTCCCCATGTTATGGGGCATGCAGGTCTGAGACCTACCATATGCCCATTGTGCTCTGTGCCACTCCATGCATACTTTAAACGCTGCTGGCACTCAGAGCCTGCACACAAACTGTGCACAGGACTCATTAAGCACCAGAATGTATTTAAGTGAGGGCAAATCCCATAATACAGCTGGTGCATCTGGATAAAATTATCTGCCCCAATGTGATCTGTACATTAGGGGGCTATGGCTATAGTTTTCATTTTTAGAATCTGGCATGTTAATCGCTCCCTTTTATTTTATTTTAACGCCAATTAATTAAAATACTGCTGACCTCCGGCTTGCCTCAATGAGTTTGTTCAATAGGATTTTGTTAACCGCAGTGCCAGAGCCTTAGATAATGTAATAATGGTCTCTCAAGTGGCAAGACAATGGCAAAAAGGCAGTTTCCATAATGAGACTAAGTCCTCTGTGAACCAAAATCTACATCCTTATACATACCATATCTGATATAGTGTGACCAGGATTTACAATTACCCTTTTATTGTAATATCACCCATTGGCAGTCACTTGGGATGACACCATTCTCTCTTTACTTCTGTATACACCTACCCCAACCTGCCTTCCATAGCAGTTTCCACTAGGCCTTTAAAGGGCAAAGCTTTTGCCCACTCCAAGCTAAAACTAAGTAGCCAGTGCTATGATTTTTTTGCTATAGTGCTTTCCATTGCCAAGGGCTACCTGGATTCCTTGTTTAATATACCCAGGTCAGCATCTATGCTGGCCAGGGTAGGGAAGGAAGAAAATCTGTTTTGTATAGGTTATTCAAAGTTTCATTTTCTGTAGGTACTTCAGTTTAGTCCCTGACCATGCAAAGAGGTATGACATAACATAGAAGATAGGAGCAGGAGTACGCCATTCGGCCTCTCGAGCCTTTTCCAGCATTTAATGAGACCATGGCTGATCATCCAAATTCAGTACCCTGTCACTGCTTTCTCCCCATATCCCTTGATCCCTTTAGCCTTAAGAGATATATCTAACTCCTTCTTAAATATATTTAATGAATTGGCCTCAACTGCCTTCTGTGGTAGAGAATTCCACAGGTTCACCACTCTCTGGGTGAAGAAATTCCTCCTCATCTCAGTCCTAAATGGCTTATCCCTTATCTTTAGACTGTGACCCCTGGTTCTGGACTCCCCCACCATCGGGAACATCCTTCCTGCATCTAGTCTGTCTAGTCCTGTTAGAATTTCATAAGTTTCAATGAGATCCCCTCTCATTCTTCTAAACTCTAGCGAATATAAGCCTAATCGACACAATCTCTCTTCATACGTCATCCCTGCCATCCCAAGTATCAGTCTGGTGAATCTTCGCTGCACCCCATCCATGGCAAGAACATCCTTCCTCAGACAAGGCGATTAAAACTGCACACAACACTCAAGGTATGGTCTCACCAAGACCCCGTACAAATGCAGCAAGACATCCCTGCTCCTGTACTCGAATCCTCTCGCTATGACACATAGATATATGTGGCAATGTCCTGCACAAAGGACACACCCTCAATCTTTTATATCCCAAAAGGAAGCCAAACTGATCGATGGTTAGGTGGAGGGGTCAGTTATGTAAAATAGATGTTGATATATATTTTTTCTTCGCCTCCTCGGGCCTCTACTCCATGGATGTCTGAGCTTACTCTGATGCTTGGTGTCAGAGGTTCAGTGGTTAGGTTAAATAGAAGTGGGGTTAACAGGACAAAGAGGAGGGAGGTAAGAAGAATATGGGGTATAAGATATTAATGCGATTCCTAAAAGTGCTGTTAAAAATCATCTGACTGAATACCATGAGAAGGAGTTCCCAGTTTAAATGGTCAAATGCCTTCCCTGAATTCAAGGGTATACTAGAGCAGCGAAGTTTGTGATGTTACAGTGCTGCTTTATACGCACTAAGCATCTGCTATTGTTTACCAAGTATTTTATTTATTCATTCCTGGGATGTGCATGTCGCTGGCAAGGCCAGCATTTATTGCGCACTCCAAATTGTCCTTGAGAAGGTGGTGGTGAGCAGGCTTCTTGAACTGCTGCAGTCCGCGTGGTGAAAGTACTCCCACAGTGCTGTTAGGGAGGGAGTTCCAGGATTTTGACCCAGCGATGATGAAGGAACGGTGATATATTTCCAAGTCAGGATGGTGTGTGACTTGGAGGGGAACTTGGAGGGGAACTTGGAGGTGGTGGTGTTCTCATGCACCTGCTGCTCTTGTCCTCTGGACGGTAGAGCTCGCGGGTTTGGGAGGTGCTGTCGAAGAAGCCTTGGCAAGTTGCTGCAGTGCATCTTGTACATATTGCAGCCATGGTGTGCCGGTGGTGGAGGGAGTGAATTTATAAGGTGGTGGATGGGTGCCAATCAAGCAGGCTGCTTTCTCCTGGATGGTGTCGAGCTTCTTGAGTGTTGTTGGAGCTGCACTCATCCAGGCAAGTGGAGAGTATTCCATCACACTCCTGGCTTGTGCCTTGTAGATGGTGGAAAGGCTTTGGGGAGTCAGGAGGTGAGTCACTCGCTGCAGAATACCCAGTATCCTACCTGCTCTTGTAGCCACAGTATTTATGTGGCTGGTACAGTTAAGCTTCTGGTCAATGGTGACCTCCAGGATGTTGATGGTGGGGGATTCAGCGATGGTAATGCTGTTGAATGTCAAGGGGCGATGGTTAGACTCTCGTTTGTTGGAGATAGTCATTGTGCGCGAATGTTACTTGCCACTTATCAACCCAAGCCTGATTGTTGTCCAGATCTTGCTGCATGTTGGCACAGACTGGTTCATTATCTGAGGAGTTGCAAATTTCCCAAGTACAAAAACAACAACTTGCATTTATATAGCACCTTTATGGTATAAAAATGTCTCAAGGTATCGTCCAAGTAATGGCCTATACAAAGACAGGTAAACTGTTTCCAGTCTCATGGATGAGGTCAGATTTCTAGCTTCACTATTCTTTGCTCCCAGTTTCTATGGGCTTGGAGTAATATATGGGGTTGATTTTCATAGTCCCACACTGCTTGTGCACTAAAGATGTGAAGCACACTGGAAGTGATGTGCTATGTCTTATGTTCATTAATAAATAGACATTCTTATTATGAACACAGCTAGCTTTTGTTAGTTAATTTATTGAGCACATGTGGACTAGGTACAGTATCTGTAGAGGCTTCCATCTTGACTGCTGCCTTGTGGATAGCCTAGTGCCTCATGGGTAATGTAGTCTTAATATCATACAGCTGGGTAGTGTAGTCTTATACATACAGCTATATACAGCTCTACACAGCTCTACGGCTCCACCTAGTGTCCACTATAGAATGACATGTTATTGATCATTACATCCTCCTTTCTTTGAGGTTTAACAAAATCAATATCAATCAACTTTCAAGAAAACAATAAAGATAATATCAGTAACACTTTTGTTAGTGCTCTATAAACATAAACATTTTCAAAACAGTCAACACATTTTCACAGCTTTACATTGTACTCAAAGATTAAGTCTATCAGGCTTTTTTACTTCACGTGTGGATCTTCTCAACATGGGTAAGTCTGATGTATCTTCATGAGGTTGTTCTGGCGGTGAATGACAAGATGCAGTTGCGGCATTGTCATCGATCTGCTCTTGTATAGATCGAGGTCTCCTTGCGATCTTTGCTTGGAGAGGGTTTCAGTGTTTCCTTCACTCTTCATGCCATAACACTCAATGTAGTCAATGCACTCTCGAAAAACTGCTGGCAACTGGATCCCATCATACAGCATAGTCCTCTCAGCAGCCTCGGCTAATGGAACACCAAAGATTGGCCTGAGGGAAGAAGGAGTATCCACCGGAACTGCTTCCTGCTCTGGTGCAGGCTTCTTCTTTTTTCTTTTTCTCTTTCCACTGCTTAACAACATCTGCTGCAGTTATATCTTTGGACTTTTTCTCCTTGTGTTTTTCCTCTTTGTGCTTTTCTTCCTTTGGCTTCTCTTTGACCTTAAAGTCTTTTTCTTTCTTCTTGGAGAAACTAGGCTTTTTGAAGACATGGATACCCTTTGGCCTTTTCATCCTTGATGGGCTCTCTGCTTCATCACCTGAGTCATCTGGTCTGCTTATGGCACAGTTTATACAGTAGACTCTCTTGACCAGTTCTAAGTCTTCACAAGCTTTGTCACCTAGTATCGAATCAAGTCTTTCAGCCACAACAGAAAACATGAGATGATGCACTTTGTCTTTGACTGTCACTTTAAGTCTGCATACACCTAAGCTATCTATTTTCTGTCCATTATAGCTCTTCAGTAGTACTGACTTTTTCTGTATTTTGGGCTTTTCTTTCATATTTTTTATGTCACTCATACTGATTAAGTTTGCTTTTGCCCCAGTGTCCAGTTTCAATGTAACTAATGCTCCATTTATCTGCAGTGGGATCATCCATTTGTCCACTTTTACTGCATTGACTTTATGTTCAGCATTGTCCATTTTTGAGGGCTGCACATTTTCTGTATCCTTTTTGATATTGTCACATGACACCATTCCTACAAAAAATGTCTCACTTAAATCAGTGTCCTCAATCACATTAACTTGTTGCCCTTTCGTTGTTTTTACTTTTGAAAAGCATTGTTTGGCAAAGTGATTCTTTCCATTACACTTTGTGCACATTTTTCCAAACGCTGGGCATTGTCTTAACTGGTGTTTGTAACCACAGCGTTTACAATTAAAAATTTCATCCTCCGATTGCTTTTCATTTCTGTTCTGCCCACATTTCTTCCCCTTGTAGGACACAGCACCGACAGCAGCATTATCACTCATTACAATCGCATCATTATTGATTTCACTGAAAGTCTTCACGTGCTTTCGAGCTAGCTCGCTGGCTTGGCATATTTTCACTGCATTTTCCAAATTTAGTTCGGTTTCTCTCAACAGACGTTCCCTGACTTTTTTATCATGAATACCAAACACAATCTGGTCACGAATCATGGATGATTTCAGCTCAGAGAAATTACATGTCTGTGCTCTCAGTTTCAGATCAGTTATAAAGCTATCAAAAGTCTCATTTTGTTGCTGTGTCCTTGAACAGAACATGTATCTTTCATAGGTCTCATTCTTTTTGGGAGAGTAATGTGCATCAAATTTTTTTAGCACATCTTCTAATTTTTCTCTGTTCTCCTCTGGATTAAATACAAATGTATTAAATACCTCTATCGCCTGTGGGCCTGCAACCGTAAGCAGCAACGCTATCTTCTTTGCGTCTGGCTTCGTACCGAATCCGATGGCTGCAATGTAGAGTTCGAATTGTTGCTTAAGAGTCTGCCAATTGTAGTCGATGTTTCCTGTGAGTTTCAAACGCTCTGGTGGCTTCAAATTCTCCATTTCGCTTTTCACAATTTTCAGCAGATCTTCACCCCACTCCTGGTACCATCTTATGTTCATTAATAAATAGACATTCTTATTATGAACACAGCTAGCTTTTGCTAGTTACTTTATTGAGCACATGTGGACTAGGTACAGTATCTGTAGAGGCTTCCATCTTGACTGCTGCTTTGTGGGTAGCCTAGTGCCTCATGGGTAATGTAGTCTTAATATCATACAGCTGGGTAGTGTAGTCTTATACATACAGCTATATACAGCTCTACACAGCTCTACGGCTCCACCTAGTGTCCACTATAGAATGACATGTTATTGATCATTACACTATGGTTACATTTTATATCAAGGCTCTTTTGCATGCAGTGGGTGTACGCAGGTGGCCACTGCATGATAACATTGGGAGGCTGTGGTATAACGCATAGAATATTGGTGCGTTGCTCTAGGTCTTAAAAGGCTGGTGTTACTTAAAGAGTTGTGTCAGTTTTAAACTTTACTGTTTTGGAGCCATTGACACATTTGCAGAATAGTACTGGGAAGCCTTATAGCACAGGAAGTATTCAGAGGCAGCATTAACACATTTATTCTGCCTCTTGCTGGAAGCAACCTAGATTTCTCTAGGCATTTTTGTGAAAAATGATCCAGAAATTCGGGTCGGGGGCTTCCCGCGGGTGCAAGCCCCCGACCAACACTTACATAGCGCGCCGACAGTTGAGGCCTGGGCCTGCGTGGATTTCCGGTCTGTGGCCCGCTCCAGCTCCCGGCGCGCTGTGCTTGCGTGATTCAGCGGCGTACTTAGTTCGATGCGTCGGCTGGAATCACGTGAGCACTGGGCAACCAATCGGAGGATGCAAAAGTCCATTCATGAGTTAGACATAAGATCTGTCAAACTCATGAAAACTCTGGGCGCCCAAAATAGTACATAACCTTAAAAGAATTTTTTTTTTAAATCACACTATTTAAATCAACTATAAATAACATTAAATAACCATTTTAAACAATAATTTAAATTTTTGAAAAAAATAATTTTATAAAAAATCGGAGCTAAAAATACACTTACCTTACTGTAAAGTATTTAAAAATAATAAACCTGTGGAAAAAATGTTCTAATTTTAATTAATTGACCACTTACCTTTTAAAATGAAGTCCTTACGTCTGCTTTTTTAATGTGTAAAAAGGGGAGGCCTTCACGCACGAGCAAACCTGTCAAAAAGCCGGAAGTTCAACGCGCACGCGCAGACTCCTGCGCACACGTGTTCGACCTCTGAACCCCTTCGTTCAGAGGATCGGAAATGCCGGTTTCCCGCGCATGCGTAGTGCATGCAAGAAACCGGCACTTCCATCGGGTCCACGCGTGGGTACTCCGTCCGTACTCACGCGTTGGGACCCGAATTTCTGGGCCAATATCTGCCAAGAGTGGTACAAGAAACAGGGTCCCCTACTTTGATGATGACGGCATAGAAGGTGGAAAAGTGGAGGCGAGTCCTCTTTCCTTGTCATGGCAGGAAGGTCTGCAAGAAAAGCTTGGCAGGAGATGGCCAATGCCATAAATGCAGAAAACACTTTACAGAGGACCTGGCTGTAGTCCCAGAAGCAATTTAATACCTCACCATGACCGGGAAAGATAGGCCATGCATATCTCACCTCTGGTTTATGCTCTGACACTATAATTATCTGGTATCTGCAAAAAATGTATTTCTTCACTTTATCAAACTCTTCCCATCACAACCCCACAAAGCACCGGGGGGGGGGAAATTCGGTGGAGCCGCAAACGGGGCGCCAAGATCGCCTGGGTGCCGGAATTAGCGCAGCGATCGGAGCAGTTGCGACCGCCGGAAATTCAGCTTGAACGCCCCAAAAGGGACACGGGGCGAGGCTCGAGGTGCTCCGCGTCCCTCTTAGGGCGCTGAAACTGAATATCGCAGCGCAACGTGCTGCAGCGCCACACGCTGCGGCATGGTGCACTGCGGTACTGCAGGCTTTCCTCCCATTCTTAAGGGGAAGGGACCTGCACCAGCGTGATCGGAGATCGCGAGTGCCGGCAAAAGAGCCTGGCACCGAGGAGAAGTGCCGGGCTCTCGGAAAACAGCCGGCACTGCCGCGGGGGGAGATCAGGAGGCCGAGGACGGAGGTGCTGGCAGGCGGCCGCCGAAAAAAATGGCCACCCCGCACCTCCACCTTAATTTGCGCCACTGCCGCCACAGGTAGGCCCCGTGAACTGGGCGCGATTTGCGAACGGCGCTACAGAGGCGGGCACTACCGAATATCGAGATCGGGGCGGTAGCGGGGCGCTGCGCACACCGATGACGTCATCGGTGGCGGCGCAGCGCAACAGGCTAACGCTGCCATTAGCGCCCCAGCTAAATATCGCGGGAGGCATGGCCAGTGGCGCTAAAGCCACTGAGTGCCCTCTTTAGGCGCTAACTGTTGGCGCTAACTATATGTCTTCTTTCACTAGCCTTCACTAGCCCATTTGACATCAGCATGTCCAGGACAAACTATATACTTCACCTTTCACTCTTACCATGCTTAAGGACATCCTTTTACACACAGGAGGCCTTGCATTGCATTTTGACAGCTCATCAATGTCTTTTTCTGTTTTGGCAGAATGAAGGTGTCACACAATAATGTGCAATATTCTGCCACTGAGAGGGTACAGCCACAGTTCATGAGGTCACCCCATTTGAGGAACGTGCTCTCCAAATACTGGGGAGATACATGAAGTAGGAAGTTGGAGATGGGGAAGCAGGAGGCAAATCCCCAGCTCAGGGTTGGTACCATATTGTTGCAATCTATATATTCTTCAGTCACACAAGCAGTAATCTGCTAGTAGACACACAGCTGAAGTTTAATATCAGCTGCTTGTTAAACTTTTTATGTGTCAGCCTTGGTTCAGTGGTAGCACTCTTGCCTCTGATCAAAAGATTTTTGGCTCAAGCACCAATCCAGAAATTTGAGCACAAACTGAAGCCCTGTCTGCCCTCAGGTAAATGTAAAAGATCCCATGGTATTAATTAAAGAAGAGATGGGGAATTCTCCTGGTGTTCTAACCAACCTTTATCCTTCAATTAACCATTAAAAAGAGAGCTGGGTGGCACACAGCTGGTTGTATCTGCTAAACAGTGTGGCAATGGGAATTTGGTGGCGAGGGGGAAGGAAGTACTAAGGCCTAGAAATTCATTGACGCCACTTTTGGGGCGCTAAAGTGGGGCGTCCGCTAAAGTTTGCGGCCGCCGCCAAATCTAGGCCACTTCTCCGATATTCATTAGCTTCGCCCTACTAGTTCGGGCGAGCGCTAAAACTGCTGTTGGACGCCTCTCTTTGGGCGCTAAGCCGGAGGTGGTGATCGATAGCGCCGAGGCCGGGCGCAGCGCAGGTGCGGCCATCTCGTGACTGACAGCAGACACCCTGGCGCCGGCCAGCTCTTAAGGGGGAAGGGTCGACTGTGTCTGCTGCCACGCCCTGGATAGTGGAGCCCTCCAGCTAGGCCTGAACACTGCTGCTGGACCCAAATAGCGCCTGAAGACATGGAGAAGGCCCGTGAACGTGCGCAGCGCTTCTCAGAGCGTGATCTGAGTGTGCTGCTTGCTGCTGTGGAGAAGAGGCGCCATGTTTTGTACCCGGACAATGGCAAGAAGGCGACGGTCCGCATCTACAGGAGAGCCTGGAGGCATGTCGCCAGCAAGCTGTCAGCCAATAGCGACGTCCCCAGGACCGGTGCCCAATGCCGCAAAAAGTTAAATGACCTCACACGCATTGTCAGGGTGAGTACCCTTTCCAATGACCTCCTCATCCTTGCATGTGCACCTCACATTATGGGCAAAGGGACCTGAAAGCTCTAATGGCCAGCCTTCATCCAGCAGCTATGGGACAGGCATGAGCATCAATTGCACATTCTGCACTGAACACACTGGCCAAGCTATTCCACCATGGGAGGCAGTGCACACCAGATCATGGCGACACACTGGCCAGGCTATTCCACCATGGGAGGCAGTGCACACCAGATCATGGCGACACACTGGCCAGGCTATTCCACCATGGGAGGCAGTGCACACCAGATCATGGCGACACACTGGCCAGGCTATTCCACCATGGGAGGCAGTGCACACAAGATCACGGCGACACACTGTACTTAGAGGCCGTCCTTTCTCTTGCAGGCCAAGCTGGCGAATAATCGCAAGAGCCGGACTGCGACCGGGGGAGGACGACCCCATATCCAGCCACTCACCGACCTGCAACATCGCGTGGAGCGCCTCATGGGTCGCCGGGTGATTGGGCCCGTTGCATGTGGAGATGCCGACCCTGTTCTGGGAAGCAATGGTAAGGACATCACCTTTTGCACCTCTCTCGTCCCACTTGCGCGTCAGATCTACATCCTTTGCCACTGTCCGACCAATGCGCTGAATGCCACCACTCATGCATCCCGCACTGACGCCCTCTCCTCACTCTAAAGCTACTCTTGTGCCTTCCTGCTTTCAGATGGTCAAGAGGAGGTCCCTCAACTTGCCAGTGACAGACCCTCGGAGGAGGAGCAGGAGGAGGAGCAAGAGGAAGGCGGCCCATCAGGGGAACCCTCAGCCGCGGCCACCCAGGCCAATGTAGGGGACACGTCTTCCCTGGAGGGCAGCGTGGCGGAAGTGTCGAAGGGGAGGGGAGCTCCTGGGACCTGCGTGCTGCAGAAAGGCGGGAGGGGGGTGGAAGCTCGGCGGCCTTCTCCCCAGAGGGGGGATGCGTCGGAGGGGAGTCCAATTGCTGGGCCCAGCGGCCTCCAGCAACGCAGGAAGGGTTGGCCAGCTCGGCGGCCTTCTCCCCAGAGGGAGAGTCCGGCCTCCAGTCAGGAGATGCTCTTCGCCGAGGAGATGGAACGCCTCGAAGACTTGTCCGCAGACTCGGAGCGCCGGCACACGGAGCTCATGGCGGCAGTGGCACGGTTGCCTGAGTCCATCGATTCCCTCTCTCGGAGTGTGGCCGAGTTCGGGCCCTTAGAGGCCACCAGTCGGGCGGAATACCGGGCAGATCTTTCAGCGACTGGCCAGGTGATTAGTGGTGCCGTCCAGTCACTGACTGCTCTGCTGCGGTCAGTGAACAGGTCAACACGGGCACTCACTGCTGCCACACTCGCTGTGTCAGCCAGGCATCGCCAGGGCACCCGGCGCGCTGCAGCAGCACATCGGTCTGTCCCTCGGCAGATTGGTGCGCATGCTGCAGTGCTGGCCCGGGCGAGTGCCAGTGTCTCAGGCGACCAGCGAGCGCCTGCCATCCACCAGCTTGCCGCCATTCCTCCAGCCGCCACTGCCACTCCCCCAGTGGAGCTGCCAGGAGCTGCTGCAGCGACTGATGCTGGCCAGCCACAGCTGCAGCAATCAACAGCCAGCCGCTCGACGCCCAGACCTCGACTAGGCCGACCCCCAAGGGCATCTGCCGTCACGACATGTGCCCCTCAGGAGCCTGCCCCCAGCCTTGCAGCAGCCAATGGCCTTACTTTGAGGCGGAGCAGCAGGGCGGGCAGGGGCCACCCAAAGATGGCCAAGGCATCGCCCTAGCGGGCCAAATAGTCGAATGTGTGGCCATTTGTGTTTGTTTCTTGAGGCCGAGAATTGGATGTTAGTTTTTTGAAGGCCGATGATGTGATGTTTGTTTTGGACGAAGGCCGAGAATGACGGCCATTTTAGTTGCCCTATTTTGTTAATCCTCCCCAGGTTGTGGGAGCGAGTAATGTGTTTGAGTGTTTTTTGGGGGTTTCCTCTGTTTTTGGTTTTCATGTGGGAAGGGCCCAGAGTTTGTACAATAAAGCATTTTATTTATTCACATTGTCCATGTTTGATCTTTGAAGTGTTTGTTGCCTTAACCGGCTGAGGGCTTGCGGAGCAGCTGCAATCATGTTCTATCATTGGCACAAGCCATTCCCTGACAGGGGGCCTAGAAGTGACGTTCAATAAGCCGACGACGGGCGGCCCTTGGACCTTGTGCGTCCCTCCTGAGCTGGTACTCCTCGTCCTCGTCGTCCTCATGCTCCTCCTGCTCCTCCTCCTGAGGTGGTGGTCCAACGTGAGGTGGCAGTGCCTGAGTCCTGCGGATAGCCAGGTTGTGCAGCATGCAGCAAACGACGACGAATTGGGAGACTCGATCCTGCGAATACTGGAGGGCTCCCCCGGAGCGGTCGAGACAGCGGACCCGTTGCTTGAGCACGCCGATTGTTTGTTCTATGAGGCTCCTCGTCGCTTGATGGCTCTCGTTGTATGCCTCTTCAGCAGGGGTCGTGGGCACGCGGAGTGGGGTCATGAGCCAGGTACACAAAGGATAGCCTTTGTCCCCGATAAGCCATCCTCTTGGGGGAGGCTGTGCCTGGAACATGTCAACCACAGTTGTCTGTCGCAGGATAAAGGCATCGTGGCTGCTGCCTGGAAAGCGGGCATTGACAGCTAGGATGCGCTGCCTGTGGTCACACACCAGCTGTACATTGAGGGAATGGTAGCCCTTCCGGTTGCGGTAATCCTCGGCATGCTCAAGAGGTGCCCGCAAAGCCACATGCATGCAGTCAATGGCGCCCTGCACCATGGGGAAGCCCGCTATTCTTGCAAACCCCACTGCACGCTGCTGCTGCTTGTCCAGGGTCATGCGGAAGGAGATGAATTGATGTCTCCTTCTGAAAAGGGCTTCGGTCACCTGGCGGATGCAGCAATGCACGGCGAACTGGGAGATGTTAGCGATGTCCCCAGTAGCGGATTGGAAGGAGCCGGAGGCATAGAAGTTGAGAGCCACCGTCACCTTCACTGCCACCGACAGAGACGTCCTGCGCATCAGCTGTGGCTGCAGATCTCTCTGAAGCAGCCGGCAGATGTCTGTAACCACCTCCCTTCGGAATCGCAGCCTCCTAACACACATCGCGGCAGACATGGTCAGATAGGAGGTCTGCTGGCGGTATACCCTGCGTGGGTAAGGCCTCAGTTGGCGACGCCTGTTGCCCCCTCTGCGTCTAGCCAGGGCTGCCACTCGCTCACGGCGTCTGTAAGCCCTTCTAGCATAAGCTGAAATTCAGCGATGCCACTCAATGCAGCCCCCATTATATGCTGGCAAACACTGAGCTCTGAATGAAGGCTAAGATAATTGGTAAGCTCTGGCCTGAGCCAAAAATACCTGTCCAAGTGTTGGTCCAAACCAGTAAACTCTCCTCCTTGGTCTCTGTCCAAAAAACCGTTGCACAAGAGTGAATGCTGCAAAATGGCTGGCCTTTATACTGCTGGGTAAGTGCCCTTTAATTAGCGCTCCCCGCGGCCCGGCTGGCCTGTGTACCGTTCCACTTCACAGTCGCTCGGGACGCCCGGCGCACAATGGGCCGGCGCGAGTGAAGTTCCGGTTTGGGGCGCACAAAGGGCGTTGCACTATTAAATGACGTCATGATCTGCGCGCGCAGCAGGGCGCGTGCTAAGACTTTGCGCCGGCGCTAAATGTGTCCTGAAGTTGGGGAGAGGCGCAGATCGCGCTGCGCCCGGGCGATACGCGCCTAGCGCTCGAGATCTACTCCCCCTAAGGCGCTAACGGCTGGCGCGCCCAACTGAATTTCTAGGCCTAAGTGCTTTAAACCAAGGGGCAACAGTAAGTATATAAATAATCAGTAATTAGATCTATAGGGAATTCAATTACATTAACTAATTAGAGGATACCAACATTAAATGGATCCAAATTGTATTAAATAAAAATCTGGTATACATAAATAATTAAATAATAAATAGGAGTAAGGGGGTACTAAACTAAAATCATATATATTTTTAAGCAAAGTGATTGGATCGCTGAGCCCCCGAGCCTGCAATTCCTGTGTCATGTGGGAATTCCAGGACGCTCTGGATAACCATGTGTGCAGGAAATGCCTCCAGTTGCTTGAACTCGAGCTCAGAGTTTTTGAGCTTGAGGAGTGGCTGGAGTCACTGCAGGGTATATGGGAGGCTGAGAATTTCCTGGAGCGTACCTCCAGCAGGTGGTCACCCCGCAGCTACAAAGAATTCAGCAGAATAGTAAGTGGGTGGCCATCCAGTAGGGTAGGAAAAGGCAGGCAGTGCAGGAATCCTCCGGGAGTGTGGCACACTTCAGTGCTGAATACCGGTGAGCTTGACAACACCTCGGGGATTGCAGTCTAAAGCACATCCACGTCACTATGGGCTAAATGACTGCACAAGGGGGCACAGCAAAGTGTAGAAATACAGTAGTTATAAGGGATTTGATAGTCAGGGAGATAGACAGGCATTTTTGCAACCGCCGACATGAGTTCCTCATGGTATGTTGCCTCCCTGGGTGCCAGAGTAAAGGACATCACTGAGAGGGTGCAGAATATTCCAAGGGAGGAAGGGGAACAGCCAGAAGTCGTGGTCTATGTGGGCACCAATGACGTAGGAAGGAAAAGGGTTGAGGTCCTGCAGTCAGAGTTTCAGGAGCTCAGGAGGAAATTAAAGAGCAGGACCTCAAAGAGTGTCACATGCTAGTGAGTATAGGAATAGTAGGATAAAACAGGTTCATGTGTGGCTGGAGAAATGGTGCAGGAGGGAAGGTTAACTAATACGTTTAAACTAATTTTGCAGAGGGGTAGGCACCAGGATGAAACATTAGAGAGGAGAAACAAGAGGACTGGGAGAGACAAATAGCACTAGAGTAAAGAAATAGGAGGGATTAGACAGGGGGCAAATGCGAGGCAGTCTAAGATGGGTTTGGAGTGCATGTGCATAACTGCACGGAGCATAGTAAATAAGGTTGGTTTAGCTGCAGGCACAAGTTGCCACATGGGACTATGATGTAGTGGCATTAACAGAGACCTGGCTCAAAGAGGGGGAGGAGTGGGAAAGATATTCAGGAAAGATAGGGAAGGAAACAAAGGAGTGGGGCCGACAGTATTGAGCAAAGAAATTATTATAGCATTGGAGAGGGATTATGTAGTTGAGGGGGTCAAAGAAGAGTCTATTTGGTTAGAATTAAGGAACAATAGAGGAGCTATTACGCTACTGGTTATATACTATATAAGCCACCAAATAGTTGAATGGAGGTAGAGGAGTAAATTTGAAGGCAGAAAGATGTGAGAACTACAGAGTAGTGATAATGGAGCACTTTAATCATTCTATTATAGATCAGGATAGTAACAGTGTAAAGGGCAAAGAGGGGGAGGAATTCCCAAAATGTGTAAGAGAGAACTTTCTTGATCAGTATGTTTCTAGCCCAATGAGGAAGGAAGCAGTGTTGGATCTAGTTCTGGTGAATGAAGTGGGGCAAGTGGAACACATTTCAGTGGGAGAGCATTTGGAGGACAGTGATCACATTATCATCAGGTTTAGAATAGTTATGGAAAAGCACAAGGAACAATCAAGTGTAAAAATACTTAACTGCAGGAGGCCTAACTTCAGTCAGTTGAAAAGGGATCTGGCCCAAGTGGATTGGAATCAATGATTGGTAGGCAAAAGAGTAATTGAACAATGGGAGGCCTTCAAAGTGGAGATGGTTTGGGTACAGAGTAGACACATTCCCATGAGAGGGTAAGGAAGGGCATCCAAAGCTAGAGCTCCCTGGATGACTAAAAATATAGAGGTTAAAATGAGACAGAAAAAGGAGGTTTATGACAAATGTAAGATTCATAATACAGTAGAGAATCATGCTGAAAGTATATAGATCTAACAAATGGAACAAGAGGGGCAAAGAGAGTACAGATTATTGGCTAACATAAAAGGAACTCAAAAGTCTTTTATTAACACATAAATAGTAAAAGGGTAGTCAAAGGAAGGGTGAGCTGATTAGGAACCAAAAATGTGATATTGTGGTAAAACCACCAAGGAACTCCTGTACAAGTGAATAACTGTCTTTAAAGCAATGCTACAGCACCTAGGTCCGTTTGCTAGAGTAAACAAGCTTTCTGTAAAAACCCTGAAATAACGCGATGACGTCATCACGTTGGTCACGTGGTGCCCCGAGTGGCGGGAAACGTGACGACGTCATGACGTCAGAGGTGGGCGGTTCTAAGTTGAGTCCTCGTGGAACTAGCTACTGTACAGACCTGTTTGTGATTTCTCCTGCATATTTTGTTTTGTTCATCAGTTTAATTAAATTTGGTTAATTTACTGAACTGACTCGACCTCAGTGATTTAGATAGGAATCCGTAGATCCCTACAATATTCTTGTGGAGGCAGAGGGCGTGGCTGAGATACTAAATGAACACTTTGCATCTGTCTTCACTAGAGAATAGGATGCTGCCAATGCAGCAGTAAAGGAGGAGGCAGTAGCAATATAGTATAAGGATAAAAATAGATAAAGAGGATATACTTAAAAGTCTGGCAGTCCTCAAAGTAGAATGACCACCCAGTCAGGATGGGATGCATCCTAGATAACTGAGAGAAGTAAGGGTGAAAACTGCAGAGGCTTTGGCCACAATCTTGCAATCCTCCTTGGATATGGGGGTGATGCTAGAGGATTGCAAATGTTACATCTCTGTTTTAAAAAGGGGAGAGGTATAAACTTGGCAACTACAGGCCAGTCAGACTAACATCAATGGTGGGGAAACTTTTAGAGACAATAATCCAGGACAAAATTAATTGGCATTTGGAAAAGTATGAGCTAATAAATGAAAGTCAGTACGGATTTGCTAAAGGTAAATCGTGTTTGACTAACTTGATTGAGTTCTTTGATGAAGTAATTGAAAGGGTTTATGAGGGTAGTGCGGTTGATTTTGTGTATATGGACTTTCAAAAGGTGTTTGTCACCACATAATAAACTTGTTAGCAAAATTAAAGCTCATAAAAGGACAGTGTCAGTGTGGATACAAAATTGGCTAGGGAAAGAAAGCAGAGAGTAATAGTGAACTCTCAGACTGGAGGGAGGTATACAGCAGTTTTCCCCAGGGTTCATTATTAGTCCCACTGCTCTTTTTAATATATATTAATGGCCTGCACTTGGGTATAAAGGGCATCATTTCAAAGTTTGCAGATGACACAAAATATGGAAATGTAGTAAGCAATGAGGAGGATAGTAACAGACTTCAGGAGGATATGGACGGTCAGGCGAAATGGACAGACACATAGCAGATGAAATTTATCACAGAAAAGCGTGAAGTGATACATTTTGATAGGAAGAATGAAGAGAGGCAATATGAATTAAATGGTACAATTTTAAGGCTGTACAGGAACAGAGAGACCTGGGGGTGTATGAGCACAAACCTTCGTCAGCTGTGGCTCCGTGGACAGTACTCTTGCCTCTGAGTCAGAAGGTTGTGGGTTCAAGTCTGACTCCAGAGACTTGAGCACAAAAATCTAGGCTGACACTCCAGTGCAGTGCTTAGGAAGTGCTGCACTGTCGGAGGTGCCGTCTTTCAGATGAAACGTTAAACCAAGGCCCCGTCTGCCCTCTCAAGTGGGTGTAAAAGACCCCATGGCACTATTTCGAAGAAGAGCAGGAGAGTTATCCCTGGTGTCCTGGCCAATATTTATCCCACAATCAACATAATAAAAACAGTTTCTCTGGTCATTATCACATTGCTGTTTGTGGGAGCTTGCTGTGGACAATTGGCTGCCAGTTTCCTACATTACAACAGTGACTACACATCAAAAGTACTTCATTGTCTGTAAGGTACTTTGGGATGTCCTGAGGTTGCGAAAGGTACTGTATAAATGCAAGTCTTTCTATACTTTCTTTTTTTGAAGGTGGCAGAATAAGTTGAAGGTTGTTAAAAAAGCATATGGAATCCTTGGCTTTATTAATAGAGGAATAGAATACAAAAGAAAGAAAGTTATGGCAAACCTTTATAAAACACAGGTTAGGCCCCATCTGGAGCATTGTGTTCAATTCTGGGCACCACACTTTAGGAAGAATGTCAATGCCTTAGAGAAAGTGCAGAAGAGATTTACTAGAATGCTACCAGGGATGAGAGACTTCAGTGTGGAGAGACTGGTGAAGCTGGGATTGTTCTCCTTAGAGCAGAAAAGGTCGAGGAGATTTGATAGAGGTGTTCAAAATCATGAACGGTTTTGATAGAGTAAATAAGGAGAAACTGTTCCTAGTGGTAAAGGGTCAGTAGCCAGAGGACACAGATTTAAGGTGATTGGCAAAAGAACCAGAGGCAACATGAGGAAATATGTTTTACACAGCGAGTTATTGTGATCTGGAATGCACTGCCTGAAATGGTGGTGGAAGCAGATTAAATAGTAACATTCCAAAGAGAATTGGATAAATACGAAGGAAAAAAAGTTACAGGGCTTATGGGGAAAGAGCAGATGAGTGGGACTAATTGGATAGCTCTACCAAAGTGCCTGCTCAGGCACGATGGTCCTAATGGCCTCCTTCTGTTCTGTATCAGTCTATGATTCTATGAAAAAAAGATTATATAGTAATTTATCCCACTGCTATTTGTGGGTCCTTGCTGTGTGAAAATTGGCTGCTATGTTTCCCTACATTACAAAAGTATTTTATTGACTTTAGAGCAAATTGGGAAGATCTAACATTATGTAAGGTGCAATATGAATGCAAGTTGTTTTTTTCTAAATATTGCTCTGTTACATTTCTCACAGGAAGGGTGATTTCCTTTTTATGTTTCTACCAGTAAAGCAGAAGATGATGTTGCAGGATCCTCCCAAGTCTATGCACCCAGCAGCTCAGCATGCACTTTATCGTACCATTTTGATTTGGTAAGCACCAGTACAGGTTCATCTGCCCCAGGGGATTTAGCTAATCAGTTTGAGGATGGCACAGAGCATAGGTGAGCAGGAGCAGGGTGATGTAGCCGATGAGGAAGAGAAAAAGAAGCATCTTGCTAGAGGAAGAAGTCACTTCCATCCACAGCGATGGTGACAGGGATCCAATTCACCAGGACCCAGCTTTTTAAAGAGGAATGTTTTCCGAGTACAAAAGATAGCTGCAGTCATTGGAGGATGCGCCCAATAGCTTTTGATACATGGCAGCAAGTATGGAGGAGTCCACAATCTGCATACATTGAGAGCATGCAGTCAGCCTTGGAACAAATGGCAGCTCCAAGGTGATCAGCTGTGCAGTCCCTAGTGACAGAGCAATGTTGTCAGCCCTGGGCTCCAATGTCACTTTCTCAATGGACAGGCTTCCTAATCAGCTGGAACAAATGAGGCATGATGTAGTTGCCAGCTCAGGAGATCTCAATGTTGTGATGTGGTTTGCTCATCCACAGATCAGTGGGTATAGGAATATGAAGGTTGGGAGCTGGGGCTGGTTGACTCTGCCCATGGCTGATGTTGCTGTGTCTTCCAGCAACAACACAATCACAACAGTCTATCAAGATTGTCTGCCTAGAATTCTGAAATCAAGCAAGGCCAGGCTTCTTCTACTCCAACAAAAGAGCAGCAGCTTGCATCAGGCTCATCTGAGGCCCCTGTCTCTGACAGTCAACTGCAAACAACGTTCCCAGCTCCCACCACAAAGCAAACACTTAGAAGAAGCACCAGAATCATTCACCGAGTGATAAGACGGGTAAGCACCTTGGGAGAAGACACTAATGTGGTGTATACTTCTGGAAATTCGAGGGTTTAGCGCCACCCGTTACTGCCAGATTCACCCTTCCGCCCGCTGCTGGCAGGGACCACCATTTTTAGATGGCTGGCAGTGCTGCCAATGTCGGCACTCACCACAATTATGTAGATGATGCAGATTGTGACGTCAGTGAGTGTGCAATGCTCACTTGACGCCCAATCTGCGAGTTTCAAATTCATCGCTCCACTTACCGGCATGCCTTAAGTGTGACCAGCTGAGCAAGCATTGACAAGCAGGAAGGAGGCTCTAGCAGTGGTATTTAAAGGAATCATCAGCAACAACATGTACTTGACATGTTTCTGCAGTTTGACTGGCTCTATGCAACTTTCTGCAACTCCAGCAGCTTTATTAACTTCTTTCTGCTTCACAACTTGGCCATCATGACAGCGCAGCCTTTGCCACCAGGGATTGCAGGACTACCTCAGGAGGAGCACTAGGGACAGGAGGAGGAGGAAGAAGAAGAAGATGAGCAAGAGGAAGAGGAAGAGGATGAGGAGGAAGGGAGGAGGCACGCAGCCAATCCCCCTTCCGAATGGGCTGACCGTGAACGCCTCATCAGACTCTGATTCCAATGAATGAAACCCCAGAACCCCATTGCTCACCACATCCCATCATACCATCCCTCTGTCATGGAATACCACACTTCCACCTGGGCACAAAGCTGAAATGAGCGCCACCACAAAAGATTCCAAACAAACTTAATAAATTTATCAAAATCAATTTACACATAATATTTGAACTAATCACCCTTGTGCAATCCATTAGCGCCGGTCATTCAGGTGTCCTTTCCTGATCTTCCCCAGTGGCTGCAGCATGGCTGGTGGAAGGCTGCTGAGTTTCCATGGGGGAGTTTTCAGATGGCCTTGCAGGAAGACCTCAAGCAGCCCTAGCCCTGGAAGGCCCGACTGTAGACTGCACCACCTCAGCATGGGCGGCAGCAGTCTGGGCTGGCTGGCTGACAGGCAGCGGCAAGGGCAATGGCGAAATGGCAGTGGTGAGAACAGGAATGCTGTCATCCTGAGAGAGGATAGCAGGGTCCTGCTCCACTGGCCCACTGCCACTCTCCTGGGGTGGCACCTCAACATTCCTAACAATTCGTTGGAGCATAAATTTCTGGGCTGCTGCAACACCCTGCAAGCCCCGGTCGACGGTGGTTAACCCAGCCACGATGGCAGCAGTCTGAGCATGGGTAGCATCAAGCTGAGATTGCAAGAGAGCTGTCTGTGCTTCCGCTGCAACACTAAGACTTTGGGTCACTTCCGCCTGTGCTGTAGTAGCAGCCGCGACATCGCCCATCACACACAGCATCATGTCTGGGTCAACATGGTCTCTTAAGGAGTTTTCCATCATTTACAGCCTGGAAATCCTGGGCTCCAAGCTCTGAGCAAAGCCCCATTCAATGTTGGAGGTGGACTCCTCCATGCTCCTTGACATTGCCAAGAGGCTCTCTGGCAGGCTTACCGTTGCACCTAGCAATTCGGTGTGGATGCCCATCATCCTTCTTCTGAAGGCCGCCCCATCGAGGCCTTCTTCCTGTGCAGCAGAACTCGTGTGTGAACTTGCCCTCCGGGGAGCTGGCCCCCTGGCCTTGCTGGTACCCAGTGTCTCACCTTGTGCAGATCCCACTTCTACACTAGCCTCTAAAGTATATGCAGTGCCAGTTTCTGAGCTGGTGTCTGCATGTGACAGTTGAGATGTGGGTGTGAGTGTTGCAGCAGTGGTAAGGTTGTGAGGGTGAAGTGAAGCTCTGATTGTGAGGTCTGAGTAGTGATAGGTAGAGATTGTTGGTCGGTGAGTGACGGGGTTGTGGCGCATTAAGCAGTGTGTGAGGCTTGTGGTGCAGATGGCGGGATATGGCATTTGCTGAAGCTTTCACTCACCTTGACCTGCCGTGTGAGGTCGTTAAATTTGCGGCACTGGATCACCGACCTGGGGACCACAGTGCTGGCCATCACATAAGTAGCTATCTCCTGCTAGAGCCTTCAAGATGTGTGTGGCAAGGGCTTCCTGCCAGTCTGTGGGAAGAGGACAGCCCGCCTCCTCTCCACGGCCACCACCAGTGCCTCAAGAGCCTCGGGCTCTCTCCCTGTGCTGAGGCTCAGCCATCTGCTTCGACTGCCGTCTGCTTCTAGGTGAAGTTGGAACTGGATTGACAATGAGGTGCTGCAGCATCAATGCCACTCCCCTTTAAGTACGGAATAAACCCTGTGCCAAATATGACTGGGAATTAGACTGGACCTGATATTGGTCCACCTGTTGAGCGGTAAGCCAATGAACAGCGGTTTTAGCGCTGAGATCAAGACTATAATCATGTTAATAAGGACTAAGCATGAATTTTATATGCTACCTAGACCATTTTGACCTGGCTTTAACACTGCCCATTTTGTGGCCGTATTTAATTTCTAGGCCCTGGTTTTCTGAATAGAATATATTCTGAATAAATATTTTTTGTAATGTTAAATGCAATGTGCAGCTTCAATTGGATTTGCAAAGCTGTAGTCAGAAATGTTCTGATAGAATGGTATTGCTGGGGACTGAGGAAGGTTGTTGTGCTTAGGATGTTGATTATTTGGGACTGAATGATGGTGAGAGGTGATGAACAGGTTCATCTTGTAGTGGTTATCAGGACAATGTTTCCTCAATTAAAGCATATTGATTAACTGAAGTAGATGTAATGTCCCAGCTGATGCTGGCTCCTCTGTCTCTTCAGCCTGGACAGTATCTCCTCCTGCTTGCATTTGGGTGAAGTACCGCTGTTGCTGTTCAAGATGGACGCCTCACTCAATGATAATGTTGTGAAGAATGCAGCAAAGGACAGTAATTCTGGAGGCTATCCCAAGATTGTCCTGGAAGACCCCACCTGATTGGTTTAGGCAGTGGAAGCACTCATTCAATACGCCAACGGTTTGCTTGATGCATACTTGGGTGGAGGCATGGGTTTCATTGTATTTTTGCTCTGCCAATGTTGCTGCATGATGCAAAAAGATCAGCGGGTAATCCCGGTCCCCCAATAGCCAGTCCTTAACTCTCTGGTTGTCAGCGAATAACAGGGCACAGTTCTCTCGAAACAAAAACATCATGTGAGATGTCTGGGAATTTGGCATTCACATGCATAACTTTGTGGTGGTGGTCACAAACATCCTGTACATTAATGGAGTAATATCTCATGTGAGTCTCGTAAGGAGCACTCCTTTCTGCAACTGCATGTATAGCTATCACCCAAAACCAGACAGGAAAACTTGAGCAGCACAATTGGGGCTAGAAACACAACATAATGGATTTGAATAAAAGCTGAATTTTTTTCTGTTGGATGCTTGGCTTGCCATACATACATCTACTAGGCCTATGTCATAGCATTACTTTCATAATGTTCTGGCTGCTTGCCCTATGTTTCCCATTTCTACTGAACCTCCAACCAAAGAGAAATGGGGCGATCATTCAGGTTTCCAACAATTCCCCGTGCCTTCCATGTGGGATAATATTGTTCCTATGTGAAATGTAATCAAGGCCACATTCAGGATATATATGTTGAGCATTGTGATTTGCCCTTCCAAGATTCAACACTTTGAGGATAGGATTCCCATCCGTTCTTGGGATAGTAGTCTCAATGTTGAAATAGAGATGCTTGTTCGTCTAAATATAAACATTCTTTTGCAAAAATGACTCGGAGACTGCCATTATTTGCCCACCGAGTCCCTCAAGAGCTTGACAAGCTCTTAGAGGGTGAGATTGAGCTCCTACAAGAATGCCATATCTGCTTATTCCTTCTTGAGCTAAATCAGTATTCCACTTGATTGGGTGATTGAGTCCCCTGACATTCTGAGAGTTAATTTTGAGTATAGCCATGGCAGGGATTAGAGTGGTGTCTGTGTGCGTAGGGACATGGCTGTGCCCAGCACTGTGGCTTGCCATGGTGGCTATCTGCAGATGGTGGGAGTGCCTCTATGGGTTCCAAGGGCATATTCCCCATCCTTCAAATGTAAGGATTGGCCTTTTACTCCACCCTCAATCTCCCTGTTATTCCCTTTGCCCTATTAAAGTGTTTTTCCTTGGGTTCCTCACAGTATACTCTCTCTGTTACTCTGTTTTAGGTAGGTTTCTCCTCCCTCTCCCATTCCTACCTATCGTCAGTATTCAAATTTACATCTCAGGAATTAATCTTCTTGTTAAGGTTGACAAGTGGGGTATGATTAACTAGTGCCTGGCTCAGACCCCTGTCTGCAGCCTTGTCTGACTGGCTGCTTGCAGTGCACACAGGTTCACTGGCTGATGAGTAGAGCTGGTGGTTCTATTTTAATTCCAACAAACTTTGGATACCACAGCCCTTTGTTAATACTCAATATTCAACTTTGTTTGTCCCTGAAGAGTTGCCATGTTTTGAGCAAATTTGGGTGATCAGCCTCTTTTAATTGAGATTACAGCTGTTGGATGCACTTTATGAGAGTTCATTAATTCATTACAGCTCCCTGGCTGATAGTTTCATTTGGCTTTGGCTTAATTTTCCTTGGTGTGAGTTCATATGGATAGTGACATACACACTATACATATTAACACACCTGGCAGGGATAGTAATAGACCCAACAAGATGGAAACACACACCAAGCAAGGATAGAAACACACTCAGCAGGGATAGAGATACACGCTGGGAATTTCCTCAGGGCTTCTCCTGATAGGATGCTGCAACTTTGGTGGAAGGTCGATAGAAACCCTGTTTACGCAGCTATCCCAGTTTCTGCTATCTTCTGCAAAGTTATTGTGGCTAATCATGAGAACCCTATAAGGAAATTCTCAGTGACATACTCAGTGGTATACACAAACTACCATTTAGTGGCGTTAGTGACATGCATTCAGTAGCGATAGAGAATCACACCTTGCAGAGAAAGGCACACACACATACAGCCCCAGCAGGGAAAATGACATGCACACAGCAGAGATAGAGACACACACCCACCCAGCAGGGATAGTGTCACACAGCAAGCAAGGATCATGACACACATAGCAGGGATAGTGGTGTGCACCTAGCAGGGTTAGTGACACCCACACAGTAGTGATAGTGATGCACACCCAACCGAGATAGAGACAAGCAACCCAGCCAACAGAGATAGAGGTATACAGACACAGCAGGGATAGAGAGTCACACACAGCAGCCCAGCAAGATTATTGACTTGCACAGGATAGTTAATGTGACTGCAGCATCTAGATAATGCACACCTTTCTATAGAGCACCCGCCAGCAACTTAAGGATCTCATATTTCTCTGGGGCTTCTCTAGCACTTTGATGAGGGTACCTCACTCATAATTTGTTCAGAACCTTAGTCAGGATAAATCTTCCTCATCAAGTCCTTCATCAACCTCAACAAGCCACATCTATCTTTAGGAATGCCACATCAGCTAGGCGATGCCATGCCTCTCTTGATATTGCTATATCTCCCAGCAGGATGTTAATTATACCACTGTTGAGATACCGCGGCAAACGTGGGAGTCGAGACCGGAGCCAGTGAAACAGTACAGCTTTTTATTTCAGCCTCATGGCAAAACAGGAACTGGAAGAGCCCGCGCCTGACTTAAATACTCCCCAGACAGGAAGTGCTCCCGGCAGCCTGTCCCTGTGGGAAACAAGTTGCTGGAGGAAAGGGCCCCCGGTTGGGGGCGTCTGCTTAAACTGTCCGTACCGTCGTGAGCGGATTGTGTCCAGTGGTGGCGTGTCGCCACACCACACCCCTTTTGAGGAGTCTACCTAAATTGATAGTAGGGAACCTTGGTCTCTTCAGGGGCTCTTTTCAGGAATTTCCAACACTATAGTCATGCCAAACCACGCCCCGCCCCCTCCACCTCCACCCTGAAAGCTCTCCATTAACCATATCACATCTCATTTGGAGAGCCCTGTATCACATGAATCATACTATGGCCTAGAAATTCAGTTGCGTGCGCCAACTGTTAGCGCCTTAGGAGGAGTAGATCTCGAGCGCTAGGCACTTAGCGGCCGGGCGCAGGGCGATCTGCGCCTACGCCCAACTTCAGTAGACATTTAGCGCCGGCGCAAAGTGTTTGCGCGCGCTCAGCTGCGCGCGCAGCTTATGACGTCATTTCGTCGTGCAATGCCCTTTGTGCGCCCCAAACCGGAACTTCAGTCGCGCCCGCCCAATGTGGGCGTGGCGGTGCTAAGAACTGTGAAGTGAAATGCAGCAGAGGCCATGCGGGCCTCGGGGAGCGCTAATTAAAGGGCACTTACACTGAACTATAAAGGCCAGCCATTTTGCTGCAATGACTTTTGTGCAACGGATTTCTGGACAGAGACCAAGGAAGAGACCTTACTGATTTGGCCCAACATAGGAGAGGTATTTTTGGCTTCTGGCCAGAGCTTGGAAATTTGCCTCATTGTGATTTCATTGTTTGCAAGTATATTATGGGGGCTGCATGGGGTTCTAACCCTCAGTTCCAGCATTATGTGCGAAGGGCTCGCAGACGCTGTGTGAGAGGGGCAGCCATGCCTAGACGCAGAGGGGGCATCAGGCGTCGGCAACGTAGGCCTTACCCACTCAGGGAATACCGCCAGCAGGTGTCCTATCTCACCATGACTGCCGCGCAGTGTGTTAAGAGGCTGCGCTTCAGAAGGGAGGTGGTTGCAGAGATCTGCCAGCTGCTTCACAGAGATCTGCGTCCACAGCTGATGTGCAGGACGTCTCTGTTGGTGGAAGTGAAGGTCACGGTGGCTCTGAACTTTTATGCAAGTGGCTCCTTCCAAGCCGCTGCTGGGGACATAGCTAACATATCCCAGTTCGCCGTGCATCGCTGCATCCGGCAGGTCACCGATGCCCTTTTCACAAGGAGACACCAATTCATCTCCTTCCCCATGACCCTGGAGAGGCAGGAGCAGCGTGCAGTCGGATTTGCGAGGATCGCAGACTTCCCCATGGTGCAGGGTGCCATTGACTGCACGCATGTGGCTTTGCGGGCACCTATCGACAATGCCGAGGATTACCGCAACGGGAAGGGCTACCATTCCCTCAATGTACAGCTGATGTGTGACAACAGGCAGCGCATCCTAGCTGTCAATGCCCGCTTTCCAGGCAGCAGCCATGATGCATTTATCCTGTGCCAGACTACTGTGGCTGACATGTTCCAGGCACAGCCTCCCCCAAGAGGATGGCTTATCGGGGACAAAGGCTATCCTTTGTGTACATGGCTCATGACCCCGCTCCGCACACCCAGGACCCCTGCTGAGGAGGTATACAACGAAAGCCATCAAGCCACAAGGAACATCATAGAGCAAACGATTGGCGTCCTCAAGCAACGGTTCCGCTGCCTGGATCGCTCCGGCGGATCTCTGCAGTATTCGCCGGATAGAGTCTCCCAGTTCGTCGTCGTTTGCTGCATGCTGCACAACCTGGCTATCCGCAGGACTCAGGCACTGCCACCTCACGTTGGACCACCACCTCAGGAGGACGAGCAGGAGGACCATGAGGAGGAGGAGGAGGAGTACCAGCCCAGGAGGGAGCCACAAGGTCCAAGGGCCATCCGTCGGCGGCTTATTGAACGACACTTCTAGGCCCCCTGTCAGGGAATGGCTTGTAGCAATGAAGGGACATGAATGCAGCCGCTCCGCAAGCCCTCAGCCGGTTAACGCAACAACCACTTCAAACATCACACATGGGCAAGCTGAATAAAGAAAAAGCTTTATTGAACAAACTCAGGGCCCTTCCCACATGAAACCCAAAAACAGACAACACCCCCAAAAAACAGTCAAACACATGACTCACTCCCACAACCTGGGGAGGAATAACAAAATTTTTCCATCCAAATGGCCTTCATCCTCGGCCTTACCAAAACAACCCCCCCCATAGACAACACAACCACCCCCATATAAAAAAACATTTGGCAACACACTCTACTTTGTGTGCCGAGAGGGCGAGTCCTTGTCCAGCCTTTTCCGGCCCCTGGCCGACCTGCTGCTCCACCTCAACCTGGGCCCTGTGGGTGCTGCAAGGCTGGGGGAAGGCTCCTGAGGGGCACATTGCGTGACGGCAGATGCCCTTGGGGGTCGGCCTAGACGAGCTCTGGCCCTCGAGGGGCCGGCTGCTGACTGCTCCAGCTGGGCAGCATCAGTCTCTCCAGCAGCTCGTGGCAGCTTCGCTGGGGGAGTGGCAGTGGCGGCTGCAGCAATGGGGGCAAGCTGGCTGATGCCAGGCGCTCGCTGCTCGCCTGAGACACTGGCACTCGGCCGGGCTGGCACTGCAGCAAGCGCAGCAATCTGCTGAAGGCCAGACCGCTGTGCTGCTGCAGCGCGGCGGGTGCCCTGGCGATGCCTGCCTGACACAGCGAGTGTGGCAGCAGTGAGTGCCCGTACTGCCCTGGTCTGTGCCCGCATCAGACCAGCCAGTGACTGCACGGCACCACTGATCAACTGGCCACTCGCTGCCTGTGCTGCCCTGAAGTCATCCCGACTCGCGTCCTGTGCTGCCCCGAATTGTTCGAGACCCCTGGCCTGTGAGGCCCCGAAATCGGACACACTATGAGGCAGGGACTCGATGGCCTCAGGCAACCGTGCCACAACCCCCATGAACTCAGTGTGCCGGCGATCCGAGTCCGCGGACATTTGATCGAGGAGGCGCACCTCCTGGGCGAGGACCGTCTCCGGACTGGAGGCCGGACTCTCCCTCTGGGGAGAAGGCCGCCGAGCTGCCCGACCCTTCCCGCGTGGCTGGACGCCACTGGGCCCATCAACTACACTCCCCTGCAACACTTCCCCCCTCTGGGGAGAAGGCCGCCGAGCTGCCCGACCCTTCCCGCGTGGCTGGACGCCACTGGGCCCAGCAACTACACTCCCCTGCAACACTTCCCCCCTCTGGGGAGAAGGCAGCCGAGCTGCCCGACCCTTCCCGCGTGGCTGGACGCCACTGGGCACAGGAGCTACACTCCCCTGCAACACTTCCCCCCCTCTGGGGAGAAGGCCGCCGAGCTGCCCGACCCTTCCCGCGTGGCTGGACGTCACTGGGCACAGGAGCTACACTCCCCTGCAACACTTCCCCCCTCTGGGGAGAAGGCCGCCGAGCTGCCCGACCCTTCCCGCGTGGCTCGACGCCACTGGGCACAGGAGCTACACCCCCCTGCAACACTTCCCCCTGCCTCTCCTCCAGGGAAGACGTGTCCCCTCCATTGCCATCCCCTGGCGCGGATGAGGGTTCCCCCGATGGGCCGCCTTCCTCTTGCTCCTCCTCGTCCTCCTCTTCCGCGGGACTATCACTGGCAGCTTCAGGGACCTCCTCCTCACCAGCTGAAAGCAGGAAGGCACAAGAGTAGCTTTAGAGTGAGGACAGGGCGTCAGCGAGGGAGGCATGAGTGGTGGCATTCAGCGCATTGGTCGGACAGTGGCAAAGGATGTAGATCTGAAGCGCAAGGGGAACGAGAGAGGTCCAAAAGGTCATGTCCTTACCATTGGGGCCCAGCACAGGGTCGGCATCTCCACATGCAACGGGGCCAATCAGCCGGCCACCCAAAAGTCGACCCACGCGCTCCTCCAGGTCACTGAGCTGCTGGAACTGGGGACGGCCTCCCCCGGTGACAGTCCGGCTCCTCAGATTCTGGGCCAGCTTGGCCTGCAAGAGAAAGGACGGCCTCTAAGTACAGTGTGGTGCCCTGTTGTTGTGTGCACTGCCTCCCATGGTCGAATAGCTTGGCCAGTGTGGTGCCCTGTTGCTGTATGCACTGCCTCCCATGGTCGAATAGCTTGGCCAGTGTGGTGCCCTGTTGCTGTATGCACTGCCTCCCATGGTCGAATAGCTTGGCCAGTGTGGTGCCCTGTTGCTGTATGCACTGCCTCCCATGGTGGAATAGCTTGGCCAGTGTGTAAAGTGCAGAAAGTGCAATTGATGTTCATGCCAGTGCCATAGCTGCTGGATGAGGGCTGGCCATTAGGGCTTTGAGGTCCCTTTGCCCATAATGTGAGGTGCACATGCAAGGATGAGGAGGACACTGGGAAGGGTACTCACCCTGACAATCCGAGTGAGGTCGTTAAACTTTTTCCGGCATTGGACACCAGTCCTGGGGACATCGCAGGTGGCTGTGACCCTCTGGGCGATATCCCTCCAGGCTCTCCTGTACACCCCGGTGGCAGGCTTCTTGCCACTGTCCGGGAACAAGATATGGCGTCTCCTCTCCAAAGCCCTAACTAGCACCTTTAAATCATGGGCAGAGAAGCGCTGCGCTCGCTCACGGGCCCTCTGCATCCTTCCTGGCGCTATTTCTCTCCAGCAGCAGTGTTTAGGCCTAGCTGGAGGGCTGCAGTATCCAGGGCGTGGCAGCAGACCAAGTCGACCCTTCCCCCTTTAAGAGCTGGCCGGCGCCAGGGTGTCTGCTGTCAATCAAGACATGACCGCACCTGCGCTGCGCCTGGCCTCGGCGGTATCAGTCTGCACCGCCGGCTTAGCGCCTAAAGATAGCTGTGCATCGCCAGTTTTAGCGCTCGAGCAAACTCCTTGGCCAAAGCTACTGAATATCGGCGAAGTGGCCTCCACTTTGCGCCGGGTGCAAACTTTAGCGGCCGCCCGACTTTACCGCCCCAAAAGTGGCTGTACTAAATTTCTAGGCCTCTGTCTTTTTCATGTGGTCCTCCAGCAGACGAATCATATCCTACCTGTCTTGGATAATTTCCTTAAAGCCTCCTCCATACTTTAGTCAGGCCACTTCTCGCTTGTAGACTCCTTCACCTTCACCATGCCATTTGTCTTCTGTCAGGATGAAAAATTGTATGTGTCTTTATATTTTACAATTTTAAAAAATAGCCAAATTTCATACATTTCTGCAGGAGCATGAGTGATAGAAATAAAAAAGTGTAGAAATTCCAATTGGTAAACTTTATGTACAAACACTTTACACAGTCATACTAAATTCCTACATGTGATATTTTCATTTAATCTAAATGAGTTATGTTTATAGATGAAATGTGCCCATCAAAATTTTATATATGCCTTTAGAGCAATGCAACATAGTAACTAATTCACCGCTAACATGGACAGCAGCACTTGCTTTGTTCTGTGCTCACTAAATTGGGTATTTGGGAATCCCAGAATTTCACTGAGAAATATACAACAGTATGTGATGAAGTATGAAAAAATTACATAGAATTACATACATAGAATTTACAACACAGAAACAGGTCATTCAGCCCAACTAGTCAGTGCCGGTGTTTATGCTCCACATGAGCCTCCTCCCACCCTACTTCATCTAACCCTATCAGTATATCCTTCTATTCCTTTCTCCCTCATGTAAATATCTAGCTTCCCCTTAAATGTAGCTCTGCTATTTCAACTATTCCATGTGGTAGCAAATTCCACATTCTAACCATTCCCTGGATAAAAAAGTTTCTCCTGAACTCTTTATTGGATTTATTAGTGACTATCTTATATTTATATTTAAAATGCACTGTTAGACATGTGACATTGTACAAAGAATCATGCAATACCATAGCACACAATGTACCATGCATCATACAATACTGTACAATGCATAATGCATGGCAAGTAAGGTACAATACACCATGCAACAATGCTATGCAACATGCAATACTGTACAACACACTATGTAGCAATGAACATGTGCCAAGCAATACTTCATTTTGCACAATGTGCTTGCAACAGTGTACAATGCACCATGCAATACTGTACAACATCCCACATAACAATACACAAAATAATATTGCTCAATGCACCATTTGAACAATGCATTTTTGTTTAAGTGCCTGAGTCACTGAGGTCACCATGCAGCATCTTATTGTGCTCTTGAGTTATCCATGAGATGCTGACACATGGAAAACAGATGTTGGGCTTGAACAGTATCACTGCCATTAGATTAATGTAAATATATTAGATTCCATCCTTCAGGCATTCCTGCAGCACAGACTGACTGTGGGAACATTTGCTTGAGGCTCTGTTTAGACTTTTGATTGGGGCTGATTAATGTTGGGAAAGGGCAGCTCAATGCCTCAGCTCATAAATCCAGTTTTAGGTTACTTAACAAGTTTTCAACTCTCCATTTGTTTTGGTGGCAAAGTTTATCTGATCATTACTTTTTTGGAAATTAGGGCTGCATGCTTTTATATTGCAAAGAACAGTAAGGTTATCACTGTAGATTTATAACTGTGTTGAAAGCCAAAAGAACAATGTTTGTGTCTGGGGTTTCTCATTTTAACTTCAAAATTATTTATTTAGTTTTAAAAATGTTGCCTTTAATTCTGAAGTCCTCCTTTCTATCTTCAGACAGAGGGGATATTTTTCTGAGTTCATGCCACTGGCGGTAACCCTTTGATTTCCCGATCTGCATGATCCACAGATGAGGCTTCCTACCAGTACAATAAATTTGGAAAATCAACTTTAGCATCTCTGATGGACAGCACTTAGCCGAGTACCTCCTTTCTGTAGGGGGTGGCGTGTGGTGGTGTTGTTTGGCGCGTACGTACGCCCAGTCAGTTATGCCCCTGACTGTTGTGAGCGGTTCGAATCGCTCCCACGCCCCTGGGTTCTAGACACCGGACTTCGGTACAAGGCGGCGGTACAGAGAAGACTCGAGTAGACAGGTGATTGGATGTAAACAAAAACTAAGATTTTATTGAAGAGGAAAACTTGATACAATCTTATGAAAAAATTACTAGTGTACACTTCTACAGGCGAAAATACAAAAGAATAATAATAATATACTTATACAGGGAATGGGGAACACACGGCACATCGAGGGAAAACAACTATCTTAACAATCCCCTTATCCTTATCCCATCCCCTATACCTAACTAGATTAAGCTATGAGGAGTCAGAACTTCATGCTCACCAATCAAAAGGTTTGTTAGACTCAAAACAGCGGTTGGGTTCGGGGTTCGCTCTTGGTGCTCTCTGGAGCTTGCCGTCATCACGTGGCCTCCAGGCGCTGCAAGGGCGTTGTCCAGGTTCGAGTACCCCAAAGTTAAAGTCTCTGTTTGGGTACTTTACCTTGCAGGGATGATGCTTCGTCGACAGCCGCCAGATTGAGTTGGTGTCCAGTTATTCGAAGGTCGGCTGAGGCTGAAGGCCCAATAATTCAAAGCCTCTCCTCAGTTCGTCTCCTCAGTTGGTCTTCCTCAGTTGGTCTTCTTCAGCCAGTCTTCCTCAGGTGGCCCTCCCTCCGGTGGTCTTCCCTCCTCCCCTCGTCGCGTCCCACCTCGCCTGGCCTGAATTGTCCGTGTCCGCCCGACCCGGTGCCGGGGCTAGTTCCAGATGGAGTGGGAAAAGGGCACGGGCAAAGGCCAGGGGGTAAGAGCGGGATGGGGAAAGAGCGGCAGCCACGAGGGCGAGGGGCCAAAGAGCAGCACCAGCACACCAACCAATAAGAACACCGAACACGAACACAAACACACCCTGCTACCCGAGGGGGCCTTCAATTATACCTTTGTCGAAAACCCTTATCTGCGCACCAAATCAGGTTAGTTCTTTGTTTTAATCTTGGCGGGCTATTTTAAATAATGGTAGCAATCCATACTAACTGGTTTTAGATGGCCGGTAATCGTATCTACCGGCCCGATAATTGACTTGTATTGTCCTGAAAGTTCCATGATGGGCCTGTCCAGCCTCGATGGCTCTGTTAATCTGTTTCCGATAATATATGTAGACTGCTTGATGGCCTTAACTATAGGCCTAAACTGAATTTAGATTTGCCTCCAATTCAGTCTAATGCATAATTCAGAGTCCTGCCTGGTTCCAAAATACAAAGTCTCTCTTCATAGAAGCCTGCAGCTTGGTTTCGATTTCTCCAAGCTGTCTGCGTTGCAGAGTCCATTTTAAAATCTCACAGGCTTGCTGCCACGAGGCACGGACGCCATCTTGGGTAACATTCTTGATTTTAAACAGTCCACACAGGGTCCCGTTTATTAATAACGGCCTTCGGGGAAATGCAGGAATTTTGCAAATCTTACATTTCAGCTTTAATGTCAAGTATAGATCTTGCAGTTCTGGTTCACTGATCAGTGGCAACAAGGGATTCCAAGAGATTCTAAGTATTCCAACATTTGCTCGAGTAAGATTTGCAACAGGGTCTGAGCAGACGTCTGGCAGCAAGTTGAAATTTTTAGTCCTTACAGTACACCTCTAAAAGTTGGCAACCAGAATAGAGGGCTTAATTACAAATGACGCTCTTTAGAGACACATTTAAGTTCCTTTAATTAATGAGCTTTTGTCAATGAATTATAACTGCTGGGATTGTTAAAGGCTAAATGTCTTCAAAAAAAAGTATTTGGGGAAAAAAAATTCTTAGAGGAGTCTATGCAAAAGGCCAAGGCCACAGTGCAGGTGGCTACCAAGGTTTAAAAAAGCGATAGAGTGTCACAGAAAGCAGAGTGTAGTGGTGAACGGTTGATTTTCAAACCGGAGGGAACAGTGGCGTCCCCCAGGGGTCGGTATTAGGACCACAGCTCTTTTTGATTTTTTTAATGACCTGGACTTGGGTATCCATGAAACTTGGAAATGTTTAAACAGGGAGGTGGATAGACAGACTTCAGGAGGACATAGACAGACTGGTGAAAGGGGTAGACATGTGGCAGATACAATTGTGAAATGATACATTTTGGTTGGAAGAATGAGGAGAAGCAATATAAACTAAATGGTGCAATTTTACAGGAGATGCAGGTGCAGACAGACCAAGGAATGTATGTACACAAACCTTTGAAGGTGGCAGGACAAGTAGAGAAGGCTGTTAAAAAAGCACACGGTATCCTTGGCTTTATAAAAGCAAGGGAGTCATGCTAAAACTTTATAAAATACTGGTTGGGCCCCAGCTGGAGTATTGTATCTAATTCTGGCGACAACATTTTAGAAAGGATGTCAGGGCCTTAGAGGGTGCAGAGGAGATTTATTAGAACGGTACCAGGGATGCAGGACTTCAGTTACTTGGAGAGACTGGAGAACCTAGGGTTGGTTTCCTTAGAGCAGAGAAGGTTAAGGGGAGATTTGATAGAGGTGTTCAAAATGATGAAGGGTTTTGATAGAGTAAAGAAGGAGAAACTGTGTCCAGTGGCAGAAGGGTTGGTAACCAAAGGATACGGATTTAAGGTCATTGGCAAAAGAACCAGAGGCAAGCTGAAGAAAAAAAAAAATAATGCAGCGAGTTATCATGATCTGGAATGCAATACAGGAATCTCGCCCCAACTGCAGTTTTGCCATACGCGGATTTCACGTATACACGGTTTCCTCTCTGCGGCAATTTTTGCCAAACGAGGCAGTGAATTTTGCATATACGCGGTATGCCAAACCGAGACTGCATTCATCCGTGCTGCTCTTTTCAGCATAACAACACTGTGGTCTCACTCCACTCGTGTCTGTGTCTGTGTCTGTGTGGCCCTTAATCAAGGCCTCTAAGTGTAATCTCAGTGGTAAAGGTGAATCAATAGAGAAAAGGGCAAGGAATGTACTAACCTTAGATAGGAAATTAGATGTCATTAATAGGCTTGCCTGTGGTGAAAGTACAGCGTCGGTTGGACGACTAATGGGGGTTAACGAGTCCATTAGAACCATAAAAAGGTGAGGTGTCGATAAGGGCTAGTATTGAGGGTGGCTCTTCAAAAAGTGCTAAAGTGTCGTTTATGCCACAGGACCATAAGCTTGAAAAAAAAATGGAGAAGACACTTAATATCTGGTTGGAAGACCAGAACCAGAAAAAAGCGAATGTTAATTCCGCATGGGTACGTAAGAAGGCCCTTAGTATCTCCAAGCATCTTACTGTGGCTGCCGGGGAAAGTGTAGATGACAAAGTTTCAAGCGAGTAAGGGCTGGTTGGAAAATTTTAAGAAGAGGTTCGCCTTGACTAACCTCAAGGTTGTGGGGGAATCAGCTGCTGCTGCCAAGTCCCCAAAGGAGCTGAAGAAGTTGATCGCCGAGAAGGGTTATCTGCCGGAGCAGGTATTTAATGCGGATGAGACTGGTCTCTTCTGGAAGCGGATGCGGATGCCTTCCCGAACTTTCATCGCAAAAGGCCGAGAAGCATGCTTCGGGATTCAAGGTGGTTAAGGATAAGGTGACCCTTCTCCTTTGTGCTAACGTCACGGGAGACTGTTTAATGAAGGCAATGCTGCTCTACCGCTCTCTTAATCCCCACACTCTGAAGGGCAAAAACAAAAATTATCTACCTGCCTTTTGTCGTTCTAACCGCAAGGCGTGGGTTACTGCTGCAGTCTTCATGGACTGGTTTCATAACTGTTTTGTGCATGACGTGGAGCAGTATCTTGCGAAAGAAAATCTGGCCTTCAAGGTTCTACTCATCCTCGACAATGGCCCCGGCCACCCGCCGGCACTCCAATTCGCCCACCCTAATATTGAAGTCATCTTCCTGCCTCCCAACACGACATCACTCCTTCAACCCATGGACCAAGGTATGATAGCCACCTTCAAGGCATACAACATAAGACGCAGCTTTGACTGCATGATGGAGGCTATGGAGGATGACGCAACACTGACGGTGAAAACTTGTTGGAAGGATTACACCATCGCTGACTGCATCACCAACATAAAATAATCGATGAATGAACTGAAGATGACAATCAATGCCTGCTGGGGTAAACTTTGGAAGGAGGCTTCCCTACAGTTGACGATGAAGTTGATCGCATTGTGAAGGTTGCGCCACATTTGGGAGGCGAGGGGCTGGCCGACAGAGCCTGATGACATCGAGGAGCTCCTTGAGTTGCACGGCGAGGAGTTGACAGAGGAGGACCTTGAAAAGCTGATACAGCATTCAAGTGAGGCAGAGGGCGGGTTGGGGTCGTGTAATCCGCACGAATCTAAATCGATGTGGGAGATTGATGCGAATTTAACTTAATTGGCCAAATGAGTTCCAGCGTGTGGAAACCCATGGCAAATAAATTTTTCCCAGACTGGAAGTCGCCTCCGGTGACATCATCATTGCTGCTGCTGCATTTAAGGTCTGCAACAAGCCTTGCTTCTTCTGCAGACTGCCAACCTTTTGGCCTTTGCTGCTACAGGGACCTGGAGGCAGAATGGCCAGTGAAAGACCTAGGTCTGCTCCAAGATTTGACAACGTTGCCCTGCAGGCTTTAGTAGAGGGAGCAAGAGCTCATAAGGAGGTGCTCTTCCCTTCATCAGGGAGGAAGAAGCCTCCCCAGCAGACAAAGGCTGTGTGGCTGCAGGTGGCAGAGGAGGTCAACTCCTTATTGGGAACCCGCAGAACCTGGATACAGTGCAGGAAGAGATTTCATGACCTTCAGCACACTGGAAAAGTGAGTATGAATTTCCCATCACCCTCAATCTGATCCCCATTGCCTTTCCTCACCAGCACTCAGCTTTAGCAATCTCTTCCTCCACATCCCACTTGACGCTGACATCCATGCACCCTTACCCATTCCCTTTTTCTCTATGGTCACATTCACCTAACTATTTGACTATGCAGCCCTCACACTCCCTATCACTGTGATGCTATGAAAACAACTGACAACACACAGGGAGGGCCCTTGGTCTTGCCACCTCATTCCATCTTTGTCTCCTTCTAAATATCTATACTATGGAATCTCCACACTCACTCCTTCATTCTCACTCAACCTCCACTTGTCTCCCTCATTTCAGGAAAAGAGAGCTCACAATAAGCGAGAAAGAGCGAGGACAGGAGGAGGGTCACCCTCAGTAGCCCACCTCACCCCCTGGGAGGTGGTCCTGGAGATCGTAGGACTGGAGGACGATGCGCAAGTGGGGGGGCGGACAGAGGGGTGCATCACAGCAAGCTGGTGACAAAATAGTTTTCCATCTCTCTCATTGACATTGCATGAGTCACTGATAATGATTCAGAAGCTCTAACAGATGGACTAATGATCATCTGCAATATGCAATGTGCATGTAACCTTGGCATCACATCTGACTCTTTCCTTTACTCCCCCACAAGACCATCACAAGCACCCGTCCCCACTAGCCAGGAGGAACAGCATGAACATCAAGACTCCTCAGAGGAAGCTGCAACTTCTGAGGGCACAGCGTCAGCAGAATTAAGCGCACCCAGCACCAGTGCAGACACTCACACCTCGGTGGGACCTTCGGGACATAGAGTAGCGTTGTCACCTGGTGTATCACAGCTTACAAGTGAGCATCAGCAGATTGTGGAGACAGGGACAGCAGTGGAGAGTCCTAGTCGAAGGGCACAGGACTCTGCCAGCTCGGCTCAGCTGCATGTCGACCCTCTGCCTCTGGGTCCATCCATAAGATCAGCGGTGCTGGAACTCCAGGAACAGATACAGGAGTCTCTGGCAGATTTTGTCTCCAGGGTCGCTGCAAGTGTGGCGCGAATGGAGGAGTCCATAGTGAACATGAGCAGAGCCTTTGTGGAGTCATTGGCGCATGAACGCATCACCATGGAAAGGATGGCAACCTGTTGGTGGCAGAGAACAAGGAAGTGGGGGCTCCTCTCCAAGTGCCCACACTTCCATGCCACTGCAGAGCCCTCGGTCAGAGCCCCAGAGTCCACACCCAACTGAGATCAGCGTTTCAACCCTTGCACAGCCACAGGAGCAGCAGACTGTTGACGAGCCCTCACAGGTTTGCCACCCCAGAGGACGCCTGCCAAAGGTGTCGAGACAGGAGCAGCAGGAAAGTCAGCAAGGGGCCTCCACATTTGCTGAAGCCACAGGGGAAGCACCACGTAGGAGCACGCGTAAGAGAAAGATAGTGCACAAATAGTCACAAGGGTAGTCACTTGGGTGAAATTTGATGTTATGTGGAAAAGCCATCAGATGAATAATGTAAATAAAAAATCTGATGGCTAATGCTGTAGTTGCGGCATGTGTCATTTCGCGAATGGGACTTCCACATTGAGGACTTAGGATTACTTACAATTGTCAGTATGGTGGTCAAATTGCTAGGAATCAGCTGGTTCTTGGCCATTGTCGATGCTCAGGTAAGAAGCTGCGAGGCAAAAGTGCTCGAGTGGCTAGGCTAAGCAAATCTGGCCAAGATGAGTGCATTCCTTGCATCCCGGGCAGCTATATTCTCGCATACTGCTGCCGTTGGTTGATGGGCCTCTGCAAGATGTTCATTTTTGCTCTCCTCTTCCTCCTCATCTGAGGAGGATATGTGAGGAGCCATGACGCTGTGCCATGTTGTGAAGTGCACAGCAAACCACGACGATTCTGGAGACCCTGACTGCTGAGTACTGCAGGGCTCCACCGGATCTATCCAGGCATCTGAAGCGCATCTTCAGCAAACTGATGCTTTGCTCAATTATGGTTCTGGTGGACATGTGGCTGAGTTGTAGCTCTCTTCAGCTTTGTTGGATTGTCTCCTCAATGGTGTCATTAGCCACGTCCTCAGGGGATAGCCCTTGTCTCCAAGTAGCCATCCGTTAAGTTGGTCTGGCAGACTGAATAGCGGAGGCGCACTAGACTGGCGCAGTATGAAGGAATCATGGCAACTGCCAGGGTACTTGGCACAAACATGCAAAATTTCCTTCCTGTGGTCACACACCAGCTGAACATTGAGGGAGTGGAAGCCCTTGCGGTTGACAAAAATACCTGGGTTGTGATGGGGTGCCTTAAGGGCCACATGTGTGCAGTCAACGACGCCCTGCACCCTTGGAAAGCCTGCCAGATTAGCTAATCCAAACGCACGCGCCATGACACTTACTTGACCCTTGGTGAAATGGATGTGATTGTGTGCGATGGCAAAGAGGGCATCGGTTACCTGCGTAATGCATTTGTGTGCGGCCGCCTGGGAGATGCCGCTGATGCCTGCTGCTAAACCCTGGAAGGAGCCTGAGGCAAAAAAGTTGAGTGCGGTGGTGACTTTGACGACCACTGGTAAGGGTTGTCCACTTGGTCCTCTGGGCTGCAGGTATTGTTGCAGCATTGCGCAGATGTCAGTCACCACCTCTCGCGAAAGTCGGAGCCGCCTTTGGCACTGCTGCTCAGACATGTTGAGGTAGCTGACCCTGTGTCTGTAGACCCTGTTTGGGGGGTTATCTCCTGCACCGACGGGCTTCTATGCGCTGGCCCCTTCTGGCCTGTGCATCTTCAGGTGGGTGAGCAGCAGCTTGGCGCTCCTGCTGGTGCTGCTGCTGTTGTTCCTGGTTCTGCTGGTGCTGCAGCTGGTCTTCTTCCTCATCTAATGCCCAGAAGGGAAGGAAATAAATGGCTCCCATGCTTCTGGTATATGCTTCAGTTGAGGAAGCGCTCAGTGAAGGTGGTGAGAAGGGTTTCCCAGGAGGTCACACTGGAGATGGGTGTCAGGCTCCAAACTTCCACAGCTGTGGTTATACCTTCTAAAAGTTCCCCCAGACCGGAGACAACAAAGTCCTGCCACCTGCAAATGATGGCTGATCAAATCTACTATTTAATGGTTGACCTGCAGCTGAGAGAGTCAGCAATCCAATTGTGTGCCCGCCAGGTTTCACCTTCGTGTTTCAGAACAGGCGTGTTTCATGTGGGAAAAGTTTATGCAAGTTTAACCCCCCACACGCCTCCAATCCCGCCTCCATGGCCCAATGAACATCCAGCCCAATGGCTTTGGTTTTCCCAATATTTAGTTGCAGAAAATTTCTGCTCATTCAGTACTGAATGTTGGACATGCAGTCTGACAATCTAGAGCCAGTTGAGGTGTTGAGAGAGGTGGTGCTGAGGTGGAGTTGGGTGTCATCATCGTCTATGTGGAAACTGACGTTGTGTTTTCGGATGATGTCGCCAAGGGGCAGCAAGTAGATGAGAAGTAGGAGGGGGGCCAAGGATAGATCCTTGGGGGACACCAGAGTTAATGATGCGGGAGCAGGAAGAGAAGCCATTGCATTCTCTGGTTACGATTAGATAGCTAAGAATAGAACCAGGCAAGTGCAGTCCTACCCAGCTCGACGACAGTGGCGAGTCATTGGAGGAGGATGGTGTGGTCAACCATGTCAAAGGCTGCAGACAGGCCTGTTTATGCTTACTGTCTAGGATCATATATAACAAATGGCCACTGAGGTGAAGTACCAGAAGATGCCTGTGGGACTGTAAACCAGTGAGAATGTCTTCAAGAGAAAGAAAAAAAACATAAAAAGGAAATTGGATAAATACTTGAAGGGGAAAAATTTGCAGGGGTACAGGGAAAGGCCAGGGGAATGGGACTAATTGGATAGCTCTTTCAAAGAACTGGCACAGGTACGATGGGCCGAATGGCCTCCTGCGCTGTATCATCCTATGATTCTATTTTCTTCATACACAAGTGACTTAATGTTGTGCTTCACGAAATTTGGAGATTTGAGAGACTAGTTCATTGATGAAAGGAACAGGTTGAAATACACCATAATGCCAGAGGTAAAGGAAAGCCACAGTTCCACAGTCATCATCACCAAGAACTTGGAGTGATCCAAATAGCAGCCAACATATTATACACTGAGGCACAATGGGAAAACTTTGAAGAATAATTTGTATCCATTTAGTGGGATAATTATCAAGCTTCCCTGATGGTCTAATGGATAAATGGAGTGGTGTTTACTGTAGTGTATGTAACTGTTCTACCTTTAAGAGAACTATTGTATGTAACCGTCCACCTTTAAGAGAACTATTTTAGGTGTGGCACTACTTTATCCTGGCTGCTGTATACTGTAATGCCGACGGTGACCACACCGGTATATAAGTGCTGTGGCAGAATTTATTGGGCAGATTCACCCTGACCTTCGAATAGTAAAGTCCTGTTTAAGTTACTCTTGTAGTCTGTGTATTACTTCGCTATACAACCCACAGACTTTACAGTGGCGACGAGTTCGATCTTACCCTGCGGCAACAATACTTCTGAAGAAGTAAACGAGTGTCGAGAAGAGGCACCCGCCCTTGTCGTTTTGCTGAGAGAAAACTCGAGTCAGCAGACCAAGAAAGGAGGAAGATTTCAAACACGAAGTCTTCCATCAGCAACAGGCACGGATTGTCCCTTCTGCCACGGTGGTGAGTGAGCCGATCAACACGAGAAGCAAGTCGGCCACGGTGACTGTGAGTAAAGGGAAAATAGAAACAAATAAACGGAGGATAAGGGCGGTGCACTCGACCACGGTCGAGGGGGAAGGAGCCGGACAGAAGTCGGGCCCAGAGGCGCTGAGGCTGGGGCAGCGTGGAGCAGAAGCCGCGGTACAAGCGGGCTGGGGAGCGTCGGGAGATGACTAGACCGCGACGGCGAAAAAGGCCGGACAAATACCGCGACCACGAGGCGCTGCGACCGGGATCGTAAGGCACGGGAAGATAAACATAAATAAGCCACGGAGAACTCAGCCACAGCCGGGGAGGGAAGCACCGGACTGCGAGAGGGCTGGGAGGCGCGATTGAGAGCTGCGCGAGCGGGAGAGACAGAGCCCGAGCGAGAGCCGCGCGAACGGGAGAGACAGAGCCCGAGAGAGAGCGAGCGAGAGCCGCGCGAGCGGGAGAGACAGAGCCTGAGGAAGACTGAGCGAGATCCAGCCCAGCGGCTGAAACTGTTCGCCGTCAACGGGTTGTGCCCAGCACCGGAGAGACAGAGCCCGAGCGAGGGAGACTGAGCGAGATCCAGCCAGCGGCTGAGACCGTTCGCCGTCAACGGGTTGTACCCAGAGCCGGTTGCCCGGCCGAGAAAAGGGAACGCGCTGAAGCCGAAGCGCAAGCTGCGAACCCCGAAAGCCAGCGGCCGTCGCCCGAGGGAAAAGCTTACCCCTCCCGCCAGGGGAAGAAAAGCGGGAACCGCCATCTTGAAAGTGGGCGGGGAAAGAAGAGAAGCGCGGGAAACCGCCAGTAGGTGGAGAAAAAGACAGAAGCGGGAACCGCCATTTTGAAAGGGGCGGGGAAAGAAGACAAGCGCGGGGAAACCGCCATCTTGAAAAAAAAAAGAGTTAAAGAAATATTTCGTTGTTGTTTATCAGGGAGGTGAAGATGCCTAAGCGTGGTAGCATCAACGATTTCGATTCCGAGGTAGAAGATTGGGCCACGTATGTAGAACGCATTGAGATATATTGTGAGGCCAATAAAATAGAGGATGATGATAAAGCTATAACCTTGCTAAACTCGATGGGGGCGAAGACATACGGGCTATTGAAGCATCTTCTAGCACCAGTTAAACCGGCGGATCAAACCTTCGATAATATTGTTGCTGTTCTGAAGGATCACTTGAACCCCACACCGCTGATGTTGGCGGAATGATTCAAATTTTATGCGAGAACGCAACGGAAAGAGGAAAGCAACGCGGAATACTTGGTCGAACTGCGTAGGCTAGCGAAATACTGCCAGTTTGGAGGAAATCTGACAGAGGCATTGCGAGACAAGTTAGTGTGCGGGTTGTCAAAGGAAGGAACGCAAAAGCGACTGCTCGAAGAGAACGACCTTACACTGGATAGGGCTGTCCTTATTGCAGCATCACACGAAGCCGCAGCGAAAGGAACTGCGGAAATGCAGCTGAAGGCAGCGGTCCTCAGTGTGGATCAAATTACTTCGGGTGCAACGAAATGTTATCGTTGTGGGAAGACAACACACGACCAGAACCAATGCTGGTTTAAAAACCAGGACTGTAGGAAATGTGGCAAACTGGGTCACATAGCCAAAGTATGCCGGTCAGGGAAGAAGACCAACAACCAAAAAAAAAAGCCATCACAGGAAAAGTACAACAAAGTACACAAGGTGGTTGAGAAGAGTTCAGATGAACAGAATTCGGATTCAGTCCCAAGCGGCCAGGAACTGGGTAGTCTGAGAATTCATAATGTGAGTAAGGAAACTGACCTACAAACTATCTGGGTCATGCTAAAAATAGCCGGAGTCCAAGTGAGAATGGAATTGGACACTGGATCAGCCCTATCAGTCATAAATCGAAGGGATTACAACCAGCTATTCTCACATATACCCTTGAGAGATACAAAGTTCGTATTGCAGACATACACGGGGCATAAAGTGTACCCCATGGGAAAGATAAGAGTCAAGGTGAGAGACAGGGGCAAAGAACACCCTGGAATGGACTTATACGTACTACCTGAGGGAGGACCACCACTTCTAGGACGGGAGTGGATCAAGAAAATAGACATGGAATGGCACTACCTCAAAGCAATAACGAGTGAGGACTCGGGGCAGACAATCAGCTCAGACTCTGAAACGGATGACGATAAGACCAGCCCAAGCATGGAAGACAAGTCTAAAATGAACTTGCTGACTAAGGTTGGTAGAACAAATGTGGGCATAAAGGCTTATGCTCCAGAGGAGAACAAAGTTTCAGAACAGAATTCCTCTGAACAACAACAACAACATAGCTTGACAGAGAATTCTGAGTCTGTTCAAGTTACAGACATATATATTACTGAGGAACATCGAGCTCGAACGCAAACTTATTTCAGATTACGACAGCAATTAGAACAATTGAATTGCCGTCTTGAGCAAGAGATGAAAGCAATGAAAAAGTTCTATGATACCGAATGGGAGAATCTGGAAAGACAACAGAAGCAGCTGGGGAAGAAAAGTGAGCAGGAGCACACAAACCGTCTGCACGAGGAGGCCAAACAAATCAAAGCTGATTCGGCTTCTGAAGGGGCGTGCTCCAATCCGGTGGAACAAGATGTGCCGCAACTGAAGGCGCTGGTTAGCAGGTTGCAGGCAGAAAAAGCTGAGTTGGTCGACATGACTTCCGAGCTCCTACTGAAGTTGGGTGCAGCATCACCGGACGATTCATTTGTGGAAATGCGGATGATGGTGAAGTAGAAGCAGCAAAGGAGCCCCAGGACAAGGTTCTAAACAGCCCTGTAGCTAATGGAAAAGGGATGAGGACAGGAGAGTTAACAGTCAGCCAACTCATTCATATGCTGAGGGATAAAACTCTAAAATGGGAAAAACTTAAATACGAGCCTCAATCTTCAAAGGGAAGGGAGCTCTCAAAAGTCATTGGAAGAGCTGAGGTGGCAACCCAGACTGAGAAGTCTGCAGCAGAACAGCCCTTGGATGCCAAAAGTACGCTGACGCACGGCAATGTAGAACAACAGAATACTGAAACAGCTACTTCAGTAGAGGGATTGAATAGTCCGATCAATCAATCTCCGAATGAAGTTGAAGTATTGAAATCACAAATGAGGTCATTAGTAAAAGACTTGCAGGAAGTCCAGAAAAAGCAGAATGAATCTGAACGCATGATGAAGTCTCTTCAGGACAGATGTTGGGATTGGGAACAAAAGTCGGCTAACGTCCAGCTGGGTAAGGAGGAAATAGAAGACCCTCTCGCGGGCCTAGCTCAGGACGACACCGAATATTACCATGATCTGTTGAGTGACACTGAATATTACGAGGACCTGGTCTGCCCAGCTTGTGCCGAGAACTCCCAAAGTGCCGAAATCAGGATGAATCACTTAAAGTCTAAGGAACATAGGGAGATGGTGGCGTTACAGCTGGCAGCTGACAATGGAGCCCCGAGAGTCTCCAAGAAGCAAAAAAGGAAAAGACGAAGCAGAAGATGATAACCATCTGAACCATTATTACCTCTACCCGATCACACACGTGGTCCCCCAAACGGAGCCAAATCAGTTGGAAAGTAGGAAAATTTCCCAAGGCAATCCAACTGTTTTTTGTTTGTTTTAAAAAGTCAGCAATGCTGGTTCAGAAGTGATGGAAGTAAAGCTGTTAAGTCTAGGGAAGGACTATGGGATGAGTCCCTCTAGCAAGGTGACCCGACTACACCACGGAGGCGTGGTCCGGACCGAGTCAAGAAGATCAGAGACTGAATCTGTGAACTGTTTCCCGCAGAGACTGAATCTGTGAACTGTTTCCGCAGAGACTACCTCTGTGAACTGTTGTAACATGAAGTTGGATATGTTATGATGTTATGTTAATGGGGAATAAGTATGTTGTAAGCTAAAAAGGGAGGATTGTAGTGTATGTAACTGTTCTACCTTTAAGAGAACTATTGTATGTAACCGTCCACCTTTAAGAGAACTATTTTAGGTGTGGCACTACTTTATCCTGGCTGCTGTATACTGTAATACCGACGGTGACCACACCGGTATATAAGTGCTGTGGCAGAATTTATTGGGCAGATTCACCCTGACCTTCGAATAGTAAAGTCCTGTTTAAGTTACTCTTGTAGTCTGTGTATTACTTCGCTATACAACCCACAGACTTTACATTTACCTATACAGATCCAAGTTCGTGCTAAGTTAGCTCTGTTGTGACTGTAGTAAGGCATTACATTAGGCTTCATTACCCCTGGGTTAAGAGTAGAAACATCAGCCAGGGTCACCATCCAATAACTTCTGTTCAAAGATTTGTGAGTTTATACATGTTGGGTGAGAAAAGAGTTACTTTTGCAAGGTATGCCCATCACAGTTGAATAGGCTGTTTATGCTTACTGTTTAGGTTCACATATAACAAATGGCCACTGAGATGAAATACCAGAACGTGCCTGTGGGACTGTAGACCAGTGAAAGAGAAAGGAAAAAACACAAAGGAAAATTTCTTAACAGAAACTCATTAACAGATTGATCCGGGGGTTGTATAGCTCTGTAGCTGCACTGAAAACAGCTACTACCTTATATACTTTTATACTTTGCTGGACTGGAGCTAAATGTACCCCAAATCCCAGTTGTGGAGCAGGCAATACAATTGGAAACAGTCTAGGGCTTGGACTGTACATCTGGAAAATGTGTAATGTTTTCAAAAATAATTTGCTGCTAATACTCATTGCATATCAGGATAAATGTTTCTTGCTTTTTAGTTTTAATTCAGTGATTGATTTTTTAAAATTTTGTAGGCAATAAAATAGAGCATAGTCATTGAGAAACAGCACTGAATTAACACAACACACCATATGGCAAGTGTGTCTGAGCTGCAGAGTTCAGACAAATCAGTGGGGGCAATGTCCAAATGTCACTAACCAAAGCAGTGATTGAGACACCATTGTGGCTAGAAGAGGAGCAGCAGACTGGAGTCCACAGACCTGCAGCTGTAGGAAAAAGGCACAGAAGAAGGGAAGCTGGCAGGAGGCATGACTCCCACATCCATAATGCCAACCAGAGGCTTTGCCAGAAGCCCCTGGTCAAAATCCAAGTGTGGACTCAGCCACATAACTTTTGGAAAGTTTAATGTCAGCTAGAACAGCCAACACAGCCAAAATAGCAAAAACAGCTCACTCGCAATTAAACTGAACAAACCAGTGTTTTACCCGAGAGCAGCTGAAGATCCCCTTAGTTAACACAGGAAATGGTGCCTTCCCAACTGTTTCCACCTATGATTTGTGGGGTTATTGTAGAACTAGTGACCAGGTCACAAAAGTTTGTTGTAAATGGCATTTGGGTCTTGCAACAGGTATCTGTTAAATAGGCACTTGTAGGAATGTTTAGTTCCTATCCAAAAGACTGAGGTTCACTCAGGCGATCAAATAAACGAGGTTTAATGAAAACTAACAGAGTTTAACGGATAACTAGACCTATATTCGATGGTCTCCTGTAGTCAGTTCGGAGGCTCCACGAGGACTGCTTGGGCGGTCCCGTGGCTGACGTCATCACGTTTTTCCCACCGGTGGGGGATCATGTGAGGAACGGCATGATGTCATCGCGTTTACCCGCGCTATTAAAGTGATCGCGCTCTGTACATGTAAACAGTGAAAACAAAGATACAGACTCAGGCTGTAGCCAACATATTATTAAAGGGAATTATATACAATTGATTGGAGTCCCTTAGTGGCTCCTCCACACGCCCACTGATTGCAGGTGAGCGCACTGGATTCCTAACAGGAGGTCTGACCCAAAATGACGTCAGACACACACTAGTGGTGAGGAAAGCGCCGATGAGACCATGATCTAATTTTCAGGGTCCTAATGACCATAGCTTCAATGTTAAATGTCCCTACAGTGCTATGTTACCTCTGTAGCACAAACTGCAGCCCAGCACCATGTCACGTTTCTCCTAGCCTGTGGCTCTGAAAGTGACTGCTGCCCTCAATTTCTATGCCTTGGGATCAGGCTGCAGCAGATGACATTTGCAACATTAGTCAATCTGCTCAGCATGCTTGGATCAAACAGATGATAGATGCGCTCCTTTTCAGAGCCAACTTCATCTCCTTCCCTATGGAGGCTACCAAGCAGGAAGGCAGGCAGAGCAAGGCCCACCTATCCAACCATCTATAAAAGCTCTTCAACAGCAGGTCATCCAGAAGCACATCGACTAAATAATCCCATTCCCCTGCACTGATAGCTCTTCGCAACAGCAGTCCTAGCTCTCCCATCATCATGAGGACTACACGCAACCCGAACACCAGCATGGTCATTCTACAAAATTACTTTGTCTGGTACTCCAAACAAACAGCACTCAAAAATTCAGTAAAAAAAGTGGTAATGTTAATTAACATGATCAAATCCATAATCTAAGGATCACCCTAGTGCAAACCCCTAGTGCCTGAAGTTAGTGCGCTGCTATCTATTCTGGTCCTTTTACGATGTGCTACCCCAGTGGCATCAGCATGTGAGGTGGAAGACTGCTTCACCTCCAACGAGATGGTCATGGCCAGCGACCTTGAGAAGCTGGGACCTGAGAAGGCCTGGCTGCAGGCGGCAGAATTTCAGCTGCTGCCGGAGCAGTCTGGCCCAGCTGGCTTCCGGGCAGGCATGGGTTGAGGGGTTGGCGGGGAAGCAGGCGTGCTGTCATCCTGCGAGAGGACAACATGTGCCTCTTCCATAGCACCACTGTCACTCGCATGGGACTGCACCTCAGCACTAGCACTGATCTGCGGGAGGGCAGACTACAGAAAATCTGTGGCGTTGCTGAAGTCCCTATCCATGCTCTCATGGAAACCCTGGAATCCTGTGGAGATGGTGGAACCCAGAGCCTGAATGGCAGCAGTCTGAGCTTCCACCCAAGTTGTCAGAACTGTCACCAAAGGCTCTGTTACTAAGGGCCTCACTGCAACACTCATGGAGTTGACCACACAATACTGTACATTATGACCCCACACAAGTTGGAAGTGGACTCCTCCACTATATCCAACATGGTGCAGGGGCTTCCGGACAGGCTGTCCAATGTACAGAACAATTGCTATTGTACACCCATCAGTCTTCTGTTAAAGGCTGGACCCGATAAGTCCTCATCTCTGCCCTCAATTGCAGAGTTAGGACGCAAGCGCGTCCTCCAGAGAGGTGTGTCCTGTGCCATCTTTGCCCTATTAGAATATTCAGGGTGGGCACCTGTACAACTGAAGTGCTTACCTTACGGAGGAGGTGGAAGTCAAAGCAGCATTCTACTGCTCCAACAGGAGGCACCCAAGGACTGAATGAGTCTGAAAGAAAAAAGGCCACTCATTTTTTTTAATGCTCCTCAAGGAGTAGAGGGACCACTTTGTTAAGGTAATTGATCGCGGCCATGCTTTTTTTTTTTCTTCCTGGGGCCCTCAGTCGGCCCAAATGGAATCTGCTTCCAGCAGCCATAGGTAATGCTCAGCCTATCAGGTGCAAGCTGGGCAAAATTCCTGGGGTTGCCTGGGAACGCACTCAAAATTTGATTTCAATGTAACGGTGGTGGGCATAAGAAGCAACTACCCTCACCCCCTAGTGCAATTCATGGAGAAAATTACAAGGGACTCAAACCACATAGATTCCATTTCAAATTGCGTCACTCTTACTGGAACCATGTCCCAGTTACGCTCCCCACAAGTTACTGAATTTATATATATTTAGATTTGTAGCAAAAATTTGTACAGGAAATTTACAGAAAGTGAAAACCCCACAAATCCAGGAAGTGGTCCTGTTAAGTAATGACCCCATCCTGGTAAATAATGACCTCAGCTTCTTTTCTTTACTAAAACTGTCTTCTTAAATACTTCTCCCATGCCCCCTCCACCTTCTCCTCCAAAACATGTGAGGAACTCATGTTACTAAGATTGAGACTATCCCTTCAGCTGCCTCTGCTGCTTCCCTCCCCCTTTCTCTTATCCACCAAGCCAATCTCCCCCAGGCCCCGCCCCCCGGCCCCCCCCGCCGCCCGACCCGACCCGCCCCCCCGGCCGGCCGCCCGACCCCGCCCCCCCCCCCCAAGCCGCCCGACCCTGCCCCCCCCCCCCAAGCCGCCCGACCCCGCCCCCCCCCCCCAAGCCGCCCGACCCCCCCGCGGCCGCCCGACCCGCCACCCCCCCTTGAAGAACCCAGCACTAATGACTTGGTGAAGACCCCAGTTGTCACAGACAACATCTCATCGGGTGTCTAACTGAATATATGTTGGATGATGCCATCCTTTCCTGAGGCTTTGTCTTGCAGGCTCATTAGCCTCAACTGGAGTTCTCAATAATTTTCAGGGCCAAGGCTGTTGCATTGCTCTTCGGTGGATTATCCTCTCTGCTAGGTGTAGGGACTTCACCTGGAGGTTGGAACATTTCTGGTTGTGTATAGATTGTAATCAACCACCACCTAGACCGAAGGGTCTGTTGATGTGTGTGTGGGGGGGGGGGGGGGGGGGTTGGTGGAGGACACAAGCACAGTCACAAGATTGGTAAATGAAAAACAGCAGTTAGCTGTGTTTTATTTTTAGAAAACGGGGAAAAAAGGTTCACGTCTGGCAAAATCCAAAAAACCATATAACGTTCAAAAAAGAAAAATGAAGAACAAAACCAACACCCACCCCAGGTGGTTAGGAAGGCAGTCCTTAAATCAGTTTTCTCCAAAAACAATAAGCCAGGGTTACTTTACCACTGGATCTTTCTCAGCCGGTCCAGGGATCACATCAGGCTCTCAGAACTAAACAATATTCCACCTGGGTTCAACAGCAGACCTCTCTGTGGCAGCTGCAAGCTGGGCCCCAACAGCGTCCTTGTCCTTGTCCTTGTCCTTGTCCTTGTCCTTGTCCTTGTCCTTGTCCTTGTCCTTGTCCTGGCTGCTTCCTCCTCAGGTCCTGGCGGCTTCCTCCTCAGGCACCGGCCCTGAATGGATGCACTAGTTTGCCTTTTGAACTCCTGAGCTAATGGGTAGATTTGCCTCAGGTGTGTTGGAGGTGGGTGTAGCCTTCACCTGAATTGGAGTGAGGGGGGGACTTTGTCTCCATCTGGTGGCCACATACCGTCCATCCACCACAAACCGCCCCCATAGCTCACAAGATGTAATGGTCAACTTCCTTTTTCTAGCTACTGTCAACATCCTTGTAATGTGGTTTGGTGTGAACAATGCAGAGGTGATCTTTGAAGAACGCGCCTGTCTCTGCACAGTAGCTCAGGCGCTGCAGTGTTGGTGTATTTTTGCCCTGTAGTTCTGCAGATCTGATGCCAGGTACATTTGGGATCTTGCTCTTGTTCAATTTTTTTGCAGAAAAGATCCCTCTGCATTTTGGTGTTGGCTTTGATAAGCTGTCAGATCTTAGTTTGCAACTGATTAATTGATATTTTTGTCTCCCTGAGCCATTATTTTAATGAAGTCATCAGTGAAGTTTATTTATTAACCAAATCAGTTTAGTGATATAAAAATCAAAATACTGCAGAAGCTGGAAACCTGAAATAAAAAGAGAAATGCTGGAAACGCTCAGCAGGTCAGGCAGCCTCTGTGAAGAGGATGGTAGGGTTAACATTTCAGGCCACTGATGCTTGTCAGCTCATCATACCAGTTATGCCATAGTTTGAGGCTTGAAGGCACCAGTCACTAGGGTAGATCTTGACTTTGTGCGATAGTGTAAAACAGTTGACAGCGAGTCGGCAGCCCATTTTACATCTCTCTTGATTTTTATTTACATTGAAGTCAAGATCTACCCCATTGTTTTTCGCAAGCAATGAATAATCAATTTTTGTATAATGTATTATCAAAATTCCAAAAAGAAATTAAGTATTGTTTTATGACTTTCAATCAAGTTTGAGTGTTTCAGATATGTGAGACATCCTCCTTAACTAGCACAAGTAATCCATCATGGGTTTAACTGTTCCAACTATCCTACACTTGTTGACTATGGCAAAATCACAATCCTGAGAAGAACACAAGAGGCTCTTCTGATAATGTGTCATTCCCTGAGTGGCTGGTGTATCAACATTTATCAGCCTGAAACATTTTCCAGACAGGTATGATGATTACCATTTGCTTCAGAAACAAGAAACTAGTTATTTTATACTGAGCTGTAGGGATCTACAGCTACGTTACACATTATAACATTTCATTGCTACAGATAAAACTCTCCTCCTAAATCTATCAAATCTGTCATGAAGATTCACATTTGCCAGCAGCTTTTTAATATATTTCTTCATCTTTGAATCCTTAGAAGGCCTCTGTGGAATTTTCAAAGTATTTCTTCTTTCTACTGCCTGTTTTTTGTACTTCTCAGTAATCCTTATTTTGACAATAAAGTCTCTTCGACCATGAGATCAGAATCAACCGAAAGACCTCCAAAAACAACCAGAATTTTAGTTCATTCTGTACAAATTATCTGTAAAATGAGGAGCTTTTAGGAAACCTAAGGGCTGTCAGTAATTTAAATGCTGATTTACGGCTTGAAATTGTGCTCCCAGCACAATTCTGCTGCATTGCCTGTACAAACTGCCCCAGTACAAAAATGCACTAAATGCTCTGAAATTTGTTCTGCTGTTCATTAGCGTAATTGTGCATAAACGCCTGCACAACTTTACTGTTGTGCAGGAAGCCAGCCATATGGAGAAAGCAGAATATCTGGCTATCCAATCCAAATTAAAAGGATGTTCGCATTTAAAGGTGAGTGCCTGCATATAGGGTCAAATATCTGTTTCAGCTTTATTAAGCTTCAAAATCAATTTCATATATTTATGAACTTTGACCAAGATTTGGGAGGTGGAAAGAAGTGTCAAGCATCAATAAAATGAAAGTAAAGCTAGTGTAAAGGCACAAAGCTAGTTCTGTGGGTAAGTGAATGAGTGGTGCAGAAGTTGTTCCATTTTTTTCATGGATGGCTAAATGCAGCTGGATGAGGTGGGTTTGTCCACTTAGGCCCTTCAGCACACCCTCCACAGAGGACAGTAGCGTGCTATTCATGGTAAATAGCTTCAACAATGTGTACACTACCTGCAGGATCTGGTGACCAGATAGATAAGGCAACACACAAAGGAATCTAGCAAGGAAACAGAACCAAACTATACCATGTATCTCATAGATGGCTCAATAATTGCTTGTCACTAAGTGTTGATTATTCCACATTCCCTCCTCACCCTTGCCAAGCCACATACAACCTCACAGTTCATTTTTTGCATTACACAGATACCCATGCCTCATAATGGCATACCTTCAAGAAGTAATGTAAACTCAGAAATGTTGCTACAACCACACCTTCCAAGGCCCGAACACCTCAAATAATTTTAGAACAACCTAGCTGCATTATCCACAGTCACCTCTTAACACTCAAATTAGCATGCCGGTTGTAAATATGCCTGTCACTTTAAAGTGCTCCTTCAATTTTCAACCTCTTGAGATGACTTTTCTGTTGGTGCAACCAGATGCCACCTTGAAGGCTCAATCAAGGGTGACCTCCCTCATCAAGTCTCCTGTGACCTATCCAAGAAGGTTCAGTGGGATCTGAACCACCTTACCTGCATAATGGTGGGTCTGTATCATCCATGTCATATACAGGCAGACATTCATTCTTATCCCCCAGGAATTGTAAAGGAATGCCCTTCCTAACAGCAGGGAATGTTGCACAGGGCAATGAAACACCTGTGACTGGTAACAGGAATCAAATAAAAATAAAATAGTGACTGGAACTTAAAAAATCTAACAGAAGAAAAAGTTAAAAAAATTAAAATACGAATAAACCGACCAATCTGAGGCCGATACAATTTTGAGAGGTGTAGGGAATCGGTTGTGGTTGTGTGCTGGCAGGCTTGCCTTCTGCTCCAGCTTCAGAGCACCTGCATGAGCTTGTTTATTTTCCAGAGAAGACAGGAGATTACCTAAGTGCATTTTTAATTTGTTGTCAGGATGTGGGCAGCACTGGTCAGCTACATTTGTTGCCCATCCCTAGATGCCCTAAGAAGGTGATGGTGGTGGGCCTTCTCTGTGAACCACTGTGGTCCTTTTGTTGAACTCTACAATGGAGTTAGGTAGGGAACTCCAGGATAGTGACCCAGTAAGGATGAAAAAACTATGATATATGTCGAAGTAAGGACAGATTGTGACTTGGAGGGGAATGTAGAGGTGATGGTGTTCCCATAACATTGTAGTTCTTATCCTTCTTTGGGTAGAGGTGTTGTTGTAGTAACCTTGGTAAGTTGCTGCAGTGTATCCTGTATACAAACATACAAAAAATGACAGACCATCTGGTCCATCAAGACTGTCCCACACAATTGTGATACCTTGTGCATCACAACATATACCCTCCACCCCACTTGAAACCATGTGATCTCCTGGGGGAGGTAAAAAAAATACAGATAAAAAAACCCAGGCCAATTTGGGGAAAAAAATCTGGGAAATTCCTCTCCGACCCATCTAGGCAATCGAAACTAGTCCAGGAAATCACTCTGGTCCTGAATTCCCTGCAGTACCTGCCTTCTGTAAGAGGTGATCTCCACCCCAGCCAGAAACAGGTCCAGCTCTCACTTGAAGGAATTCAGCGAGTCCGTGTCCACCGCACGAGTTGGCAGCCTGTTCCAGAGGTCCACTATTCTCTGGGAAATGAACCACCTCCTGACATCTAACCTAGATCTAGCCTTATACAACTTAAATTTGTGACCCCTAGTCCTGCCTAACCTATTTAATTGAAATAAACTGTCAGCTGGAACACAATCTATTCCCTTCCTTATCTTATAAACCTCAAATAGATCCGCCTAAGTCTACGCTTCTCTAAAGTGTAGAGTCCCAACTCTTTTAGCCTATCTTGAGAACTAAGATGCTTTAGACTGGGAATTAGTCTAGTGGCCCTCCTCTGCACCCTCTCCAAACCATGTGAGGAGACCAAAACTGGACACAGTATTCCAAGTGTGGCCTGACTAAGGTCTTGTACAAGGACAAAACAATATGCCTCGTCTTGTACTCAGTTGTCCTATAGATACACCCCAACACCCTATTTGTTCTAGCTATCGCTGCACGGCATTACTCATGTACTGTTAAGGATGTATGCACTAGAATGCCCAAATCTTTCTATCTCCATCATCTTTAATGCCTTTCCCTGAAGGGTGTATGAATGTTGAGCATTTGCTCTGCCCATATGGAAAACTCTGCACTTATCTAAGTTATACATCATTTTCCAGTCTTGAGCCCAATCTCCCAACACATTAAATCTGCCTGAAACAGACGAGCATCATCTACCATTCTAACACTCGCACAGATCTTAGTACCATCTGCAAATTTGCAGATTGTGCCTCCAACACCTACATCCAGATCCTTAATAAACATAGTAAAGAGCAACTGTCCCAACACCCTGTGGGACACCATCGAAATCCATTTATAACTAATTTTTGCCTACGTCCTGCCAGCCAGTTCTGAATCCAGCTCAATATATTACAACTAATGCCAGAGGCTTCGATCTTATAGAGAAGCCTCTTGTGCGGTACCTTATCAAAAGCTTTTTGGAAATCTAAGTAGACAATGTCTGCTGGACTTCCCTCATCCACCACTAACTTTGTAACTTCTTCAAAAAATACAATTAGATTCGTAAGACATGATCTTTTTATGAAGCTATGTTGGGTGTCCCTAATATATCCCACTCTATCCAAGTAGTCATATATTGCATCCCTAATGATTCCTTCAAGCATCTTACCTATTACTGATGTTAAACTAATGGGCCTATAGTTACCCTAGTCTGTCTTTTCACCTTTTTTAAAGATGGGGACTACATTCCTACTAGTCTATAGAAACCATTCCAGAGAGCAGTGAGCTATTAAAAATACAGCCTAAGGACTTGCACAACACATGCCCCATTTTCCTGAGGACCCTCGGGTGGATATCATCTGGCCCGGCTGCTCCATCTATTTTCAAGTTTTTAATTCTTTCTAAAACAGTATGTTTATCTATGTTAATATAACTAGTTTTGTTAGAAACATTAAATTCTAATGGTTGAGCATCTTCAAGGGTGCCCCAACGGAGAACCACAAGCTTCTTTTGTCCCTGGTGCAGAACCAACCCATGGATCAAAATCTTGATTTTCCACTCTGTGTTTGTGCCTGCACATGGGAGCACAATTTCTGGCTCTTCGTGGCATCAGTAAATGGCACATTAGGTGGTAAGCTTAAAGTGGTAAGTGGGGTCAACTCCACACTATTTTCAAACAAATGTTTAACATAGTGCTATCATTCATAAACCAACTACCTTCAATTAGCAAATTATTGGAGGTAGATCACTTTAACATAAGCTAGTCTTCCATTTTCACAATTTACAACCCTTGCTACCATAAGTACCATAATTCCAATTCCTATTAGGTTTTATTGCTACCTACAGTTGTAAACCATTTTGTTTATGGATCAGGATACAAATTTCAAAAATTAAAATTGCAATATAAAATGAGTGTTTTAATGATAGTCATGCAGTGTAATTAACTATGATCCAATGCAAATTATATATTTTAACATTGCTGTGATGACCAATATAAGCATACCCATTAGTATTGTTTTCTATATATCATATATTACACATTTCAACTAGCAGAAAGAAGCCATTTTCTATAAAAAAATATATTAATGAAAGGAGAAACAGGTGAACATGTGATGGAACATTGTGGAAACTTACAAAAAATTGAAGAGGCACTGTAGCTATTGTTCTGTATCTGAAGTGGGACTACACATTAGCCTTGAGGAGGAAAAGTACTGGAAATAGATATGATAAAAAGAAACTAGCTGGTCAGATCACCACACAGAATTTCAGAAGAAAATAAATAGGTTTATATTCCAAATTGTTTAAAAGTGTAGTGAATTTTGCTGCATTACTGGTTAAGTTGAAACAAACTTAATGGGTGAAATCTCCTAGGTTATGGATGGAGTCAATGTCCAGGTGGATATTCAATTGGTTTTGATGAAAAAGAATCCATCTGTTATTCTCTGTTGTATCATCGCGCATGCCAAAACTAAACCTTCCCCTGGAGAGTTCAAACTTTCCATCACTGGAAAACAAGATTCCTGATCAGTTCAGTAATAACTGGATTCAACAAGCTTAACTCCGAGAAGTGAGTCACTTGACCCTGGTCAATAAAAATTTTCACGATTCACAAGCAAGACGTGGCAGAACCCAAAGTATTCCAATATACATCATTGAAAATCCTCATCAATCAGCTTGTTAAATGTGAACTTTCATTTCTGGCCATCAACACCTGAAACTTGCTGAAGGGGTGGGTGTATTGTTGCAAATAAATTTCGTAAAGTCTCCAAAGTTAGTAGAACCCCAGAAAACTGCAGAAAGCACGTTAATGACACATGAAGTGGCCAGGCAAAAAAACTGAGCTCAATAACTCATTTTGAAACAGAGACATGAGAAAAGAGACAAATAAAATCTACCTGGGTTGAATAGAAGGTAGTCCAACTATGCCACCTCACATAGCAAAGAACTACCCTTTGATTTAGGTAAATTAATTTTTTTCAATTCTACCTCACAAATTACAATTTTAAGCATTAACACTGATATGCACTGTTGTAATATATATTGCAGGCCCTTGCATATGTAAATGTTTCATATTTTTTGAGTCTTCCACAGTCTTCTTTGATGGCTCAAATGTCAGCAAGTCTTTCACTTGTATTCTGTTTTCATTCTAGTAATGTATCCATTTTCTGTAGTTCCTTGCATCACAAAGTGTTTTGTTAGTTTCATGTACTACAATAGCCCAGGCCCCTCGACAGTCCTTCCTGGTAGATTTTTCTCTGTTGTGCTGAAAAATGTCCATTTATTTCTAAATATTCTTTATATATACATATATACACACATAAAATTCTTGATATAAGGGATGATTTTGCCATCCGATGCTTCCAGCAGGGAGAAGCACTTGCAGGAAGCACACCTTGAGAAATTGCGGGTGAGCACTGCTCTTCACTGGAGTGCTATATTGTGGAATAATGCCTATAATTTAGAGTGAAACATGATTTCCATATGCAATTGCCTGGACTTGACATTTGCTGACTTCATTGTCTCAGTGAAGTTGCCATGGTCCTCATCGGCCAAGTGTGTCTATATATTTAGAACAAAATTCCTTTTTGTTGCAACCATAGCATCGAAACAAACAACTTATCAATATTACTAGTTTACTCCTGTAAATTCAAAGTCGTTTTTTTGCTCAAAAAAATTCCATAGTACCCAATAGTTAGAATTAAGCAATTTTAATGAAACAGGACAGCAAAACACTGCCGGAACATTTAAAAAAGCCATAAAAATATCAAAGGAATTACTGTATTAAGATTCATATGAGCGAAACATGAGCCTTGTACAAGCTGTGCAATGCAAAGCTCAATCATTTTGCAAAATTCTGTGTGATTGTGGTTTGCAACCTGTTGACAGCACATTTGTTCAAAAAGTAGTTAGCAGAGGAAAATTCCATTGGGACATCCAGCTTAGTTAGCCATTTCCTCAGCAATCGCTTAGAACTGGACACTTGGCCCTGGTAAGGGCCTGTTCCCCTGCCTCCATCTACTCATTGGATCCATTCACTTTAGACTCTTCCTTTCTCTCATTTCCACCAGCAGCAGAATCTTCCTGCACAGCATCAAAAAATTTAATGTCGGTCAGCAATCCAAACATCAATATATTCTTATAGCGGCAATAGACTCAAATCTTATGTCTGCTGGCTGTTGTAACAAAGAACTGAAGTACGCAAAGAGACGTGTTGGTTGACAGCTGGCTGTCAGTGCCTGTGTGGGATCTTCAACTTTGTCAGATGCAGCTGCTTCCTCTGTTGGTGGAATTCACTGAAAGCTGTTGACAATGGATTCTGCTTTTAAATGCAGGCACTTCATGCAAGACCCACAGTTGTTAACTATCAAGGCAGCTTTTCTGTCTTGTAGTGCTATGCCTTCAAAGTAACGGCAGCCACTCCTCAAAAACAGCACCAGTCATCCATGCTTTTTTGTTCTTTCTATAAGCTACAGGCTGAGTATTAATATCACAAAAACATCAGGGGCTTTTGGAATTCCCAGTCACCAGCAGCTTTCTGTGTCCTCAGTTATGCTGTGATGGTAATTCGCTGCTTAGTTTTTTTTCACTTGATTTTCTTTCCTTTGATGAATGGCAACTTGCTGTTTGGGTGCAATTTGTAAAAGCCAATTTCATTGGCATTAAAGATGTATTAGGACTATAATGAGATAAAATTTGAGGAATTTATCCTGTATTACTTGTCTTCACTTTCTGTAGAAATGTCACGTCTCCCCATACGTAGACTTGGATGAGATTGCATGATGCCTTTTGAAACTGCTGATCCACAATACAGAAACAGAGTTAATTTCAAATTCTTTGGCAACATTTATTCACTTTTTCCAGTAAAATACAGTTGGATAGCCTGGGAAGGTTATCTGCTCTGTCCTGTTTGAATCAGGTTGAATTGAATTTAAGCAGAGGATTTCACTGGTCAAGACTCACTTGGAATGAGAACTAAAACTCAATATTAACCAATAATTCAAATTAAGAGATTCAGATTAAGCAACATATTTTCCAAGCATTTTCAATGGAATTAACAATTAATTAATTAATTTTGAATTATGAGTAGACTGTGTTTTTCATAGAAATTTGAATCTTTCCATAGAAAGTGTCTGATATCCAAGTCTTCTGGAGCAACAACATGTCAAATTCTTTGATATATTCCCTCCAATTTTGTCAGGATTCCTCACAATAGCAGCTATGCTCCATTACATTCATTTTAGGTTCTCATAAGACTGGGCCTCAATTTTTCCTTTCTACACAATAGATTGTTGCCAATAAATGAAATAGTTAATTATTCTGTATTACTGTATTTCCCTCCTCCAGACACAACACCAGGGATACAATTTGAGGAGTGATTGATGAGGATCTATCTCACTTAGATGTTCAGCTTCCTTCCTTTCTGCCTCTGCTCCCATTGTGTTAACAGCTATTGAGTCATTCAATCCAGCAGGTTCTGCACTGTATATTGCCTTTCTTTTCCAATTTTCTCCCCTTTTCATACTTGTCCTAAGCCAGCGTGTCAAAACACTAAGGTGTGGACAATATCAGACCTCCAATTCCTGGCAATCCAGCCTATGACACCTAGGTCAATTGGTTCTATTTTTGCTTATGGAGCTAAAATTCAACTTCAGTGGTGGCACAAAACTGATGTATAATGCACGGCCAATCCACTACCATCTTTTTGAGTCCCTGCTGAAGTTGAATTTAACCCCCTATATTTCTTACCCGCTGGTTTGTCCTGTTTGAATTTTGTGGGCCTGGAGGTTTGCAAAGGGCTGTCCTTAATCCTGTTACCTCGCTGGTAGATAGCTCCTAAATTATAACCAAGATCTGTTAATATCCACAGCTCAAAATATGCATACTATTGGGATCATTAATTTAAATCTTATATGTGGCATGCAAACCTCCATTCTATGCACAAAGCAACCCCTGAAGACAAAAAGGCTTGGACACCTGTCCCAAATCCATTGATTCTGGCTGGAGTTCAGATCCACAGGTGTCACCAATGTTCAAGAGCCTTAGTGGTCAGTGTTCATGTGTGAACCTATACAGTGAACATTGATAGGCTATGTTACCAGGGAAGATATCACAGCTGAGCACAATCCTGTAGTCAGCCAACATCTACACATATTAGCCAACAGGAGTTATAGGGCTGGATTTTGTCAGGGCCAAGGAGGTGGGTTTGAAGGCGGATCAGGTGGGAAAGTTGCAAAAAATGGCGTCGGGCTTCGATCCCGCCTCCACCCCGCCTCTGCGCAACTTTCCTAAATGCGGGCTTGCAGACTCCGTTTTGGTCCCGCCTCCAAGTGGCAGGATAGGCCCTTAAGGCACTTAACAACCACTTAAGTGTCTCTAGAATGCCATTTTGAGAGGACTTTCCGAGTTTACCACATTTCCCGTATGCTGCACGTCTCCCCTGGAACACGTCAGCTAATCCTGTCAGGTTCACAAGTGGATGGCTTAATAACAGCTGCAGCTCAATCATAAAAATGGCGTTTTCCACAATGATCATTTGCAGGTGGCAGAACTTTCTTTTCTCAGGTCTTGGAGAACTTTTTGCAGGTCTACTGATTTTGGAAGTGTTGAAGCTGAGATCCATCTCCACTGTGACCTCCTGGGAATCCCCTCTCCCCACCTTGACTGAGCGCTTCCTCAACTGAGGTATATACCTGCAGCATGGGAACCATTTATTTCCTTTCTTCCTGGACCTCAGATTCGCAGCATCAGAACCCGGAACAACAGCAGCACCAACAGTAGGAGCAACAACAGGAGTGCCAACCTGCTGCTTACCCACCTGAAGTTGCACAGGCCGGAAGGCACCAGCACAGGGAAGGACGTCACCGCAGGAGATACCCCCAAAACAGGGTTTACAGACAGAGGATGAGCTATCTCAACATGACTAAGCAGCAGTGACAAAGGAGGCTCAGACTTTCACGAGAGGTAGTGGGTGACATCTGCGCAATGCTGCAGCAAAACCTGGAGCCCAGAGGAACGGGTGGACACCCCTTACCAGTGGCCGTCAATGTCACCACCGCACACAACTTTTTTGCATCAGGTTCATTCCAGGGATCAACAGCAGACATCAGCGGCATCTCCCAGGTGGCCGCACACACTTGCATCACGCAGGTAACCGATGCCCTCTTTGCCAACGTGCACAATTACATCAACTTTTCCAAGGATCAAGCAAGTGTAACTGCGCGTGCGGTTGGATTTGCTAATCTGGCAGGCTTTCCAAGGGTGCAGGGCATCGTAGACTGCACACATGTGGCCCTTAAGACACCCCATCACAATCCAGGTATTTTTGTCTACCGCAAGGTCTTCCACTCCCTCAACGTGCAGCTGGTGTGTAAACACAAGAAGGCAATTTTGCATTTTTGCGCCAAATACCCTGGCAGTTGCCATGACTCCTTCACCCTGTGGCAGTCTAGTGTGCCTCCGCTTTTCAGTCCACCAGACCAACTTTGCGGATGGCTACTTGGAGACAAGCGCTATCCCCTGAAGATGTGGCTAGTTCAGGAGGCCATCCAATGAAGCTGAGGTGCGCTACAACTCCAGCCACATTTCCACCAGATCCATTATCGAGCAAACCATCGGCTTGCTGAAGATGCGATTCAGATGCCTTGATAGATCAGGTGGAGCCCTGCAGTACTCAGCAGCCAGGGTCTCCAGAATCATTGTGGTCTGTTTTTTTGCACTTCACAACATGGCACAGCATCGTGGCTTGCAGCTGCCTGAGGTACAAGTGGCTCGTCACATAGCCTCCTCAGATGAGGAGGAGGATGGGAGGAGGAGGAGGAGGAGGAAGAGGAGGAGGAGAGCAAGAACGAAGAGCTTGCGGAGGCGCATCAACCAGCACCAGCAGCATGTGAGAACATTGCTGCCCGGGATGCAAGTGATGCACTCATATTGGTCAGATTTGCTTAGGCTGCCCAATCAAACACATTTGGCTCGCACCTCCTTACCACACCATCAACAATGGACAAGAACCTGCAGCTTCCTATCACTCTGACCACCATACTGACAATTCCAAGTCGCCCTGAGCCCTCAATGTGGAAGTCCCATTTGCGAAATGACACAGCCCACACCTTCAACATTTTGCCATCAAGTCATTTTATAACATTCAGTCAAGGATGGCATTTCACAATTAAACACAGCAGAACACCCAAGTGGCTACCCTTGTGACCACTTGTGCATTATCATCCTCTTATGCGTGGTCCTATGTGGTGCTTCCCCTGTGGCTTCAGCAGATGTGGAGGCCCCTTGCTCACTTTCATGCTGCTCCTGCCTCGACGCCTTTGGCGGGTGTCCTCTGGGGTTGCGAGCCTGTGAGGGCTCACCAACAGTCTGCTGCTCCTGCGGCTGTGCAGGGGCTGAGATGCCGATCTCAGTTGGGTGAGGACTCTGGTGGGGCTCTGACCGAGGGCTCTGCAGTGGCATGGTTGTGTGAGTGCTTGGAGAGGAGCCCCCACTTCCTTGTTGTCTGCCACCAACATCCCTCTCATGGGTCAGCCCCACTTCAGAGCGAGCAAGTGGCTTGACAGCACCTTGCTGCACTTCAGGGAGGCAATGATGACCCATTTCTGCACTGGCAGTCCTACTCCAGAGGACTTCCATGAAGCTTTGGTATCTCTGCTCAATAGCTGACCCTCGCTCCTCCAGAGATGTCAGTATATTCTGAACAATGACCATGTTTTCAAGACCCTGGCAACTTAGCTCCTCCATGGCCGTAGCCATCCTCTCCTCTACCGTAGCCATCCTCTCCTCTACGGTAGTCATCCTTACGATGGAGGTAGCCATCCTTTCCACGGAGGTTGCCATCCTTTCCGTGGTGATGCGTTCATGCGCCAATGCCTCCACAAAGGCTGTGTTCATGTTAGCGATGGACTCCTCCATCCACTCCACATTCGCAGTGACCCTGGAGACAAAACCTGCCAGAGACTCCTTCACCTGTTCCTGGAGTTCCATCACCGCTCTCCTTCTGGATGGACCCGGAGGCACCGGGTTGACATGCAACTGAGCCAAGCTGGGAACGCCCTGCAGCCTCCGATGAGGACTCTCCACTGCTGTCCCTGTCTCCACCATCTGCTGATGCTCACTTGTGAGCTGTGATACACCAGGTGACAACACTACTCCATGTCCCGAAGGTCCCACCGAGATGTGAGTTTCTGCGCTGGGTGCACTTAATTCTGCTGACGCTGCGCCCTCAGAGGTTGCAGCGTCCTCTGAGGAGTCTTGTGGCTCAGGCTGTTCCTCCTGCACAGTGGGGAGGGGGGATGTTGATGGTCCTGTGGGGGAGTAAAGGAAGGAGTTAGAGATGTGAGATAAACGTTGCATGCACATGGAATTGTGCAGATGATCATAAGTCAATCTGTTAGAGCATCAGAATCAATATCAGTCACTCATCCAATGTCAATGAGAGAGATGAAAAACTATTCTGTCACCAGCTTGCTCTGATGCGCCTATCTGTCCGTCCCCCACTTGCGCATCCTCCTCGACTCCCACAATCTCGAGGGCCGCCTCCTCTGCGCTGGTGAGCTGGACTATTGAGGGTGGCCCTCCTCCTGTCTTCACCTTTTCCCTCTTATTGTGGGCTCTCTTTTCCTGCAATGAGGGACACAAGTGGAGTTTGAATGAGAATGATGGAGTGAGTGTAGAGAATCCATAGCATAGATGCTTAGAAGGACACAAAGATGGAGTGAGGTCCCAAGACCAAGGACCCTTCTTGTGTTGTGTATGTTGTTGTCATAGCATAACAGTGATAGGGAATGTGAGGGCAGCATAGTCGAATAGTTAACATCTGTGGTAGGTAAAATTTTGGAGTCCATTATTAAGGAGACAGTAACAGGACATTTGGATAATCATAATTTAATAGGACAAAGTCAGCATGGTTTTATGAAGGGGAAGTCATGTTTGACAAATTTGCTGGAGTTCTTTGAGGAAGTAACATATAGGGTGGATAAAGGGGAACCAGTGGACATAGTGTATTTAGACTTCCAAAAGGCATTTGACAAGGTGCCACACAAAAGATTATTGCTTAAGATAAAAAATCACGGGACTGGGGGTAATATTCTGGCATGGATAGAGGATTGGCTATCTAACAGAAGGCAGAGAGTTGGGATAAATGGTTCATTCTCAGACTGGCAATCAGTAACTAGTGGTGTTCCACAGGGGTCAGTGCTGGGTCCTCAACTCTTTACAATCTATATTAACGATTTGGAGGAGGGGACCGAGTGTAACATATCAAAGTTTGCAGATGATACTAAGATGGGAGGGAAAGTAGTGAGTGAGGAGGACATAAAAAACCTGCAAGGGGACATAGACAGGCTAAGTAAGTGGGCAGAGATTTGGCAGATGGAATACAATACTGGAAAGTGTGAGGTTATGCACTTTGGCAGGATAAATCGTAGAGCAAGTTATTATCTCAATGGCAAGAAACTGGAAAGTACTGAAGTACAAAGGGATCTGGGGGTCCTGGTGCACGAAACTCAAAAGGTTAGTATGCAGGTGCAGCAAGTGATTAAGAAGGCCAATGGAATGTTGGTTTTCATTGCTAGGGGGATAGAATATAAAAATAGGGAGGTATTGCTTCAGTTGTACAAGGTATTGGTGAGACCGCACCTGGAATACTGCGTACAGTTTTGGTGTCCATACTTAAGAAAGGACATACTTGCTCTCGAGTCAGTACAAAGAAGGTTCACTCGGTTAATCCCGGGGATGAGGGGATGGACATATGAGGAGAGGTTGAGTAGATTGGGACTCTACTCATTGGAGTTCAGAAGAATGAGAGGCGATCTTATTGAAACATATAAGATTGTGAAGGGGTTGGATCGGGTGGATGCGGGGAAGATGTTCCCGATGATGGGTGAAACTAGAACTAGGGGGCATAGTCTTAGAATAAGGGGCTGCTCTTTCAAAACTGAGATGAGGAGGAACTACTTCACTCAGAGGGTGGTAGGTCCATGGAATATGCTGCCCCAAAAAGCTGTAGAAGCTACATCATTACATAAATTTAAAACAGAAATAGACAGTTTCCTAGAAGTAAAGGGAATTAAGGGTTACGGGGAGCGGGCAGGAATTTGGACATGAGTCTAGGTTTGGATCGGTCATGGCCCTGTGGGTAGCGGAGCGGGCCCAGGGGCCGTGTAGCCTGATCCTGCTCCTATTTCATGTGTCTAATTCTGTTAGATTCAGGAGATGGTTCTGTGATAGTGGATTGGCGGTTAGGATCAGATCAGCCATGATCTTATTGAATGGCGGAGCAGGCTCGAGGGGCCGATTGGCCTACTCCTGCTCCTATTTCTTATGTTCTTATGTTCTTATGTTCTTAAGTGATTGTGTACATAGAGAGAGAGGGATGGTTAAGGGTGCAAGGATGTAAGGGTCAAGTGGGATGTAGAGGAGGAAGTCTGTAGTGTATGTACCTTTAAGAGAGAACTACTTTTACTGCTCCTGTATACTGTAGTACTGGCAGTGACCACACCTGTATATAAGCCTTGAGCATGCCTCTGTACTGTTAGTCTTTAGACTACCCTCCTCCAGTAAACACCTGTTGATTGTTAATTTACAGCCTCCGTCTAGTTATTGGAAAACATCATACTTTAAGAATCAACGGATTCAATAGTGGCGACGAGGTCGATTCGAATCTACCTGCAACTCTGCATTTCCTTTCAAGGATTCGCTCCGGGAGGACGGTGGAAGAAAGTCAAGGCCAGAAGCACGGGCGTCGACCACGAGCAACCGCCCAGCCATCCGGCAGAGAGTGAACATCGCAGGGGAGGCTGTTGAGGGCTGGGCTTGGTTCTCCAGCCACGACGATCCAGCAGCAGACTGGCAACAGGTACAGCGCAGACCCTTCCCGGACAGCGGCGGCTGGAGCCGACCACGGGGTAAGAGAGAGGTTGAAGCGCACAGGGCGCAGCCGGGGGGGTTGAAGACCGAGCGGCATCGACGGAAAACAAAAAGAGAGAGAGGGTAAAGCACAGGAGAATGCGTAGAGCGCAGCCAGGGCTCAAGGGCTGAACAGCGTCCGCGGAAAAAAAAAAGGAAGCGCGGGAGACGCCATTGAGCCGCAGAGAAGAAGAGAGAGCATGGGAGACGCCATTTTAGACAGTTTAATCACACCCAGGGATGTTGAAGAGTGGCAGTATCACTGCGTTCGACAATGAAGTCGAAGATTGGGCGACATATGTGGAACGCATTGAGGTGTACTGCAAGGCGAATGAAGTGCCAGATGCTAGGAAAGCACTGGTTTTGTTAAATTCCATGGGTGCAAAAACTTATGGCTTACTGCGAAACCTAATAACCCCAGAGAAGCCAGAGGATAAGAATTTCGAAAGCATAGTGGAAATCCTGCAGGATCACTTAAACCCCACACTGCTGCTAATAGCAGAAAGATTTAAGTTCCACAAAAGGAACCAGCATAAAGATGAAAGGATTGCTGAGTACTTAACGGAACTGCGCAAGCTATCGAAACACTGCCAGTTTGGATTGGGACTAGCAGATACGTTAAGGGACAAGTTTGTGTGTGGGCTTCAAAGTGAAGGAACCCAGAAACGGCTTCTATCAGAAAAGGATCTTATGCTGGACAAGGCTTTCAGCATGGCAGTATCACACGAAGCAGCCGCACGGGGCGCTGCAGAGATACAACGGAGACCGCAAGAATATGGCACCAATGAAATGTCATATGGAGCAGGGAAGTGTTATCGCTGCGGCAGAACAACACACGACCATAAGGATTGTCGGTTCAAGGACCAAGTGTGCAGACAGTGTGGAAAAGCAGGACACATAGCAAGAGTCTGCAGGTCAGGGAAGAAAACCAGCAGCAAGAAATCTCCACAGGAGAAGTACAAAAAGGTACAAAAGGTGATGGACAGTAGTTCAGACGAACAGAAAAGTGATACAGACTCCGGAAGCAAGGAGCTGGGTTGTCTGAAACGACATAAGGTAATCAAAATGGAGGATCACCAGACTATCTGGGTCACGCTCAAGATAGACGGAGTCCAAGTGGAAATGGAATTGGACACAGGATCAGCCCTAACAGTCATAAACCAAAGGGACTACAAGCGGCTATTCTCACATATACCCTTGAAAGCTACAGAGATTGTCTTGAAGATGTACACGGGGCAAAAAGTCTACCCCAAAGGAAAAATAAGGGTGAACGTGATATACAAAGGCCAGGAAATACCCAAAATGGACCTATATGTATTGCCAGATGGAGGACCACCATTACTAGGACGTGAATGGGTCCGGAAGATACAATTAGATTGGCATTCCATACAGGTACTGAAGGTTGAGGCCAAAAAGGATGACGACGTCACACCTGGATGACAGTCAAAAATGCTAACTGACGCACAAGAAGTGTTCCAGGAGGGACTCGGAACATTAAAAGGCATAACAGCGACGATTAAAATAGAGGAAAATGCAAGCCCAAAGTTTTTTAAGGCCAGGCCGGTGCCTTATGCGATCCGACCAGCCGTCGAAGCAGAGCTGGAAGGGTTGGAACGTTCAGGAGTACTGTCCAAAGTGGACTGGAGCGAGTGGGCTACACCCATCGTTCCTGTAATGAAGAGGTCATTGAGTGATACGCCTGGGGAACCAAAGAATGTCCGCATCTGTGGGGATTTTAAGGTGACAGTGAACCCAGTCCTTCACACGGTACAATATCCACTTCCACGGATTGAGGATATTTTCTATCTGGAGGTAAATGCTTCACCAAGATTGATCTGGCCGAGGCGTACCTGCAAATGGAGGTGGAAGAAGCCTCGAAACAATACCTCACGATCAACACTCATAAAAGTCTCTACCAATACAACCGGCTGGTGTTCGGGGTAGCATCAGCTCCGGCTATTTGGCAAAGGGCAATGGATCAAGTCCTGCAAGGGATTCCAGGGACCCAGTGTTATTTGGATGACATCCTGGTCACGGGCGAAAATGACAGTGATCACCTCGCCAACCTGGAGAAGGTGCTCACTAGATTCAAGGAATATGGGCTACGAGCTAATTGCCACAAGTGCGAGTTTTTCCAGAAGCAGATCTCGTATTGTGGCCACGTTATTGATGAAGAGGGGTTACATAAGTCCCCTGAAAAGATTGAGGCAGTAGTCTAGGCTCCAGCACCGGAAAATGTGTCACAACTGAGGTCGTTCCCCGGGCTGGTGAACTACTACCATAAGTTCTTACCAAATTTGTCTACAGTATTACACCCACTGAACACCCTACTGCAAACGGGATACCATGGAAGTGGAATGACGAACGTAAACGAGCTTTCCAGAAGTGCAAAGAATTGATCACATCAAAAGAGGCGTTGGCCCATTTCAACCCAGCACTACCAATTCGGTTGGTGTGTGATGCATCACCCTATGGTATTGGAGTGGTGCTGTCGCACAAATTCCCAGACGGGTTGAAGAGGCCAGTAGCCTTTGCGTCTCGGTCACTGACCTCAGCCAAGCGCAACTACGCCCAGATTGACAGGGAGGCCCTCAGCCTAGTATGGGGAGTAAAAAAATTCAACAACTATCTGCATGGGCAGAAGTTCAGCTTGCTGACTGACCACCAACAACTTGTTTCCATCTTCAATCCAAAGAAGAGCGATCCGGTGATGACTGCACAACGGCTACACAGATGGTCCCTTTTTTTAGGGGCGAACCAATATGAAATAGAGTATAAGGGCACGAAACAGCATGGAAACGCTGATGGGCTATCACGCCTGCCACTGCCTACTGTGGAGGAAGCACCAGCAGTGGACCCTATCAAAATATTTTATTAGTCGATAATTGAACGATTGCCAGTAACTAACGCGGATATAGAGAAGGAGACCCGCAATGATCCGACACTGTCTCGGGTATATGATTTGACGGTGAAGGGATGGCCAACACATGGCGACTCACTGTTGCCAGCATTCTCATCCAGAAGAGAACAGCTGTCAGTATGCCAGGGGACAGTGATGTGTGGATCCCGAGTGGTAATTCCACCCAAGTTAAGGGAGAGAGTGCTCAATGAGCTTCACGAAGGCCATTTGGGAGGGGTGAAAATGAAAAGCCTTGCCAGGGCTTATGTGTGGTGGCCAGGGATCGATCAACAAATCGAGGACCTAACAAAGAGCTGCTCAGGATGCCAGAAGGTCCAAAATGCACCACCACATGCCCCTCTACACCCATGGGAGTGGCCCTCCTCTCCATGGCAACGGGTGCATATTGATTTTGCTGGTCCATTCATGGACTCAATGTTCTTACTAGCAGTGGATGTGCACTCGAAATGGCCTGAGGTGATCAAAATGTCCTCCACCACTTCAGAGAAAACGATTGCAGTCCTATGGACCATATTTGCCAGGAACGGCTTGCCAGAGCAGATTTGCTCTGATAACGGACCACAGTTTGTGTCCGAAGAGTTTTGAAAATTTATGAAAAGGAATGGGGTAAGGCATTACACATCCGCCCCGTATCATCCAGCCACAAATGGATTGGCTGAGAGGTTCGTACAAACCTTTAAAAAGGCGCTAAGGGCCATGTGCGATGATGAAATTCCACTACAGCATAAGGTGGACAATTTCCTGTTAGCCTACAGAAATGCGACACATGCAGTTACCAACCAGACCCCGGCCATGATGTTCTTTAACCGAAGGTTGAGATCTCGTCTGGATTTGCTCAGACCAAATGTGCGAAGAAATGTTGAGGTTAAACAATTCCAGCACATCAATGAGAAGCCGACAAGGAGCTTCAATGTAGGACAACCAGTCTTGGCCCGCGACTACCGAACAGAGAAATGGCAACCAGGAACAATATGCACACGGCAGGGGCCACTAATGTACACAGTGGATGTCGGGGAGAACATTGTGAGACGCCACGTCGACCAGATCCTAGCGTCACAGGAACGAGTCAACCCCATGTCTCGCGTACCTGGGGATGAACCCGACATACCGGTAGCATCTACCCCAGAAACAGTAGCAGCAGAAACTGATGAACTAACCGACGAAAGGGAGCCAGAATCGCCTCCGCACCAAGAACAAGAACCTCAGGAAAGGCGCTATCCAGAAAGGATCAGGAAGCTGCCCCAAATAGTGAATCTATAAATGGACTATTTCAGTTTAATGTGCATGTTAAAGTGTTAACTGTTATTTGAATGTTATGGGTACTGTTAATCTAAAAGGAGAGGAATTGTAGTGTATGTACCTTTAAGAGAGAACTACTTTTACTGCTCCTGTATACTGTAGTACCGGCAGTGACCACACCTGTATATAAGCCTTGAGCATGCCTCTGTACTGTTAGTCTTTAGACTACCCTCCTCCAGTAAACACCTGTTGATTGTTAATTTACAGCCTCCGTCTAGTTATTGGAAAACATCATACTTTAAGAATCAACGGATTCAATAAAGTCGACAATACAGAGTGGTGGTGATGAGAGGCGATGGGGAGCAGATTGAGGGTCATGGTGATGTCATACTCACTTTTCACGTGCAGAGAAGGTCATTGAACTCTTTCTGCACTGCAGCCAGGTTCTGCTGCACATTGATATGGCACTGACCTCCTGTGCCACTTGTAGCCACACAGCTTTGGTCTGCTGCGGAGGTTTTTTCCTCCCAGAGGAAGGAAACAACACCTCTTTCTGAGCTCTGGCTCCCTCCACCAGAGCTTGGCGTCCTCATCAAAGCAGGGTGCGGCCTTGGACCTTGAGCTTGACATCTCTGCACCACAAATCCCTCAGAACAATCCCAAATAAAAGTTGGAAGGCAGAAAATGAACCAAGGCTGCTTGGTTCTACATCAACAGTTGCGTCGAGGTCGTCACGACCCATAAAAATATCAGGACATACCCCAACCAGAAACCCTGGATGAACAGGGAGGTCCGCTCGCTGTTGAAAGCACGCGATGTAGCATTTAAATCTGGCGACGCGGCGGCTTACAGTGCAGCTAGGACCAACCTAAAAAAGGGTATCAGGACTGCCAAAAGGAAACAGACACTGCGGATTGAGGATCATTTCCACAACAACTCGGACCCCCGGCGCATGTGGCAAGGCATCCAGTCCATCACTGACTACAAGAGTAAAAACACCAGCCCTCCGGTTAGCAATGCCTCCCTTCCGGAGGAGCTTAACAACTTCTATGCTCGCTTTGACAGGGACAACAGGGAGCCGGCTACCAAAGCCTTGCCACCCCCGGAAGACCAGGTGCTCACTCTGTCGACCTCCGACGTAAGGGGTGTTCTACGCGGAGTGAACACACATAAGACTGCCGGACCTGATAGCATCCCTGGACGGGTACTCAAGGAATGTGCTGATCAGCTCGCTGATGTCTTCACCGCCATCTTCAATCTGTCATTGGCCCAGGCAGTAGTCCCTACATGCTTCAAGACCGCTACCATTATTCCTGTGCCAAAGCAAACGGCTGTGACATGTCTGAACGACTATCGACCTGTCGCACTCGCACCCATCATAATTAAGTGTTTCGAGAGACTGGTCCTGGCTCACATCAAAGCCAGTGTTCCCGCCTCTCTTGACCAACACCAGTTTGCCTATCGTGCAAACAGATCAACGGAGGATGCAATCACAACTGCTCTACACTCTGCATTGAATCACTTAGATGGTAAAGAGACCTACATCAGAATGCTTTTCATAGACTACAGCTCAGCATTCAACACTATCGTCCCCAACCAGCTGGCCACCAAACTCCACACTCTTGGCCTGAACACTTCCCTCTGCAACTGGACCCTGGACGTCCTAACAAACAGACCCCAGTCTGTCAAATTAGGTAACCACACCTCCCCCCCCGACCCTGAACATGGGGGCCCCACAAGGATGTGTGCTGAGCCCCCTCCTCTACTCCCTCTTCACCCACGACTGTGTGGCTGTTCATGGTTCCAACACCATCATCAAGTTTGCGGATGATACCACGGTGGTAGGCCAGATCACCAACAACGATGAGTCAGCCTACAGGGAGGAGGTCCAGCATCTCGTGAAGTGGTGCGCCGATAACAACCTGGCCCTTAACATCAAGAAAACCAAGGAAATCATTGTGGACTTCAGGAAGTCTAAAGGCGGAAGTCACCCCCCCATCCACATCCATGGGGCTGTGGTGGAAAGGGTGGACAGCTTTAAGTTCCTCGGAGTCCACATCACGGAAGACCTCTCCTGGTCCCTCAATACCTCCTCGTTGGTGAAGAAGGCCCAGCAGCGCCTATATTTCCTAAGGAGGCTGAAGGGATGTAACCTGTCACCCCTGATCCTCTCTAACTTTTACCGCTGCACAATAGAGAGCATCCTGACGAACTGTATCACAGTATGGTATGGCAGCTGTAGCTACTATGACCGGAAAGCCCTGCAGCGGGTAGTCAAAACTGCCCAACGCATTACCGGCACCCGGCTACTGGCCATAGAGAACATCTACCAGAAACGCTGTTTACGGAGGTCACTGACCATCATCAAAGACACTACCCACCCCAGCCACAGTCTGTTCGCCCCCCTGCCATCTGGGAGATGCTACAGATGCATTCGCACCCGAACGACCAGATTTAGGAACAGCTTCTTTCCCAGGGCTGTCATTCTACTGAACTCCACAAATAAACTCTAAAGCCTGCACATCTGCCAATGCACTTTATTATGTTTATGTTAATGTATTACAAGCCAAATGAATGTTGAATGTTTAAATGTCTTAATCTAAATGTACACTCCCGGGAGCCGCAAGCCTACATTTCGTTGTACTGCACTTGTGCACTAACAATGACAATAAAGTTGATTATGATTATGATTATGATTATGCAGGCCTTAAATGCAGCTGCATAAATGACATCATTAGAGGCGAGTTTCAGGACCAATAGACTCATTGGGCCAGGGGTTCACACACGCTGGGAATGAAGTGCCCAATTAGGGCAAAATCGCTAAATTATCCCACCTCACATCGGAGGTGGGGGCAGGAGCTGCCGACCAACTAACCCGCCCCCAATGACAAAATCCAGCCCATAGATTCAGAGTCATAGGGGGCAATTTTGCCAGCTCTGAGGAGGCGGGTATGGAGACGGGACTGCCGGGAAAATGGCAGAAACTGGGAACGGGTACCAACCTCGCTCCCAAACTGCCTCCATGCCATCTTCCCGGGAGGCGGGTCCCCGACTCGTGCAGGGATCTGGCCCCTCGAGGCGGGAAGAGGATTACAGCCAATTAACTGCCTGTTAACAGGTAGTTAGCAGGCAGTTAAGAGGCTTATCCCCATTTTACCAACACAAGTGCGGGCTTCCCAACGTCAGGAAACCCCGCCAGGGTCAGCGAGGCGAGCTGTGGGCCTGCGGGGGTGAGAGGGATCGAAAAGTGCGCTGTGGAGGTGAGTGATGGGTGCAAGTGTGGACAGGTAAATATGAGAGGTGAGTGTAAAGTGATAGAAAATGTTTCCTTACCTTTGTTTCTTCCTGCAGGCTTCAACCTTTGAGGATCCGGAGGTGCCTCATCTCAACGGCAGAGATGACAGAATGGCTGCTGCATTCTCTGATGCAACAGCCATCTGATTTCTGCTAAAGAAAGAGGTTTGGTGAGTCTTCAGTACAAGGACTCATCATAGAACAGAGATTGTCGGTGTTCTTCTCAAAGCTGTCAAACGCTGACATTTCATTTGTCAAAAATTTTTGACAGATGAAACATCATACGCTGACGTCCTCTGTCACCGGCTTTCCCTTAATTGGCCTGCTAAGCCCGCAGGGCGGGCTTTAAAAGGTTAATCAAGGGAAAATAGCATGGGTTGGCCGGACGTCTTTGGGGGCGGGACCAGCAGTCCCACCCCCAACACGTCCCCATTGATAAAATCCAGCCCACAGAATCATAACAGCACAGAAGGAGGCCATTCAGCCCATCGAGTCCATGCCTGCTCTCTGTAGAATAATCCAGTCAGTCCCATTTCCCTGCTCTATCCCTGTAGTCCTGCAAGTTTATTTCCCTCAAGTGCCTATCCAGTCTCCCCTTGAAAACATTGAATGTGTCCGCTTCCACCACTTCCGTCGGCAGCGAGTTCCAGATCCTCACCACTTGCTGCGTATAAAAGTTTTTCCTCACATCCCCCCTGTATCTCTTGCCCAAAACCTTAAATCTGTGTCCCCTAGTTCTTGTACCATCAACTAGTGGGAACAGCCTTTCCCCATCTAGCCTATCCAAACCTGTCATAATCTTGTACACCTCTATCAAATCACCCCTCAACCTCCTTTGCTCTAATGAAAACAAATCCAGCTTCTCCAACCTGTCCTTGTAGCTAAGATCCCCCATCCCCGGAACCATTCTGGTAAATCTCCTCTGCACCCTCTCAAGGGCCTTCACATCCTTCCTAAAGTGTGGTGACCAGAACTGGATGCAATACTCCAGTTGTGGCCTAACCAGCATTTTATAAAGGTTCAGCATAACTCCTCTACTTTTGTACTCAATACCTCTATTTATGAAACCCAAGATCCCATTGCTTTGCTAACCACTCTCTCAATATGTCCTGCCACCTTCAGGTACCTATGCACATTAACTCCCAGGCCCCTCTGTCCCTGCACATTCTTTAAAACTGTGCCGTTAAGTGTATATTGCCTTTCCCTGTTCCTTCTGCCAAAATGCATCACCTCACACTCTCATTAAATTCCACCTGCCACTTGTCTGCCCATTCTGCTAGCCTTTCTATGTCCTGTTGCAGTCGATTGGTATCATCCTCACTGTTTGCCACATTCCCAAGTTTGGTGTCATCGGCAAATTTAGAAATTCTACTCTGTATTCCAATATCCAGATCATTTATATATGTCAAAAAAAGCAGTGGCCCCAGCACTGACCCTTGGGGAACACCATTGTCTACCATCCTACTAGATATTGATCAGGAGCCTGAAACCAGGCAGATTTTCCCACTCCCTAATGCAGGGGTACTGAGCTTTCGTGATATTGTAAGTGAGTTCACCATAAATTCTGCTCACTCTTCATCAGTCCAACTAATATACTTTTGAAAAGTACCTATTTGAACAATGTTCATTTATTACTACATAATCCACAGGAACCAAGATTTCCAAGTTTTGTTCATTTTCATTCATCAATACAGTCCCAAGATCTACCTGGCAAATGACCATTCCCCGAAATACATCACTAACAGTAGCAGTGTTTAAATTACTTTTATCATTCCTCTGGTGTTCAGCACTCCAGGGTGGCGAAGCTGTCCTAGAAAAAACTGAGAGGGGGAAAAATTCAGTTGGTTAGCGCCTCTCATTAACAACTGGCGCAGGCGCTAATGGGGCACTAATGCAGTAGTGCCAGGGCAAGGCGAATTCAGCGCCGCACGCCATATATACCCTCCCATAGCACCACCGCAATGGGTTACTGCCGGGGACCTCAGCGGCAGGTAGATCGTGACATCAGTGAGCATGCAACACTCACTGGGCGCCCAATCTGCAAAATTTATTTTCATCCCCTGCCTTGGCGCCTCGCTCTGACAGCGACAGGGAAAGGAGGCGTTAAGCAGGCAGATGGATGCCGGCTCCAGGGATGCTATTTAAAGAGATCATGAGTAATGAGTTGCAGCTGTCAGGTTAGTGCTGTTTCACTGCTTTCTTGTCAGTTTGACATTGTGCAACAGTTTAATTCAATCATTTTAGATTGTTTAGTATCAGGAGTATTGTGGCTACTAACAATTAATTACATTTATCCTCACAACATATCAAAGTCTACACTTGGTTACATTAATGGGGGCTGTACTGGCAGCAATGATGAGAATGTGGCTCTGCAGCATCAATAAACCTCTCCTTTAATAACTGGAAAGAGCCTATGGTAATGATGACTTGTGATTAGACTGCATCTGATATTGGCCAGTGCTTTGAGTTTAACGCCACTGCGCTCCAATCCTTCCTTTGGGCAATGAGACTTAATTTTGCATGCAGTCTGAAGCACCAGCGCCTGGCGCTAATTCTCAAACTTTTCCCGGGCTATAATGAATTTCTCCCTCAGAACCTTTAATCTAACAAGCTCCCTCTTCTTCTTCTCCCCATTTCCATACCAACCTTTATTACTTATATTTGGGATACCGCATCACCTATGATTATTCCAAGCTGGTTTAACCAATTCCTTCAGCCTCCTTGTACACAATTACTGGTGTTTTTATCACAAAACCAGCTCTTATGGCATTATCGACCCCTTACCAATGCTACTGACTGAGATTAGATTGTCTGCCATTATTCCATGATGCTGTGTTTCCACATAATGCTTAGTTTATATTGCTATATTACAGTAGTTGCTGATTTAATTTTTGATTTAAAGTGATATGTCCAAGTAAATAATTTAAGTTGTGGCATGCTTTTGCAGGTCATTCCCATTGAGTTAAAGGGCTCGATTTTGCCATTGGGGGCGGGCTGGGGGGGTGTCAGGTGGTTTTCATGTCAGGACCCCGACTCCAATGTGAAGTGGAAAAAAAGTGCGATTTTGCCCCAATTGGGCACTTGATTTTGTAGGGGGTGGTGTGGGGTGGCGCGTGCGCCCAGTCAGTTATGCCTCTGACTGTTTGTGAGCGGTTCGAATTGCTCCCACGCCCCTGGGTTCTAGACACCGGACTTAGGTACAGGCTGCGTTACAGAAAAGACTCGAGTAGACAGGTGGTTTGGATGTGAGAAAAACCAAGATTTTATTGAAATAGAAATTAACACAATCTTATGAAAAGTTACTAGTATAAAATTACAGGCAAATACACAATGACTATACTTATACAGGGAATGGGGAACACACGGCACATCGAAAGAAAACGACTATCTTAACAATCCCCTTATCCTTATCCCACCCCCTATACCTAACTAGATTAAGCTATGAGGGGACAGAATTCATGCTCACCAATCAAAGATCTGCTGAATTCAAACAGCGGTGGGGCTTGGGGTTCGCTCTTTGTGCTCTCTGGGGCCTGCCGTCGTCACGTGGTCTTGGGGTGCTGCAAGGGCGTCGTCCAGGTACAAGTATCCCAAAGTTAAAGTCTCTGCTTGGGTACTTTACCTCGCAGGGATGATGGTTCCTCTTCCTCGGCCGGCAGTTGGAGTTTACATGAAGATAGTCGAAGGTGAGCTGGATTGAAGGCCCGATTATTCGAAGCGTTTCTTCAATCGTCTTCCCAATTCGTCTTCCTCACCACCTCGCCTCATCTCGTCCTGCCTCGCCTGGCCTGGTTGGTCCATGTCCGCCTGGTGCAATGCCGGGCGTTCCTGATGAGACGGGAAAGGCACGGGCGGTGACCAGGTGGTAAGCGCGGGACGGGGGAAGAGCAGCAACCACGAGGGCGAGGGGCCGGAGCAGGAGTCAAGAGCAAGGGCAGAGAGCAGAGAGAAGAGAGCATCAGTTGCTAGTGGGCCTACAATTATACTCCTTCGGATGGCCCTTAACTGCACGCCAAATCAGGTTAGTTCATTGTCCCAATCTTGGCGGGCTAGTTTAAATAATTGTAGCAATCTAAACTAACTGTTTTTAGATGGCCGGTGATCACACCTACTGGCCTGATTATCGAGTTGTTTTGTTTTTAATACATCTTAATCAGCCTGCCCAGCTTCGATGGCTTCCTTAAGCGGTTTCCGATTATTTATGCAAACAACTTGATGGCCTCAAGTATAGGCCTAACTGGTTTCGGTCTGTCTGCGATTTGGCTCAATGCATAATTCAAAGTCCTGCTGTCTGCTTTTCAAAATACAAAAGTCTCTCTTCACAAAAACTACAGCTTTGGTTTCAATTTCCCCAAAAGCTGCTTGTGCCACAGAGTCCAAGCTTTTAAAATCTTGCAGGCTTTTGGCCACGAGGTGCGGACGCCATCTTTGGGTACCCTTTTCAAAATGTCCATGCAGGGTCCCTTTTATTAATAATAACCTTTGGGGAAATGTGGAAATTTTGCAAATCTTACAATTTCCAGCGTGTAGAAACCCCTGGCCCAATGAGTCTTTTCATGCAGAAAGTCGCCTCTGATGATGTCATCAATGCTGCTGGATTTAAGGCCTGCAAGCAGCCTTGCTCCTTCTGGAGACTTTAATCTTTTTGCCCATTGTTGTGATCGCATCCTTCAGCAACTATGTCCAACAGTAGGCCAAAGTATGCTCCAAGGTTTGATGAGGCCTCCCTCCAAGCTCTGGTGGAGGGAGCAAGATCAAATAAGGAGGTGCTCTTCCCTTCCTCAGGGAGGAAAAAGCCTCCTCAGCAGACTGAAGCTGAGTGGATGCAAGTGGCCCAGGAGGTCAACTCAATCTCTATGTGCCACAGAACCTGGCTGCAATGCAGGAAGAGCTTTCATGACCTTCTCCACACAGGAAAAGTGAGTATGACTTTCCCATCGCCCTCAATCTGATCCCCATCACCTCTCCTCACCAGCACTCTGCTTTGCCAACCTCTTCCTCCACATCCCACTTGACACTTACATCTCTGCACCCTTACCCATTCCCTCTCTCTCTATGGTCACATTCACTTAACTATTCGACTATGCAGCCTTCACGCTCCCTATCACTGTGATGCAATGACAACAACTTACAACACACAGGGAGGGCCCTTTGTCTCCTTCTAAGTGTAGTGTATGTACCTTTAAGGGGAGAACTACTTTTTACAGCTCCTGTATACTGTAGTACCGGCAGTGACCACACCTGTATATAAACCCTGAGTAGGGATCTGTACTGTTAGTTTTAGAGTAACCCTCATCCAGTAAACACCTGTTGTTTGTTATCTGCAGTCTCTGTCTATTTATTGAAGAACACCATACATCAAGATACACGGATTTAACATTGGCGACGAGTGGATTCAAACCAACCTGCAACTCTGCATCACCTCCCAGGGATTCGCTCCTGGAGAACAGTGAAAGAAGAAGGCTGAGTCCAGAAATACGGGCGTCGACCATCCAGAGAAGACTTGAGCATTGCAGAGGAGGCTGTTGAGAGCTGGGCTTAGTTCTCCTTTCACGACGATCCAGCGCAACGGGCTGGCAACAGGTACGGCGCAGACCCTTCCCGGACAGAGGCGGCTGGAGCCGACCGATGGCACAGAAAAAGGCCGAGCAGCGTCGACGGGGTAAGAGAGAGGGTAAAGCGCACAGGGCGCAGCCGGGGTTCAGGACCGAGCGGCGTCAACGAGAGAGGCGCGCAGGAAAACACGCAGAGCGCAGCCAGTGTTCAAGGGCCGAGCAGCGTCCGCGGAGAAGAAAGGAACGCGCGGGAGACGCCATCTGAGCCGCAGCGGAGAAGAAGGCAGAGCGCGGGAGACGCCATTTTTGTTTTCAGCCACAGCGGAGAAGAAGGGAGAGCGTGGGAAGAAAGGGAGAGCACGGGAGATGCCATTTTGTTTGAGCCACAGCGGAGAAGAAGGGAAAGCACGGGAGAAGCCATTTTGTTTGAGCCGCAGCGGAGAAGAAGGGAGAGCGCGGGAAGAAAAGGAGAGCACGGGAGATGCCATTTTGTTTGAGCCACAGCGGAGAAGAAGGGAGAGCGCGGTAGATGCCATTTTGTTTGAGCCGCAGCGGAGAAGAAGGGAGAGCGCGGGAGACGCCATTTTGTTTGAGCCGCAGCGGAGAAGAAGGGAAAGCACGGGAGAAGCCATTTTGAGCCAGTCCAACCACACCCAGGGATGCCGAAGAGTGGCAGTGTCACAGCGTTCAACAATGAAGTCGAAGATTGGACGACATATGTCGAACGCATAGAAGGGTACTGCAAGGCGAATGAAGTGCCAGATGACAAGAAAGCGCTGGTATTGTTGAATTCATTGGATGCAAAACGTATGGCTTGCTGCGAAACCTAGTAACCCCAGAGAAGCCAGCGGAAAAGGATTTTGAAAACATAGTGTCAATACTACAGGACCACTTAGACCCCACACCGCTGCTGATAGCGGAAAGATTTAAGTTTCACAAAAGGAACCAGCATAAAGATGGAAGTAATGCTGAGTTTTTAACGGAACTGCGCAAGCTATCGAAACACTGCCAGTTTGGAACGGGACTAGCAGATACTTTAAGGGACAAGTTTGTGTGTGGGCTTCAAAGTGAAGGAACCCAGAAACGGCTTCTATCAGAAAAGGATCTTACGCTGGACAAGGCTTTCAGCATGGCAGTATCACATGAAGCAACAGCACGGGGCGCGGCAGAGATACAACGGAGACCGCAAGAATATGGCACAAATGAAATGTCATACAGAACAGTGAAGTGCTATCGCTGCGGCAGAACAACACACGACCATAAGGATTGCTGGTTCAAGGACCAAGTGTGCAGGCAGTGTGGAAAGGTAGGACACATAGCAAGAGTCTGCAGGTCGGAAAAGAAAACCAGCAGCAAGAAATCCCCACAGGAGAAGTACAAAAAGGTACATAAGGTGACGGAGAGTAGTTCAGACGAACTGAAGAGTGATACAGACTCCGGAAGCAAGGAGCTGGGTTGTCTGAAACTACATAATGTGATCAAAACGGAGGATCACCAAACTAGATAGCTGGAGTCCACGTGAAAATGGAATTGGACACAGGATCAGCCCTAACAGTCATAAACCGAAGGGACTACATTCGGCTATTCTCACATATACCCTTGAGGGATACGGAGATTGTCTTGAAGATGTACACGGGGCAAAAAGTCTACCCCAAAGGAAAAATAAGGGTGAACGTTATATATAACGGCAAGGAAACACCAAAAATGGACCTATATGTATTGCCAGATGGAGGACCACCACTACTAGGGCGTGAATGGATCCGGAAGATACAGCTAGATTGGCATTCCATACAAGCACTGACTGTAGATGCCAAAAAGGATGACGACGTCACACCTGGATGACTGTCAAAAAATGCTAACTGATGCACAAGAAGTGTTCCAGGAGGGACTCGGAACATTAAAGGCATAACAGCGACGATCAAAATAGAGGAATATGCAAGCCCAAAGTTTTTTAAGGCCAGACCGGTACCTTATGCGATCCGCCCAGCCGTCGAAGCAGAGCTGGAAGGTTTGGAACGTTCAGGAGTACTGTCCAAAGTGGACTGGAGCGAGTGGGCTACACCCATCGTTCCTGTAATGAAGAGGTCGTTGAGTAATACGCCTGGGGAACCAAAGAAGGTTCGCATCTGTGGGGACTTTAAGGTGACAGTGAACCCAGTCCTTCACACTGTACAATATCCGCTTCTGCGGATTGAAGATATTTTCGCCTCGCTATCTGGAGGGAAATGCTTCACTAAGATTGATCTGGCCCAGGCGTACCTGCAAATGGAGGTAGAAGAAGCCTCGAAACAGTACCTCACGATCAACACTCATAAGGGTCTCTACCAATACAACCGGCTGGTGTTTGGAGTAGCATCAGCTCCGGCTATTTGGCAAAGGGCAATGGATCAAGTCCTGCAAGGGATTCCAGGGACCCAGTGTTATTTGGATGACATCCTGGTCACGGACGAAAATGACAGTGATCACCTCGCCAACTTGGAGAAGGTGCTCACCAGATTGAAGGAGTATGGGCTACGAGCTAATCGCCACAAGTGCGAGTTTTTCCAGAAACAGATCTCATATTGTGGCCACGTCATCGATGAAGAGGGGTTACATAAGTCCCCTGAAAAGATTGAGGCAGTAGTCAAGGCTCCAGCACCGGAAAATGTGTCACAACTGAGGTCGTTCCTCGGGCTGGTAAACTACTACCATAAGTTCTTACCAAATTTGTCCACGGTATTACACCCACTGAACACCCTACTGCAAACAGGGGTACCATGGAAGTGGAATGACGAACGTAGACGAGCTTTCCAGAAGTGTAAAGAATTGATCACATCAAAAGAGGTGTTGGCCCATTTCAACCCAGCACTACCAATTCGTTTGGCATGTGATGCATCACCCTATGGTATTGGAGCGGTGCTGTCGCACAAATTCCCAGACGGGTTGGAGAGACCAGTAGCCTTTGCGTCTCAGTCACTAACCTCAGCCGAGCGCAACTACGCCCAGATTGACAGGGAGGCCCTCAGCCTAGTATGGGGAGTAAAAATATTCAATCACTATCTGCATGGGCAGAAGTTCACCTTGCTGACTGACCACCAATCACTTGTCTCCATCTTTAATCCTAAGAAGGGCGTTCCAGTGATGGCTGCACAATGGTTACAAAGATGGTCCCTGTTTCTAGGGGCGAATCAATATGAAATAGAATATAAAGGCACGAAACAGCATGGAAACGCTGATGGGCTATCGCGCCTGCCACTGCCTACTGTGGAGGAAGCACCAGCAGTGGACCCTATCGAGATATTTTATTCGTCAATAATTGAACGATTGCCAGTAACGAACGCGGATATAGAGAAGGAGACCCGCAATGATCCGACGCTGCCTCGGGTATATGATTTGACGGTGAGGGGATGGCCAACACATGGCGACTCACTGTTGCCAGCATTCTCATCCAGAAGAGAACAGCTGTCAGTATGCCAGGGGACAGTGATGTGTGGATCCAGAGTGGTGATTCCACCCAAGTTAAGGGAGAGAGTGCTAAATGAGCAACATGAAGGTCATCTGGGGGGAGTGAAAATGAAAAGCCTTGCTAGGGCTTATGTGTGGTGGCCGGGAATCGATCAACAAATCGAAGGCCTAACCAAGAGCTGCTCAGGATGCCAGAAGGTCCAAAATGCACTACCACATGCCCCTCTACACCCATGGGAGTGGCCCTCCTCTCCATGGCAACGGGTGCATATTGATTTTGCTGGTCCATTCATGGACTCAATGTTCTTAATAGCAGTGGATGCTCATTTGAAGTGGCCTGAGGTGATAAAAATGTCCTCAACCACTACAGAGAAAACGATTGCAGTCCTACGGACCATATTTGCCAGGAACGGCTTGCCAGAGCAGATTTGCTCTGATAATGGACCACAGTTTGTGTCCGAAGAGTTTTGAAAATTTATGAGAAGGAATGGGGTAAGGCATTACACATCCGCCCCGTATCATCCAGCCACAAATGGATTGGCTGAGAGGTTCGTACAAACCTTTAAGAAGGCGATAAAGGCCATGTGTGACGATGAAATTCCACTACAGCATAAGGTGGACAATTTCTTATTAGCCTACCGAAACGCGACACATGCAGTTACCAACCAGACCCCGGCCATGATGTTCTTTAACCGAAGGTTGAGATCTCGTCTGGACTTGCTCAGACCAAATGTGCGAAGAAATGTTGAGGTTAAACAATTCCAGCACATCAATGAGAAGCCGACAAGGAGCTTCAATGTAGGACAACCAGTCTTGGCCCGTGACTATCGAACAGAGAAATGGCAACCCGGAACGATATGCACAAGGCAGGGGCCATTAATGTACACAGTGGATGTCGGGGAGAACATTGTGAGATGCCACGTTGATCAGATCTTAGCGTCACAGGAACGAGTCAACCCCATGTCCCGAGTACCTGGGGATGAACCCGACATACCGGTAGCATTTACCTCAGAACCAGTAGCAGTGGAAACCGATGAACTAACCGATGAAAAGGGGCCAGAATCGCCTCCGTGCCAAGAACAAGAACCTCAGGAAAGGCGCTATCCCGAAAGGATCAGGAAGCCGCCCCAAAGACTGAATCTATAAATGGACTATTGTTGTTTAATGTACATGTTAAAGTGTTCATTGTTATTTGAATATTATGGGTACTACTAATCTAAATGGGGAGGAATTGTAGTGTATGTACCTTTAAGAGAGAACTACTTTTACAGTTCCTGTATACTGTAGTACCGGCAGTGACCACACCTGTATATAAGCCTTGCGCATGCCTCTGTACCCCCAGTCTTGAGACTACCCTACTCCAGTAAATACCTGTTGATTGTAAAGTTACAGCATCCGTGTGGTTATTGAAAAACATCATACTCTCAGAATCACGGATCTAACAGTATTGTGGCCACGTTATTGATGAAGAGGTGTTACATAAGTCCCCTGAAAAGATTGAGGCAGGAGTCAAGGCGCCAGCACCGGAAAATGTGTCACAACTGAGGTCGTTCCTCGGGTTGGTGAACTACTACCATAAGTTCTTGCCGAATTTGTCTACAGTACTACACCCACTGAACACCCTACTGCAAACGGGGGTACCATGGAAGTGGAATGACGAATGTAAACGAGCTTTCCAGAAGTGCAAAGAATTGATCACATCAAAAGAGGTGTTGGCTCATTTCAACACAGCACTACCAATTCGGTTGACGTGTGATGCATCACCCTATGGCATTGGAGCGGTGCTGTCGCACAAATTCCCGGACGGCTCGGAGAGGCCAGTAGCCTTTGCGTCTCGGTCACTAACCTCAGCCGAGCGTAACTACGCCCAGATTGACAGGGAGGCCCTCAGCCTAGTGTGGGGAGTGAAAAAGTTCAACCACTATCTGCACGGGCAGAGGTTCACCTTGCTGACTGACCACCAACCACTTGTCTCCATCTTTAATCCAAAGAAGGGTGTTCCGGTGATGGCTGCGCAGCGGCTACAAAGATGGTCCCTTTTTCTAGGGGCGAACCAATATGAAATCGAGTATAAGGGCACGAAACAGCATGGAAACGCTGATGGGCTATCACGCCTTCCACTGCCTACTGTGGAGGAAGCACCAGCAGTGGACCCTGTCGAAATATTTTATTCGACTATAATTGAACGCTTGCCAGTAACTAACGCTGATATAGAGAAGGAGACCCGAAATGACCCGACACTGTCTCGGGTATATGACTTGACGGTGAAGGGATGTCCAACACATGGCGACTCACTGTTGCCAGCATTCTCATCCAGAAGAGAACAGCTGCCAGTATGCCAGGGGACCTTGATGTGTGGATCCCGAGTGGTAATTCCACCCAAGTTAAGGGAGAGAGTGCTCAATGAGCTTCATGAAGGCCATCTGGGTGGGGTGAAAATGAAAAGCCTTGCTAGGGCTTATGTGTGGTGGCCAGGGATCGATCAGCAAATCGAGGACCTGACAAAGAGCTGCTCAGGACACCAGAAGGTCCAAAATGCACCACCACATGCCCCTCTACACCCATGGGAGTGGCCCTCATCTCCATGGCAACGGGTGCATATTGATTTTGCTGGTCCATTCATGGACTCAATGTTTTTAATAGCCGTGGATGCGCACTCGAAATGGCCTGAGGTGATCAAAATGTCCTCCACCACCACGGAGAAAACGATTGTAGTCCTACGGACCATATTTGCCAGGAACGGCTTGCCAGAGCAGATTTGCTCTGATAACGGGCCACAGTTTGTGTCCAAAGAGTTTCGAAGATTTATGAAAAGGAATGGGGTAAGGCATTACACATCTGCCCCGTATCATCCAGCCACAAATGGATTGGCTGAGAGGTTCGTACAAACCTTTAAAACATGTGCGATGATGACATTCCACTGCAGCATGAGGTGGACAATTTCCTGTTAGCCTACAGAAATGCAACACATGCAGTCACCAACCAGACCCCGGCCATGATGTTCTTTAACCGAAGGTTGAGATCTCGTCTGGATTTGCTCAGGCCAAATGTACGAAGAGATGTTGAGAATAAGCAATTCCAGCACATCAATGAGAGGCCGACAAGGAGCTTCAATGTGGGGCAACCAGTCTTGGCCCGCAACTACCGAACAGAGAAATGGCAACCAGGAACGATATGCACACGGCAGGGGTCACTAATGTACACAGTGGATGTTGGGGAGAACATTGTGAGACGCCATGTTGACCAGATCCTAGAGTCACAGGAACGAGTCAACCCCATGTCTCGCGTACCTGGTGATGAACCCAACATACAGGTAGCATCTACCCCAGAAACAGTAGCACCGGAAGCCGATGAATCAACCGACGACAGGGGGCCAGAATCGCCTCCGCACCAAGAGCAAGACACTCAGGAAAGGCGCTATCCAGAAAGGATCAGGAAGCCGCCCCAAAGACTGAAGTTATAAATGGACTATTTTCAGTTAATGTTGCATGTTAAAAGTATTAATTGTTAAATGAATGTTATGGTACTGTTAATCTAAAAGGGGAGGAATTGTAGTGTATGTACCTTTAAGGGGAGAACTACTTTTTACAGCTCCTGCATACTGTAGCACCGGCAGTGACCACACCTGTATATAAACCCTGAGTAGGGATCTGTACTGTTAGTTTTAGAGTAACCCTCATCCAGTAAACACCTGTTGTTTGTTATCTGTAGTCTCTGTCTATTTATTGAAGAACACCATACATCAAGATACATGGATTTAACACTAAGCATCTATGCTATGGATTCTCTACACTCACTCCCTCATTCTCACTCAAACTCCACTTGTGTCCCTCATTGCAGGAAAAGAGAGCCCACAATAAGAGGGAAAAAGCAAGGACAGGAGGAGGGCCACCCTCATTAGCCCAGCTCACCACCTTGGAGGAGGCGGCCCTGGTAATCGCTGGTGTTGTAGAAGAAACGCAAGTGGGGGACAGACAGACGGGCGCATCACAACAAGCTGGTGACAGAATAGTTTGGCATCTCGCTCATTGACATTGCATGAGTCACTGATAATGATTCTGATGCTCTAACAGATTGACTTATGATCATCTGCACAATTCAATGTGCATGCAACCTTTACCTCACATCTCTAACTCTTTCCTTTATTCCCCCACAGGACCATCGAGAGCCCCTATCCCCACTGTCCAGGAGGAAAAGCCTGAGCCTCAAGACTCCTCAGAGGAAGCTGCAACCTCTGAGGGCGCAGCGTCAGCAGAATTCAGCGCACCCTGCACCAGCACAGACACTCACACCTCGGTGGGACCTTCGCGAGATAGAGTAGTGTTGTCAGCTGGCGTATCACAACTCACAAGTGAGTATCAGCAGATGGTGGAGACAGGGACAGCAGTGGAGAGTCCTCGTCGGAGGGCGCACGACTCTCCCAGCTTGGCTCAGCTGCATGTCGACCCTGTGCCTCCGGGTCCATCCAGAAGGAGAGCAGTGCTGGAACTCCAGGAACAGGTGCAGGAGTCTCTGGCAGCTTTTGTCTCCAGGGTCGCTGAGAGTGTGGAGCGAATGGAGGAGTCCATCGCGAACATGAGCAGTGCCTTTGTGGAGGTATTGGCGCATGAACACATCACCATGGAAAGGATGGCAACCTCCGTGGAAAGGATGGCTACGGTAGAGAGGATGGCTATGGCCATGGAGGAGCTAAGTTGCCAGTGTGTTGAAAACAGGGTAATTGTTCAGAATAGACTGACATCACTTGAGGAGCGATGGTCAGCTATTGAGCATAGAAACCAGACCTTCATGCAAGTCCTCGGGAGTAGGACTTCCAGCACAGAAATGGGTCCTCATCACCCCCCTGAAGTGCAGCAAGGTGCTGCCAAGCCACTTGCTAGCTCTGAAGTGGGGCTGACCCATGAGAGGGAGGTTGGTGGCAGACAACAAGGAAGTGGGGGCTCCTCTCCAAGCGCTCACACGACCATTCCACTGCAAAGCCCCACCAGAGTCCTCACCCAACAGAGATGGGCGTCTCAGCCCCTGCCCAGCCCCAGGAGCAGTAGACTGTTGCCGAGCCCTCGCAGGCTTGCAACCCCAGAGTACACCCGCCAAAGGTGTCGAGACAGTAGCAGCAAGAAAGTGAGCAAGGGGCCTCCACATTTGCTGAAGCCACAGGGGAAGCACCACATAGGAGCACTGGTAAGAGGAAGATAAAGCACAAGTAGTCACAAGGGTAGTCACTTGGGTGTTCTGTTGTATTGTTTTTTGACAAGCCATCCTTGTAATGTGATGATAAACAGATTTGATGGCAAACTGTTGAAGTTGTGGCCTGTGTCATTTCGCAAATGGGACTTCCACATTGAGGGCTTAGGGTGACTTGCAGTTGTCAGTATGGTGGTCAGAGTGATAGGAATCTGCAGGCTCTTGTCCATTGTCAATGCTCCGGTAAGAAGGTTCTTGTCCATTGTCGATGCTCTGGTAAGAAGATGCAAGGCAAAAGTGTTTGATTGTGCAGGCTAAGCAAATCTGGCCAACATGAGTGCATCCCTTGCATCCCGGGCAGCAATGTGGTCACGCGCTGGCACCTTCTGGCCTGTGCAGCTTCAGGTGGGTGAGCAGCAGCTTGGCGCTCCTGTTGTTGCTGCTGCTGTTGGTGCTGCTGTTGCTCATGGTTCTGCTGCTGCCGCGGCTGGTCTTCATCCGAATCTGATGTCCAGGAGGAAAGGAATTAAATGGTCGCCATGCTTCTGGTATATGCCTCAGTTGAGGAAGCGCTTAGTTAAGGTGGGAAGAGGGGTTTCCCAGGAGGTCACACTGGAGATGGGTGTCAGGCTCCAAACTTCCACACTGAGTATGCCTGCTAAAAGTTCGGCCAGACCTGAGACAACAAAGTTCTGCCACCTGCAAACGATGATTGGTGAAAACTCCTTTGTAATGGTGGAGCTGCAGCTGTTCGTAAGCAATCCACTTGTGAGGCCACCAGCATTACCTGGCGTGTTCCAGAGGAGGCGTGAAGGATGGGGGAAATGTGTGAAAATTGGAAAGGCCTCTCAAAATAGGATTATGGAGGCAATTAAGTCGTTCTTAAGGGCCTATCCCGCCTCTTGGAGGCGGGATGGAAAGTGGGTCAGAAAACAGGCATTGGGGAAAATTGCTCGGAGGCGGGATTGGGCCCGCCCGCCAGTTTTGGTGATTTTAACACCTCACACGCCTCTAATCCCGTCTCTTTGGGCCTGGGAAAATCAAGCCCATAGTGTTATTTCCAGAGGATAAATATGATGTATATTTTTACTTGTGGTACATTTTCTGAATTTTTACCCCAAAAGCAGAAAAAATAGAAACCTTATGCTCTGGAACTGTCATTATTGTGACTGAACAGCATAAGTTTAGTCAAGAATGTCACTGATCAAAACCCCTGGAACAAGTATTTTACTTTTAAAGTTCTTCTCCCAGGAAAAGAATTGACGCATTACCCCAGAGAGGCACCTTCATAAAGCATGGGAGTGGAGCATAACATGGGCAATTGCTCTGCTGTCATGACATCATTGATATCAGAAATATATTGAGGGACTTTATCCTCAATAAGTTTCCCTAATGTTAACTGGGCTTGCTCCTGTATTGTGTGGAAGATTCTTTCATTCAAAGAATAAAAACCCTACAAGGCATTTATGCACTCATCTCTGAAGACAGTAAGATACAATTAAATAGGTGTGAGCCTTCACATGTATCATTTCATTCCAAATTTAAATTATAGGTTAAATATTTATAAAAGTGGAAAGTATTTTATTCACTGGGACATCCTTGGGCATCCTTCACTCTGATAAGCATAAAAACCTCCCAACAAAAGTTAATCAAAAGTAAAATGGAAAAAAATATATTTTGTAAAAACAATCTAGGCTATTATATCTCTTAACATACTGCACCGCTCATCCCTGTTGAAGGGTAGGCCTTGTCCAATTCTCTAGGTTGGTTTTAACACCAGAAGCGAGGTAGATTGCCTGTTTTGTGTGTTTTTAAAAATGTATTAAAAATATTCCATAGTTCTACTGTGTTACTGCACTATCCATTGGAGAGCAACAATGACTTGTTATTGAAGACTTCCATTTACCTCTTGCCAGACAGTCAGTAATGAATCTTTCATCAGTTTACACACGTTCAAAATTATCACATCAGAAATTGAGTTTTGGAAGGTTAGTTCCCACCCTGCTCTGCCCTGAGTGGCCCTGAACTGTTGTCATACATGTTGGCTATGAATGATCTGCATTTTGGTGAATTTGTTCTAAGTTGGGTGTGTAATCTGAGTCAAAAGAAGTTGCCTTCTCCTCCTAGGTATTATTGAGTTTGCCTCCCGTGTAGGGGGTGGCGTGTGGCGCGTGCACCCAGTCAGTTATGCCCCTGACTGCCTGTGAGCGGTTCAAATCGCTCCCACGCCCCTGGGTTCTAGACACCGGACTTAGGTACAGGCGGCGATACAGAAAAATCGAGTAGACAAGTGGTTTGGTGTAAGAAAACCGAGATTTAATTAAAACAGAATAAAACAGTCTTATGAGAAGTCACTGGTATAAAATACAGGCAAATACAATAATTACACTTATATAGGAATGGGGAACACATGGCACATCGAGGGAAAAACAACTACATTAACAATCCCCTTATCCTTATCCCACCCCCTATACCTAACTAGATTAAGCTATGAGGGGTCAGGAATTCATGCTCACCAATCCAAAGCCTGTTGCTTTAACAGTTGCGAGTTTTGAGGTTTGGTCTTCTATCCTTTGGGGTACTCTGTCGCCACGTGGTCTCAGGGCGTGGTGCTGGAGCTGTTGCTACGACACACCTTCCCTCTCCTCAGCTACTGTCGTCGTCCTGTCGCGATGGGTTCTCTTCTTCTCCCTCAGGCGGTCGTCGGCGGTAACATTGCGGTTGTGAGGCAGTTGGCGGTTTTACTGCTGGTTTGATTTTACTACCCAAGCGTCAAACGCCAGCATATTCGTCGTGGGCGTGGACACTCGCGTTTAATGCCAGCTTATCCGCAGTGTTCAATAGCCAACTTATTCTCACTGTCCATACATACATACACTGCTAAATTCTTCCCCAAACGCCAGCTTATAACTAGGCGTTTGGTTTTTACCAATGCGTCTTTTGCTGCCTTTCTCTGCTCTTGTCGGGTCTTTACCCTCTTCTTCGTCTCGTCTCGTTTCGTCTCGCCCTTTTCGTGGCCCGTGTGTCCTGTATGACTTTGGACTCGGGTCCTGTCCTCCACCCGCGATTGGTATGGATGTCCTTGGTTGTCTAAACGGTGCGGGGAGCGAGAAGAGAACCTGCCACGAGGCCAGGGCACGAGTATGAGCGGCAGCAGCCCAAGACCAAACAAGAGGGCAGAGTCAAGAGAGCAGAGCGATTGCTACTGAGGGCCTACAATTATATCCGTTTCTTCAACTCCTTATCTGCGCGCCAAATCAGGTCAGTCCATTGTTTAACTTTTGGCAGGCTGTTTTAAATGATTATACCAATCTAAATTAACTGGCTTTAGATGGCCGTTTATCACACCTGATGGCCCTGATGCCTGGGCTGTATTGTCATTAATGCATTTTAATCGGCCTGTCCAGCCTTGGTGGCTCCCTCGAGCTGTTTCCGATTATGGCCTTATGCTTAGGCCTAACTGGGTTTGATCTGTTTCGATCTGACACAATGCATGTTCAGTGTTTGCCTAGCTGTCTGGTTTTCTCAAACACAAAGTCCTTTTCACAGAAATGCATTTTAAGTTTCGATTTCCCAAAGCTGCCTGTTTGTGCTACAGAGTCCATGCTTTTAAAATCTTACAGGCTTTTGGTCACGAGGTGCGGATGCCATCTTTTGGGTACCCTTTTTAAATTGCCCATACAGAGTCCCTTTTATTAATAAACTTGGGGGAATGTGGGAATTTTGAGAACCTTACACCCGTGGTATTCAAAAGATGCTGAAATGAAGAAGAAAGTTAAATTCTCTACTGATTCCTAAAATTCATTACTGACTGTTTGACAAGAGGTAGAGAAATGGTCTTCAGTAACAGGTCATCGTTGGTCTTCACTGGATAGTGCAGTGACACACTGAAATTGTGGAAGGTCTTAAATGCATTAATAAGAAAATATCAACGGGATTAGACAAAGCCAACATGGATTTATGAAAGGGAAATCATGTTTGACAAACCTACTGGAGTTTTTTGAGGATGTAACTGGTAGAATAGATAAGTGAGAACCAGTGGATTTGGTGAATTTGGATTTTCAGAAGGCCTTTGATAAAATCCCACATAAGAGGTTAGTGTGCAAAATTAAAGCACATGGGACTGGGGGTAATATACTGGCATGGATTGAAAATTGGTTAGCAGACAGGAAACAGAAAGTAGGAATAAATGGGTCTTTTTCAGGGTGGCAGGCGGTGACTAGTGGGGCACCGCAGGGATCAGTGCTTGGGCCCCAGCTATTCACAATGGCCCAGTAATTCGGGTCCCAACGCGTGAGTACGGACGGAGCACTCATGCGTGGACTACGCATGCGTGGGAAACTGGCATTTCCGAACCTCTGAACCAAGGGGTTCAGAGGTCGAACGCGTGCGCGCAGGAGTCTGCGTGTGAGCGTTGAACTTCCTTTTTTTTTCCAGGTTTGCCCGTGCGTGAAGGCCTCAACCTTTTACACATTAAAAAAGCAGACGTAAGGACTTCATTTTAAAAGGTAAGTGGTCTATTAATTAAAATTAGAACATTTTTTCCACAGGTTTATTATTTTTAAAGACTTTACAGTAAGGTAAGTGTATTTTTAGCCCTGATTTTTTATAAAATTATTTTTTTCAAAAATTTAAATTATTGTTTAAAATAGTTATTTAAAGTTATTTATAGTTCATTTAAATAGTGTGATGTTTTTGTAAATTTTATTTCAAGTTTAAGTACTGTTTTGGGCACCCAGAGTTTTCATGAGTTCTTTCTGTCAAACTCATGAATGAACTTTTGAACCGATTGGTTACCCAGTGCTCACGTGATCCCAGCCGACGCATCGAACTAACTATGCCGCTGGATCACGCAAGCACAACGCGCCGGGAGCTGAACCGGGCCACAGAGAGGAAATCCACGCAGGCCCAGGCCTCAACTGCCGGCGCGCTAGGTAAGTGTAGGTCGGGGGCTTGCACCCGCGGGAAGCCCCTGACATGAATTTCTGGGCCAATACATATCAATGATTTGAATGAGGAAACCAAATGTAATATTTCCAAGTTTGCTGACGACACAAAACTAGGAGAGATTGTGAGTTGTGAGGAGGATGCAAAGAGGCTTCAAGGGGATTTAGACAAGTTGACTGAGTGGGCAAATACATGGCAGATGCAGTATAACGTGGATAAATGTGAAGTTATCCACTTCGGTAGGAAAAACAGAAAGGCAGAGTATTATTTAAATGGCGATAGATTTGGAAATGTTGATGTACAAAGGGACCTGGGTGTCCTTGTACACCAGTCACTGAAAGCAAACATGCAGGTGCAGCAAGCAGTTAGGAAGGCAAATGGTAGGTTGGCCTTCGTTACAAGAGGATTTGAGTACAGGAGCAAGGATGTCTTGCTACAGTTATACAGGGCCTTGGTGAGACCACACCTGGAGTACTGTGTGCAATTTTGGTCTCCTTACCTAAGAAAGGATATACTTGCCATAGAGGGAGTGCAGTGAAAGTTCACCAGACTGATTCCTGGGATGGCAGGACTGTCGTATGAGGAGAGATTGGGTCAACTAGGCCTGTATTCAATAGAGTTTAGAAGAATGAGAGGGGATCTCATTGAAATGTATAAAATTCTGACAGGGCTAGACAGACTGGATGCAGGGAGGGTGTTTCCCCTGGCTGGGGGTCTGGAACTAGGGGTCACAGACTCAGGATACGGGGTAGGACATTTAGGACTGAGATGAGGAGAAATTTCTTCACTCAGAGTGTGGTGAACATATGGAATTCTCTACCACAGAAGGCCGTGGAGGCCAAGTCACTGAATATATTTAAGAAGGAGATAAATAGATTTCTAGACACAAAAGGCGTCAAAGGGTATGGGGAGAGAGCGGGAATATGGTATTGAGATAGAGGATCAGCCATGATCATATTGAATGGCGGAGCAGGCTCGAAGGGCTGAATGGCCTACTCCTGCTCCTATTTTTCTATGTTTCTATAAGAGCACATAAAACAAAAATTTACTTCACCTCCATTTACCTGCCTTATCTCCATATCCCTTGATACCCTTACTTAACAAAAATCTATCGATCTCAGTCTTGAAAGCTCCAATTGTCCTAGCATCTCCAGCCTTTGGGGGAAAGAAATCCAGAATTCTACTACCCTTTGTGTGAACAAGTGCTTCCTGATTTATCTCCTAAATGGCCTACCTATAATTTTAAGATTATGTCCACTCATTTTTGATTCCCCACAATGGTTTCTCTGCATCTATCCTATTGAATCCATTTAACATTTTAAACACCTCAATAAGATCACCCCTCAATCTTCTATACTCAGTACTCCAGCTGGGTTCTGACCAAGGCTCTATACAACTGAAGCATAACTTCCTTCCCTTTGTATTCCAGCCTGCTTCCTGCTCCCATCTGCACTACTTACTGTCCCTCCTTATTTGGTGTCACCTGCAAACTTGGATAGACAACTCTCTATTCCTTCATCCAAGTCATTAATAAATATGGTGAAATGTTGAGGCCACTTTTCCAGCCTGGAAGGATGTGCTGGCAAAAAAATTCAGGACCACGGTCACCTTGAGGACCACTGGCAGAGCCGGTGTCGCTCTGTTCTGAGGTTGCAGGTCTGGTTCCAAGAGATGGCAGAGATCTTTGACCGCCTCCTTGGTGAAGCGGAGCTTTTTTAAAAATATCCTTTATGGGATGTGGGCTTCGCTGGCAAGGCCAGCATTTATTGCTATCCCTAATTGCCCTTGAGAAGGTGGTGGTGAGCCACCTTCTTGAACCGCTGCAGTCCGTGTGGTGAAGGTACTCCCACAGTGCTGTTAGGGAGGGAGTTCCAGGATTTTGACCCAGCGACGATGAAGGATCAGCGATATACTCCTATGTCAGGATGGTGTGTGACTTGGAGGGGAACTTGGAGGTGGTGGTGTTCCCATGCACCTGCTGCCCTTGTCCTTCTAGGTGAAAGAGGTCGTGGGTTTGGGAGATCCTGTCGAAGAAGCCTTGGCAAGTTGCTGCAGTGCATCTTGTAGATGGTACACACTGCAGCCACGGTGGTGGAGGGAGTCAATGTTTAAGGTGGTGGATGGAGTGCCAAAAACACTGCTCCTGGCTTAGGTGCAGGTAGGAGAAGTGCTCCCTGAAGAGCCTAGGTGGGTAAAGCCTCCTGCTGAGAGCCCTCCCTCTACGAGCATCTTGTCCTCTTCTTCGCTGCCTCCGCTCCATCTCCCTGCCATCAAGTGCAAGGGGGACTGCAAGTAGAGCCCCCATGAATGGGGGCAAGTGGTGTAGTCAGAGGTCTTCCAGTAGCAGCCAGTGCCTTCCCAACGTCCAGCAGCACTCTCTGCACACTTTAACAACTTTATAAATGTCTTGCAGCAAGCCAGTATTCATACAAACTCTGCAAGAGCCAGTACAAGCAAAATTATCAACTTAACTGCAAGTTGGATGTATCCCTTTAAGTAGCACTGGTGTGGGGTCCATCGTGCAGCTGAATGCACGTTCAGCTGTGCATGTTTAGGAGCGGGCGTTGATTGGAGCGGCGACGTCGAAAATGGCAGGTTGTGCGTCAAATCAGTGTTATGTGCTGACTGACACCATGATCTGCCTAACCTGCATACTGCTGGCGCACGCACGTCCTGCCCGCGCTATTGTCCTCACCAAATGGTGAACAGCGCAGGCCATACCGGAAGTGTTTTTCTCCAAACCGGCTTTAACTGCCGGCGCTAAGGTGCCGAATTTCACGGCCTACTTGTCACATCCTGCAAATCTGCAAAATACCTTTATCCTCACTCTCTGTCTCCTACCTCCCAGCCAGTTTCCAACCCAAATCAAAAGGCTATCTCCAATCCCGTGCACTCTCACTTTTGTCAATAATCTTTTGCGTGGAACCTTATTGAATGCCTTCTGGAAGTCCATATAAATAACTTCCAGAGACACTCCCTTGTCTGCCTTATTATTGACCTCCTCAAAAAATTCAACTAGATTAGTTGAATATGATTTACCTTTAACAAAGCTGTGCTGGCTCTCTTTGATTAGCTCATATTTGTTCAAGTGCTCAGTCACTCTATCCCTAATGATAGATTCCAGTAGCTTCCCCATAACTGATGTTATTTCCAGATGGTGAGACACCCAGATGTTGCAGAATATAATTTATATTAAAAGGCTGCATACTTCAACTTGAGCTTATGAATCAGTCCATAACACTAGCATTGGCACAGCACACACGCTACAAATAGACAAATCATGTTGATAGTTGCTGTCTATTTTCTTCTCTCGCTCCTAGCAAAGAAAACCTAATCTGCTGATTCATATGGTTTCATGAGAGCAAAACATTTGCTTGATAAATATCTTGTACTTTTTCCAAGGATCAGGGGGATAGCATGATAGCATTTATAAATCTTTTTTTTATTCGTTCATGGGAAGTGGGCATCGTTGGCAAGGCCAGCATTTATTGCCCATCCCTAATTGCTCTTGAGAAGGTGGTGGTGAGTCACCTTCTTGAACCGCTGCAGTCTGTGTGGTGAAGGTACTCCCACAGTGCTGGTAGGGAGGGAGTTCCAGGATTTTGACCCAGCGACAGTGAAGGAATATTTCCAAGTTAGGATGGTGTGTGACTTGGAGGGGAACTTGCAGGAGGTGGTGTTCCCATGTGCCTGCTGCTCCTGTTCTTCTGGATGGTAGAGCTCGCGGGTGCTGCCGAAGAAGCCTTGGTGAGTTGCTGCAATGCATCTTGTGGATGGTACACACTGCAGCCACGGTATGCCGGTGGTGAAGGGAGTGAATGTTTAAGGTGGTGGATGGGGTGCCGGTCAAGCGGGCTGCTTTTTCCTGGATGGTGTCGAGCTTCTTGAGTGTTGTTGGAGCTGCACTCATCCGGACAAGTGGAGAGTATTCCATCACACTCCTGACTTGTGCCTTGTAGATGGTGGAAAGGTTGTGGGGAGTCAGGAGGTGAGACACTCGCTGCAGAATACTCAGCCTCTGACCTGCTCTTGTTGCCACAGTATTTATGTGGCTGGTCCAGTTAAGTTTCTGGTCAATGGTGACCCCCCCAGGATGTTGATGGTGGGGGATTCAGCTATTGTAATGCTGTTGAATGTCAAGGGGCGGTGGTTAGACTCTCGCTTGTTGGAGATAGTCATTGCCTGGCACTTGTGTGGTGTGAATATTACTTGCCACTTATCAACCCAAGCCTGAATGTCATCCAGGTCTTGCTGCATGCGGGCATAGACTGCTTCATTACCTGAGGAGTTGCGAATGGCACTGAACACTGTGCAGTAATCAGTGAACATCCCCACTTCTGACCTTATGATGGAGGGAAGGTCATTAATGAAGCAGCTGAAGATGGTTGGGCCTAGGACACTGCCCTGAGGAACTCCTGCAGCGTTGTCCTGGGGCTGTGATGATTGACCTCCAACCACCACAACTATCTTCCTTTGTGCTAGGTATGACTCCAGCCAGTGGAGAGTTTTCCCCCCTGATTCCCATTGACTTCAGTTTTACTAGGGTTCCCTGATGCCACACTCAGTCAAATGTTGCCTTGATGTCAAGGGCAGTCACTCTCACCTCACCTCTGGAATTCAGCTCTTTTGTCCATATTTGGACCAAGGCTGTAATGAGGTCTGGAGCCAAGTAGTCCTGGCGGAACCCAAACTGGGCATCAGCGAGCAGGTTATTGGTGAGTAAGTGCCGCTTGATAGCACTGTTGATGACACCTTCCATCACTTTGCTGATGATTGAGAGTAGACTGATGGGACGGTAAGTGTCCAGATTGGATTTGTCCTGCTTTTTGTGGACAGGATATATCTTAATTTACAAATAGAAATTGTCATCAACCTATTTGGCAAACAAGCTGAGATAGTGTTTCTTTAAGAACGGTTAAGCCATACATGATGGTCTTCTTCCACACTTGCATTGTTCAGTTGTTTATCTTCTGTTGCAGAGAGAACCCTAGGTCTGTTGTTTTCTGCAACAGAGTATATTATATCATCGGTAATCTCTTTAAAAAAATTTGTTAGTGACATTTGTTCTGTTTGAGTTCCTTTTGAGGTGCAGAGAGAAATTTTCAACAAAACTTTCAATTGCTTGCATTTTTAGGTTAAAGCGCATGCCTTTTACAGGCACCACAGCTTGCTCAGACCTATCTTGGTCAACCTCAGCATCTCACTTCAAAATGCCATAGGCTGTTCCCGGTGACAGATGCCCATATCTCTCTTTGTTATTTTCCACCATGCAGATTTTTCCCCATCTGTGACACCTGTCCCAAACTCAACACAAGAACTTAATCGACTCAATCATTTTAAGTGAATCTTGGCCACCATAATTTTCAAACTTAATTTTTCTTGAAGCAAAGAGACCTGAGAATGCAGCTCAGTGGAGCACTCTGTACAAGAATGAAGCACGAGTGGGGTCCATATGCATGAAATAACAACAGCCTGACCTGCTGAGTGTTTGCAGCATTTTCTGTTGTTATTTCAGATTTCCAGCATCCGCAGTATTTTGCTATTGTGATGGTATGCATGACTGCTTCTTTAACTATGCCCTGATTGAATCATGTTCTGTGTTACATAAGAACATAAGAAATAGGAGCAGGAGTAGGCCATTCGGCCCCTCGAGACTGTCCCGCCATTCAATAAGATCATGGCTGATCTGATCTTGGCCTCAACGCCACTTTCCCGCCTGCTCCCCATAACCCTTGACTCCCCTGTAGCTCAAATATATGTCTATCTCCGCCTTGAATATACTCACTGACCCAGCCTCCACAGCTCTCTGGGGTAGAGAATTCCAAAGATTCACGACCCTCTGAGAGAAGAAATTCCTCCACATCTCTGTTTTAAATGGGCGACCCCTTATCCTGAAACTGTGCCCCCTAGTTCTAGATTCCCCCACGAGGGGAAACATCCTCCCTGCATCTACCCTGTCAAGCTCCCTCAGAATCTTATGGCCTAGAAATTGGCCTGAGGCGCCCAAGCAGCGCAAAATTCGCCTGAGCACTGGAATTTGCGCCGCGATCGCCACATTAGCGATCGCCACAAATTCAGTTGAAGTGCCCCTAGAGGGAGATGGGGTGCGGCTCGAGGCGCTCCGCGTCCCTCTTAGGGCGCTGAAAGTGAATTTCACAGCGCTATGTGCCGCAGCGCCACACGCTGCGGCATGGCACGCTGCGGTACTGCAGGCCTTCCTCCCACTGTTAAGGGGGAGGGGCCTGCAGCAGCACGAGCCCCGATAGTGAATGCTGGCAAAAGAGCCCGGCACCAAGGAGACGTGCCGGGCTCTCGGGAAACAGCCGGCAATGCCGCGGGGAGGGGACCAGGAGGCCGGGGACGGAGGTGCTGGCAGGCGGCCGCCAAAAAAGCGGCCGCCCCGCACCTCCACCTTAACTTGCGCCTCTGCCGGCGCAGCAAGGCCCCATGAACCAGGCGCGGGTAGCGAACGGCGCTACAGCGGCGTTCGCTACCAAATATCGCGATCAGGGCGCGAATGGGGCACTGCGCACACCGATGACGTCATCGGTGGTGGCGCAGCGCAAAAGGCTAACGCCACCATTAGCGCCCCTGCTGAATATCGCGGGAGGTGCAGCCAGTGGCACTACAGCCACTGACTGCCTCTTTAGGCGCTAACAGGTGGCGCTACTCACCCAATTTCTCCCCCTATATGTTTCAATAAGATCATCTCTCATTCTTCTAAACTCCAATGAGTATAGGCCCAATCTGCTCAACCTTTCTTCATAAGACAACCCCTTCATCTCAGGAATTAACCTAGTGAACCTTCTCTGAACTGCCTGCAATGCAAGTATATCCTTCCTTAAAACTGCACGCAGTACTCCAGGTGTGGTCTCACCAGCGCCCTGTACAGTTGTAGTAAGAGTTCCCTACTTTTATACGCCATTCCATTTGCCTTCCTAATTACTTGCTGTACCTGCATGCTAACTTTTTGTGTTTCATGTATGAGGACCCCCAGATCCCTCTGTACCGCAGTATTATGTAGTCTCTCTCCATTTAAATAATGGGGCAGTAATTCCTCCCCAAACGCGTGAGTACGGAAGGGGTACTCACGCGTCTGGCCGGAGGAAATGCCGGTTTTCAGCATGCACAGCGCATGCGCTGAAAACCGGCATTTCCTCTCCTCTAACCCAAGAGGTGAAGAGGCTAGCGCGTGCATCTTGAATTTCCTCTGTTTTGGGGGATTTGCGCATGTCTAAAGGCCTCCGGTCTTTACGCTTGTAAAAAGCACACGTAAGTATTTATTTTTACAGGTAAGTGGTGTTTTAGTGTAATTTAGAATTTTTTTTCCACAGGTTTATTATTTTAAAGAATCTACAATAAGGTAAGTTTAGTTTTAGACCCTTTTTATTAAAAATTTATTTTTTTCAAAAAAAAAATTATTGTTTAAATTATTTTTTTAAACTTATTTATACTTAATTTAATGATTGGGATGTTTTTTAAATTTTTATTTAAAGTTTAAATAGTGTTTTGGGCCCCCGTAGTTTTCATGAGTTTGACAGTTCTTACTCTCAAACTCATGAATGAACCTTCCCCTCCCCTGATTGGTTGTACAGTGCTCACCTGATCCCAGCCGGCACATCGCACTAACTACGCCGCTGGATCAGGTAAGCACTGCGCGCTGACATGTGAACCGGGCCTGTGACAGGAAATGCAAGCAGGCCCGGGCTTCAGATGTCAGCGCGCAGGGTGAGTGCAGATCAGGGGCTTGCACGCGCGGCAAGCCCCTGACACCAAGTTCTGGGCCAATAATTTGCTTTTTTATTTTTCCTACCAAAGTGGATAACCTCACATTTTCCCACATTATCTCCATCTGCCAAATTTTTGCCCACTCACTTAATCTATCTATATCCCTTTGCAGACTTTTTTGCTGCGATTTTTCCTATGATACGGCATGGGGGCGGGACAGCTGCCTTCCAGATTCCAGTCCCGCCCCCAACGACATCAGACACACAGACGTGATTTTGCATCAATTGGCCTTGTTAAGCCCGCCCTGCGGGCTTGCCAGCCAATTAAGAGGAAGCCGATGTCAGTTGATGATGTATCATCTGCCGGTTTTCTTAAAGGGGCCATGCACAATTTTATTTGACAGCTGATTTTTCAGTGTTTGACAGCATTGAGGTGCTGCAAACACTGACAATTACTGTATAAAAAGGTGAGCCCTTGCACCCAGGCTCTCCAGTGACTCCCTCCTTAGGCTAGAACAGATGGCAGCTGCAGGTGAGGTTACAGTAGCGATCTGTCACTGGTGAGAGAGGTTCTCCCAATGAGGTGGGACTACACACACAATCCGAAACTTGTCACCTACAGAAAAATGTAAATGCATTAAAAATGATTTTCCCAGCATTTTCTTACCTCTGAAACTCACCAGTGTACCATTGGATCCTTCACACCACTTCTGCAGCTGTCATCAATGCAGAAACATTACAGTAGACCCACAGCACGCCACTCTTACCTGGCATGGTGTCCGGACGTCAGGAAGCCTGCAGTAGGCCTGTCAAAATTGCAAAAAGTCTCTTAACTGCCTGTTAACAACCTGTTAACAAGCAATTAAGTGCCTATAATCCTCTTCCTGCCGCTCGATATCGGGTCCATGTGCAAATCGGGGACCCGACACCTGGGAAGATTGTTTGGAGGCGGCTTAACAGCGGGTTTCTGACCCGCTGTCCATCTTTGCAATTTTGCCCGATGTCCCGCCTACAAACCCACCCCCTGAGCGCCGGCAAAATTCCAGCCTTTGTGTCCTCCTCACAACTTGCTTTCCCACTTATCTTTGTATCATCAACAAATCTGGCTAATGTACACACGGTCCCTTCATCCAAGTCATTAATATAGATTGTAAATAGTTGAGGCCCCAGCACTGATCCCTGTGGCACCCCACTAGTTACAGTTTGCCAACCGGAAAATGACCCGATTCTTTGTTTTCTGTTAGTTAGCCAATCCTCTATCCATGCTAATATATTACCCCCAACCCCGTGAGCTCTTATCTTGTGCAGTAACCTTTTATGTGGCACGTTATCGAATGCCTTCTGGAAATCCAAATACACTACATCTACTGGCTCCCCTTTATCCACCCTGCTTGTTACATCCTCAAAGAACTCTAGTAAATTTGTCAAACACGATTTCCCTTTCATAAAACTATGTTGACTCTGCTTGATTGTATTATGATTTTCTAAATGTCCTGCTATTACTTCCTTAATAATGGATTCCAGCATTTTCCCAATAGCAGATGTTAGGCTAACTGGCCTATAATTTCCTGCTTTTTGGCTCCCTCCTTTCTTGAATAGGGGCGTTACATTTGTGGTTTTCCAATCCGCCAGGACCTCTCCAGAATCCATGGAATTTTGGTAGATTACAACCAACACATCCACTATCTCTGCAGCCACTTCTTTTAAGACCCTAAGATGTAGGCCATCAGGTCCAGGAGACTTGTCATCCTTTAGTCCCATTAGTTTGCCTAGTACTTTTTCTCTAGTGATAGTCATTGTTTTAAGTTCCTCCCTTCCTATAGCCCCTTGATTATCAATTATCATTGGGATGCTTTTAGTGTCTTCTACCATGAAGACTGATACAAAATACTTGTTCAAAGTCTCTGCCATTTCCCTGTTTCCCATTATTAATTCCCCAGTCCCACCCTCTAAGGGACCAACATTTACTTTAGCTACTCTCTTTCCTTTTATATACCTGTAGAAGCTCTTACTCTCTGTTTCTATATTTTTTGCTAGTTTACTTTCATAAACTATCTTCTCCCTCTTTATTGGCCCAGAAATTCAGGTCGGGGGCTTCCCGCGGGTGCAAGCCCCCAACCTGCACTTATCTACTGCGCCGGCCGTTGAGCTGTGAGCCCCTGTGGAATTGCGATCCTGGGCCTCCTCCAACTGCCGGCGCGCAGTGCTTGTGTATCCCAGGGGCGCAGTTAGTTCGAAGCGTCCCCTGGGATCACGTGGGCCATGGGGAGCCAATGGTAGCAGGGAATGCTTTATTCATAAGTTTCACAGGACCTGTCAAACCTATAAATACTATAAGCCCCAAAACATCACTAAATCTTCAAATACAATTTTAAAAAATCAAATTTTTAAAATAAGCTATAAATTACATGAAATAACTATTTTAAACAATAATTTAATTTTTTGAAAAAATTAATTACATTTTCTAACGGGGCTAAAAATAAACTTACCTTTCTTTAAAGTATTTAAAAATAATAAACCTGTGGAAAAATGTTTTAATTTTAATTAATTCACCACTTACCTTGTAAAAAGCAGGCCTTGCGACTGCTTTTTACATGTCTAACTTCTGGAGACTTACCTTCCCGGAAAACCTGCAAAAAAAACGTAAGTTCGACGCGCACGAGCTGCCTCTCCTGCGCACGCATTCCACCTCTTAACCCCTTCTTTCAGGGGAACGGAAGTGCCGATTTCCCGCACATGCACGAAACCGGCACTTCCATTGGGCTTACGGGTGAGTACCCCGTGCATACTCACCCGTGGAGACCCGAATTTCTGGGCCATTATTTTTTTAGTCATCCTTTGCTGGTTTCTAAAAATTTCCCAATCCTCTGGCCTACCACTAATCTTCGCAACATTGTATGCCTTTTCTTTCAATTTGATACCATCCTTAAATTCCTTAGTTAGTCACGGATGGTTCATCCTTCTCATGGAGTCTTTCTTTCTCAGTGGAATAAACCTCTGCTGAGAGTTATAAGATATCTCCTTAAATGTCTGCCACTGCTTATCTACTGTCTTACCCTTTAATCTATTTCCCACTCTACTTTAGCCAACTCTGTCTTCATACCTTTGTCATTGTCTTTATTTAAGTATTTAAGTAGGACACTAGTTTCAGACCCAAGTTTCTTACCCTCAAACTGAATGTGAAATTTTATCATGTTATGATCACTCTTCCCTAGAGGATCCTTTACTATGAGATCATTAATTAATCCTGTCTCATTACACATTACTAGATCTAAAATAGCCTTCTCCCTGGTTGGTTCCACAATGTATTGTTCTAAGAAACCATCCCAAATACATTCTATGATCTCATCCTCAAGGCTACCCTTGCCAATTTGATTTGTCCAATCTATATGATGATTAAAATTGCCCATGATTATTGCAGTACCTTTCTTACAAGCCCCTATTATTTCTTGACTTATACTCTGTCCTACAGTGTAGCTACTGTTAGGGGGCCTATAGACTACTCCCACCAGTGACTTCTTTCCCTTACTATTTCTTATCTCCACCCAAACTGATTCTACATCTTGATCTTCTGAGCCAATATCATTTCCCACCACTGCACTAATCTCATCCTTTGTTAACAGAGCTAACCCACCTCCTTTTCCTTTCTGCCTATCCTTCCAAAATGTCAAATACCCCTGAATATTCAGTTCCCAGCCTTGGTCACCTTGCAACCACGTCTCTGTAATGGCTATCAGATCATACCCATTTATTTCTATTTGTGCTGTCAACTCATCTATCTTGTTATGAATGCTGTGTGCATTCAGATAAAGAGCTTTTAATTTTTTCTTTATACCATGTTTACCTACTCTGAAACTATTTGCTGGTGCACGCTTATGTTCGTACGCTCTGTCTCCTCCTGTCACACTCTGGTTATCATTACCCCTATCGCTACCCTGCACTACTGTCTTCTCCTTTCTCTTTAATTATCTAAATTCCCCTTCACCTGAACCCTCCCCCCCACTATTTAGTTTAAAGCCCTTTACAGCGCAGAAACAGGCCACTCAGCCCAACGGGTCCATGCTGGTGTTTATGCTCCACTCCAGCTTCCTCCCAACCTTCTATGCTGACCTGGAGCAAAGGTTTAAGGACCTTCAAATTTCCCCAGAAGATCCTCCAGATTTGGTCAAAAATCACCCCAGCCTTCAGGTTCAGCTGCTGAGCTATTATGAGTTGCAGCTGGCACAGGCTGAGCCCGAAGAGTGTCCTAGTTTCCAACCGTCACTCAGGTGGTTAAATTATCTTTAGCAAAACAGACATTTTTTGCTGTCTCAACTCTTAAATAGTATTGATTCAGATCGATAGTAACATCAAGCTGAAACTGAGAGTTCACTCATCCAAGAAGCAAGGAATAGAATAGTTGTCCCACAAAATGCTCTGTCTAACCTTGGTTAGACCACACCTATTGTGCACAGTTCAGGTCTCCATATTACAAAAAGGATATAGAAGCATTGGCAAAAGTGCAAAAAAGGTTTACAAGGATTATACCAGAACTGAGAGGGTATAACTATCAGGAAAGACTGAACAATCTGGGGCTCTTTTCTCTCGAAAAGGGAAGACTGAAAAGTGACCTGATCGAGGTCTTTAAAATTATGAAGTGGTTTGATAGGACAGACGTTCCACTTATGGAGGAGTCCAAAACTAGGGGCCATAAAGATAAGACAGTCACTAATAAATCCAATAATAAATTCAGGAGAAACTTCTTTACCCAGAGAGTGATGAGAATGTGGAACTCGCTACCACATGGAGTAGTTGAGGCGAATTACATTGATGCATTTAAGGGGAAGCTTGATAATTATACGAGGGAGAAAGAAATAGAAGGATATGCTGATAGAGTGCGATGAAGTATGGTGGGGGGGAAGCTGGTGTAGAGCATAAACACCAGCACAGACCCGTTGGGCTGAGTGGCCTGTTTCTGTGCTGTAAATTCTATGTAATTCTATGTATGGCTACGATGATGCCGCTTTAGACACATTCACTAATTTTAGTAGAAATGCCTTGCATAAACTCACACAATACAGGTACTTCATATGTGTGTATTTACTTAACAAACATCTACCACCATTAGTAACCAGGGAAGTAAAGCACTTACAATGATCATTAAACACTCATGCACTCTGCTTCTCACCTTACCATTTTATCAACAAATGCACAAAAAAAGTCAAAGTACACATGTGTGCGCCATGCGAATATTAGTTTTGAGATCACATGCCGAACGATGGTGTCTATTACTTATTTTTATTTACCAATCAGTAACGCAATTCACCACATCGGGATTCCGAATTAGCCACATGTGCCTAGTGGCTAATTTATTGGGCAACGTTGGAGTAGAGCATCGGTAAGAACCGCTCCCCTTCCCACAGTAATTTATTAAAGTCATATAACTCACTAGGGTAGATTTTGAGTTTGTGTGATTGAGTTAAACGGGTGATAGCATATCGGCAGCCTGTTTAACATCTTTCCCGATTTTTATTTCCATTATGGGTGTGGTGCAGACCTGTATGACGTGATCTCAACTGGACATTTAAAGAGCCAATCCAAGGCTGTAATCTGGAGGAATTAGGAGTTGTGGCAAACAGAAGGAAAAGCGTTGTGATGGATTCAGGATTGGCATGGGCTGAGCTAAAGTTCAATGATGCATCGCTTGATGCACTGCTGGATGCAGTGAGGAGTAGGAGAAAGATACTCTTCCGCAGCAATGGGAGGAACAAACCTGCTGCTGCAATGAAGTGTGCATGGCTGGAGGTGGCCGAGGAGGTCAGCAGCAGCAATAGCATTGTGGCACGCTCCTGGATTCAGTGCAGGAAGCGCTTTAATTACATAACTAGGTCAAGAAAGGGGAGTAGAGATGCACATTCACCTACATCCTGTTGTGCACATCACCCCCCCACCCCCTTCACATATGCCTTGTCAAGCCTACTCCATCACATAACTCCTTATACACACTTATCTTGCAAGCATACCCATCTTTCTCTTTCTATGCATTTCCTTGCATTTCCATCTATCCATCCACCACTGTCACTCACCTTGATCCTTGTGCAATTTGATGCCTTTCCTTCATAGTCACCTTCACCAAATGCACTGCATGCATTGGGTGAACACAAGCCATTACAGTCACTCAGAGGTCTGTTCTTTCCCCCGTGCAGGAGAAGAGAGCACAGAACAGTAGGGAGAGGGAGAGGACTGGATGTGGTCCTACACAGATTGTGCAGTTGACAGCTGCAGAGGAGGAGGAGGCAATGGAGATTAGTGATGTTTCGGCGTCCCTGACCATCGGCGATGGAGAGGCTGAGACCTCGCAGCTACCTGGGAACAGAATTAAATATCAGCGACCCACATATCATACAACACTCAGTCATGTTGACTTGATTGCTGCAGCGAGTGAAATATGATCATCTTCATAATGCTAAGTTGCAACATTCTTACCTTGCCAGTGCTAAATCATATATTTTCTCTCCGCCAGGGCCTTCATGCGTACAGCAGCAGTCGGTGGACCACCCAAACGAAGATCCCTCAGAGGAGCTGATTCCTTCTGAGGGTGCACCATCACAGGACTCGTGCTTACTCTGCATTAGCGCAGATACTCGAACTTCAGTGGGTCCAGTTAGGCAGTTAGTTGGGATTTCACCTGGTGGCCAAGTTAGCACAAGCAGATAGTGGTAGTAGAAACAGCTGCGGAGAGTCTGCATCGGAAGGCACAGCCCTCTCCTAGCTCTGCTCAGCTGGACACAGATGCTGTACCCGGGGGCCATCGATGAAAAGGTTAATCATTGAGGGGTAGCAGAAAATCTGTGAGGTCTTCCATGCACACTGGCCACAGATGCAGAGAAAATGGAGAAGTCCAGCTCAAGCATGAGTGGGTTCATGTCGCAGGTCATTGTGATGGATGTCTTCTTCCATGGATAGATTGGCCAACTCCATGGAACATCAATCACGGCAATCAAATGAGTCCATGCAGGCCTTGACCACAGCTGTGCAGACTCTGGATGCCAACATATCTGGCACCTTAAATAGGGTAACAGATACCTTAGCCTTGGCCTTACAGCTTGCCACTGATATGCGCCAAGTTGCTCCTCCACAGTGGTAGGAGGGAAGTGCGACTGGACCATGAGAGGGATGATGGCAAAAGGGAATAAGGAAGTGGGAACTCTTCTTAAAGCACTCCCACTTCTCACCCATTGCACCCTCCCCCCTCAGCCAGTACCCGGCATGCTCTCACGATGGCCAAGTCTGCCCCTGCACAGGTGCAGGTGTGGCATTCTTTGGCGGGGCCCTCACGAGCTCCAACACCCAGAGGTCGTCGGCAAAGAGCATCTCAGCAGTCAGATCAGGGATCTGAGCAACTTGCCTTTACTTTTGCTGAAGCCATAGGGGTTGCAACACGTAGCAGCGGTAGGAAAAGGGAGAGATAAGTTTTGTAGTTCAACAAGAGTATGCACATGGATGTTAATGCAAATGTTAGGCCATTAGGTTTCCATTGTTTAGTAGCCACTTAAAATTTATTACTTTGCACCACTTTCCCGTGTTGATCATTCTTAGTTACTGGGTGGCAACTTACATTTTCAGTTGCTTGTTGATGAAAGGAAAGACATGAATGGACATGGACCAATAGGGGAATGGGCAGTGGGTGAATGGTTGCTTACAGGACTGCCTTGTGTAATTGGAATTGGGGTGTGGGGGGAGAGTGGCCATTGGATGTGATAGTTACATTGGTCCAGTGATAATGACTACAACAACAGCTTGCATTTATATAGCACCTTTAATGTAGCAAAACATCCCAAGGTGCTTAACAAGAGCAAAACCAATAAAAATTGTTGACACCGAGCCACAGAAGGAGCTATCAGGACAGATGACCAAAAGCTTGGTCAAAGAGGTAGGTTTTAAGGAGCATCTTAAAGGAGGAGAGAGAGGTAGAGCGGCGGAGAGGTTTAGGGAGGCAATGCCAGAGCATAGGGCTGCCAGTGGTGGCGCGATTAAAATCAGGGATGCGCAAGATGCCAGAATTTGATGAGCGCAGAGATCTCGAAGGCTTGTAGGGCTAGAGGAGGTTACAGAGATAGGGAGGGGCAAGGCCATAGAGGGATTTGAAAACGAGGATGAGGATTTTTAAATTGAGGCGTGTCGGACCGGGAGCCAGTGTAGGTCAGCAATCACAGGAGTGATGGGTGAACGGGATTTGGTACGAGTCAAGATGTAGGCAGCAGAGTTTTGGATGAGCACAAGTTTGTGTAGAGTGGAAGATGGAAGGCCAGCTGGGAGAGCATTGGAATCGTCAAGTCTAGGGCTAACAAAGGCATGGATGTGGGTTTCAGCAGCAGGTGAGCTAAGGCAGGGGGTGGAAGTCAGGCAATGTTACGGGGGGTGGAAGTAGGCGGTCTTAGTGATGGAGCAGATATGTGGTCGGAAGCTCATCTCGGGGTCAAAAGCAACACCAAGATTGTGAATGGCCTGGCTCATTTCAGACATTTGCCAGGGAGAGGGATGGAATCGGTGGTCAGGGAACGGAGTTTGCTTTCGTCTTCCCTATATTTTGTTAGAGGTAGTTTCTGCTCATCCAATACTGGATGTCAGACAAGCAGTGTGACAAATTAGAGATAGTGGAGGGGGGTCAAGAGAAATGGTGGTGAGATAGATTTGAGTGTCATCAGCGTACATGTGGAACCTGATGTTGTGTTTTTGGATGATGTCGTCAAGGGGCAGCATGTAGATGAGAAATAGAGGGGGGTAAAGGATAGATCCTTGGGGGACTCGAGAGGTAACGGTGCAGGAGTAGGAAGAGAAGCCGTTGCAGGTGATTCTCTGGCTACGATTCGATAGATAAGAATGGAACCAGCAATGGACAGTTCCACCCAGCTGGATGATGGAGGAGAGGCATTGGAGGAAGATGGTGTGGTCAACTGTGTCAAAGGCTGCAGATTGGTCGAGAAGGATGAGGAGGGATAGTTTACCACGGTCACAGTAATTTGTAACTTTGGTAAAGGCCGTTTCAGTACTGTGGCGGGGACGGAAACCTGATTCATTGGATTCAAACATGGAATTGCAGGAAAGATCGACATGGATTTGGGAGGTGAATTCATGTTCAAGGACTTTGGAGAGTAAAGGGATGTTGGAGATGGGGTGGTAGTTTGCAAGGACAGAGAGGTCAAGGGTGGGTTTTTGAGGAGAGCGGTGATGACAAGCAGATTTGAAGGGGAGGGGTAAAGTACCTGAGGAGAGGGAACGGTTAACAACATCAGCTAACATGGGGCCAGGAAGGGTAGTTGGAAGGGAATAGGGTCTAGGGAGTAGGAGGTGGGCCTTATGGACAAGATGAGCTTGGAGAGAGCACGGCAGGGAATGGGATAGAATTTAGAGAAAGCTATGAGCTCAGGGCTAGAACACCTTGTTCCTCCTGCAGCTCCAATCCTTGCTGTTGTATAATGTTGTGCAGAGTGCAGCACAGCACCATTCTAAAGAAAAGCAAAATACTGCAGATGCTGGAAATCTGAAATAAAAACAGAAAATGCTGTAAATACTTAGCAGGTCAGGCAGCATCTGTGGAGAGAGAAACAGAGTTAACATTTCACGTCAATGACCTTTGCTAGTTCTGACAAAAGGTCATCGACCTGAAACGTTAACTGTGTTTCTCTCTCCATCATTCTAAAGACCCTCACTGGTGAGTACTGATGGCACCATACAACTATGGGAAGCCAGCCAGAGGCACAAACCCAAGCGCCCACTCATTCTGGCTAGTGTTATCACAGGCAAAGTTGACGTAATTACCATCACTGGCAAACAATCCATCAGTGACCTATATGCATTTATGTGTGACTGACTAGGGGATCCTGGATATATCTCCGATAGCATACTGGAAGGATCGGGAGGCAAAAACGTTGAGGGTGGTGGTTACTTTCACAGTCACTGGTAATGCGTGGCCACCAGGTCCAGCAGGGAGCATGTCTTCTTCTAGGAGGCTGCAGATGTTTGCCACCACCTAACGTAACAAACTCAGCCTCCGGAATCACTGCTCTTCAGAGAGGTTAAGGAAGCTGAGCCTTTATCTACATGGGCAGTCCCTCCTGTGACCTCAACCTCTCTGCTGCTCCCCTCTCTGCTGCTCCCCTCTCTGCTGCTCCGCTCTCTGCTGCTCCCCTCTCTGCTGCTCCCCTCTCTGCTGCTCCGCTCTCTGCTGCTCCCCTCTCTGCTGCTCCCCTCTCTCTGCTCCCCTCTCTGCTGCTCTGCTCTCTGCTGCTCCCCTCTCTGCTGCTCCCCTCTCTTGCTGCTCCGCTCTCTGCTGCTCCCCTCTCTGCTGCTCCCCTCTCTGCTGCTCCGCTCTCTGCTGCTCCCCTCTCTGCTGCTCCCCTCTCTGCTGCTCCCCTCTCTGCTGACCACCTGCAGGTATCTCCACACCAGGCCGTTGCTGCTGCTGATGGTCATTTTGCTCCTCACCTGAAATCTAAGGCAGCCATGGTGCCACCCATCCTGATGTTGTGAGTGTCAATACCTCCAAATTCAACAAATTAGCCTCTTAAAACAAGTAGTCACAACAAACCCTTTCATTGGGAGGTAAGGAATCAGCTATGAGCACTGAGTATTTATTGCTCTCCATATTGTGCCTTTTGCTTAGACCCATGAATTGCCGTACAACCTTCTCGCCTTCCTTTTAATGGCAACTTTCAGGAAGTCTGGGAAATGTTAAATTTAAATGCGAAAATCTCATTCAAATTGCCTCATTTAAATATTATAGGCAATAACGTGCTTCTCCGGAGGGAGTTACGCACACGCATCCAAATACACCTGAGTTAAACTTGGAAGTAGGTCGCGCTGCCATTTTCGCCGACTTTAACAAACCTCCCGAATCCCAACCCACACGCTCTTTACTAATAAAATTCCCCCTTTGTCGCAGTTTGTAAAGCCAATGTCAGCCATCACATCCTCAGAGTGAAGCAGCTTTCTATTTCACAGTCCCAATAAACCAGACACAATATGATACAATGGCTGTATCACATTCCAACAGGAAACAGCAGCTGCATCGCAGTCCCAGTGAGTGAACTCTGACTTGAAGATAGGGCTTGGTCAGAGAGTCCAGTAAGCCAGGTATCTTTCTGGTGCGGGCCACGCCGGATGCAATTTTTGTCAGGTCGTAAGTGTGGGCGCTGGGAGCGTGCGCCAGAAGTATGCCGAGTAGGTAGATCGTGACGTTAGTCAACATGTAAGGCTGATTTGACGGCAGCGCTGCCATTTTCAAACACAACGATCCAGCTAACACCCTCTCTTAAACACACACAGCTGAACTTGTGCTCAGCAGCAGGAAGGCCACCCACCAGCAGTATGTAAAGGGATCATGAACTGCTTTCAGGTTAGTTGCTGATTGATTTCTATTAGCTCTTGGTGAGTTTGTAGAAGTGTGGTTTGTCATCTTATTTGAAGTAGCTGAAGTCTCCAGGGAGTAGTGTGGTGTGGCAGGTTACTTCAGGGTTTCTGCTCAGACCAGTTGCTCCCAGACATGGGTGCAATAGTTTGTATCTCCAGCATGATAGGGAGAATGAGCAGAAGTGACACAGAGGAGGACAAGCTGCTCAAAGAGGGAGGAGGAGGAAGGGGAGAAGGGTCTTCAGCAGGAGGCCATATCCACCCAGGGTCTTCAGGGAGCACATCTCCTACCTCAACCTCAGCGAGAAACAATGTATGCAACAACTCCACTTCACTAAGGAAGTGCTCACTGAAATCTGCCACCTGTTGCAGCCTCAGAGCCGGGTGAGGATGACATTGGCATTGGCTGTGAAGGTGAGCGTGGCCATGAATTTTTATCTGTTGGGCTCCTTCCAGCTTGGAGCAGGCGATATTTGCAACACCTCCCAGTTTGCCGTGCACTGTTGCATAAGGGAGTTTACTCAGGCTCTGTGTGCAAAGAGAGGTGAATACATTTCATTCTCTCTTGCCAGAGAAAAGCACGCGGAGCGAGTACGCGGCTTCGCCAGGATAGCAGGCTTCCCCATGGTGCAGGGTGCCATTGACTGCACACACGTCGCTTTGTGAGCATCGCATGTGAATTCGGAGATGTACCACAACCAGAAGGGGTTCCATTCCCTCAATGTTCAACTGGTGTGCGATCATACTCAATGCATCATACAGATCAATGCTCAATATTCCGGCAGCAGTCATGATGCCTTCATTTTGTTTTATACGTTCATGGAATGTGGGCATCGCTGGCAAGGCCAGCATTTATTGCCCATCCCTAATTGCCCTTGAGAAGGTGGTGGTGAGCCACATTCTTGAACTGCTGCAGTCCGTATGGTGAAGGTACTCCCACAGTGCCATTAGGGAGGGAGTTCCAGGATTTTGACCCAGTGATGATGAAGGAACGGTGATACATTTCCAAGTCAGGATGGTGTGTGACTTATAGAAACATAGAAACATAGAAGATAGGAGCAGGAGTAGGCCATTCGGCCCCTCGAGCCTGCTCCGCCATTCAATGAGATCATGGCTGATCATCCAAATTCAGTACCCTGTCCCTGCTTTCTCCCCATATCCCTTGATCCCTTTAGCCTTAAGAAATATATCTAACTCCTTCTTGAATATATTTAATGAACTGGCCTCAACTGCCTTCTGTGGTAGAGAATTCCACAGGTTCACCACTCTCTGGGTGAAGAAATTCCTCCTCATCTCTGTCCTAAATGGCTTACCCATTATCCTTAGACTGTGACCCCTGGTTCTGGACTCCCCGGCCATCAGGAACATCCTTCCTGCATCTCGTCTGTCTAGTCCTGTTAGAATTTTATAAGTTTCAATGAGATCCCCGCTCATTCTTCTAAACTCCAGCGAATATAAGCCCAATCGACCCAATCTCTCCTCATACATCATTCCTGCCATCCCAGGTATCAGTCTGGTGAATCTTCGCTGCACTCCCTCCATGGCAAGAACATCCTTCCTCAGATAAGGTGACCAAAACTGTACACAATACTTAAGGTGTGATCTCACCAAGGCCCTGTACAACTGTAGCAAAACATCCTTGCTCCTGCACTCAAATTCTCTCGCTATGAAGGCCAACATACCATTTGCCTTCTTAACCGCCTGCTGCACCTGCATGCTTACCTTCAGCGACTGGTGCACAAAGACACCCAGGTCTCGTTGCACTTCCCCTTCTCCCAATCGATTGCAGTTCAGATAATAATCTGCCGTCCTGTTTTTGCCACCAAAGTGGATAACCTCGCATTTATCCACATTATATTGCATCTGCCATGCATCTGCCCAATCACCCAACCTGTCCAAATCATACTGGAGTTTCTCTGCATCCTCCTCACAGCACACACGCCCACCCAGCTTTGTGTCATCTGCAAACTTGGAGATATTACATCGAGTCCCCTCGTCTAGATCATTAATATATATATTGTGAATAGCTGGGGTCCTAGTACTGATCCCTGCGGTACCCCACTAGTCACTGCCTGCCACTCAGAAAAAGACCCGTTTATTCCAACTCTTTGCTTCCTGTCTGCCAACCAGTTCTCTATCCAAGTCAGTACCTTATCCCCAAGCCCATGTGCTTTAACTTTGCACGCTAATCTCTTATGCGGGACCTTATCGAAAGCCTTCTGAAAGTCCAAATACACCACAGCCACTGGTTCTCCCTTATCTATTCTACCAGTTACATCCTCAAAAAATTCCAGTAGATTAGTCAAGCACGATTTACCTTTTGTAAATCCATGTTGACTTTGTCCGATCCTGTCACTGTTTTCCAAGTGCTCTGCTATTACATCTTTTATAATGGACTCTAGCATTTTCCCCACTACTGATGTCAGGCTTACTGGTCTATAATTCCCTTGGAGGGGAACTTGGAGGTGATGGTGCTCCCATGCGCCTGCTGCCCTTGTCCTTCTAAGTGGTAAAGCTCACGGGTTTGGGAAATCCTGTCGAAGAAGCCTTGGCGAGTTGCTGCAGTGCATCTTGTAGATGGTACACACTGCCACGGTACGCCAGTAGTGGAGGGAGTCAATGTTTAAGGTGGTCTATGGGGTGCCAAACAATTGGGCTGCTTTGTCTTGGATGGGGTCGAGCTTCTTGAGTGTTGGAGCTGCACTCATCCAGGCAAGTGGAGAGTATTCCATCACATTCCTGACTTGTGCCTTGTAGATGGTGGAAAGGCTTTTGGGAGTCAGGAGGTGAAACACTCACCACAAAATACCCACCCTCTGACCTGCTCTTGTAGCCACAGTATTTATGTGGCTGGTCCAGTTAAGTTTCTGGTCAATTGTGACCTCCGGATGTTGATGGTGGGGGATTCGGCGATGGTAATGCTTTGAGTGTCAAGGGGCGGTGGTTAGACTCTCTTGTTGGAGATGGGCATTGCCTGGCACTTGTGTGGCGTGAATGTTATTTGCCCAAGCCTGAATGTCATTCAGATTTTGCTGCATCTGGGCATGGACTGCTTCATTATCTGAGGAGTTATGAATGGAACTGAACACTGTGCAATCATCAGAGAAACATCCCCACTTCTGACCGTATGATGGCTGGAAAGTCATTGATGAAGCAGCTTTGGTTGGGCCTAGGACACTGCACTGAGGAACTCCTGCAGCGATGTCCTGGGGCTGAGATGATTGGCTTCCAACAACCACAACCATCTTCCTTTGTGCTAGGTATGACACCAGCCAGTGGAGAGTTTTCCCCCTGATTCCCATTGACTTCAATTTTACTAGGGCTTCTTGATGCCACACTCAGTCAAATGCAGCCTTGATTTCAAGGGCAGTCAATCTTCCCTCACCTCTGGAATTCAGCTCTTTTTTTAGACCAAGGCTGTAATGAGGTCTGGAGCCGAGTGATCCTGGCGGAACCCAAACTGAACATCGGTGAGTAGGTTATTGGTGAGTAAATGCTGTTTGTTAGCACTGTTGATGACACCGTCCATTATTTTGCTGGTGATTGAGAGTAGACTGATGGGGCGGTAATTGGCCGGATTGGATTTGTCCTGCTTTTTGTGGACAGGACGTACCTGGGCAGTTTTCCACATTGTCGGATAGATACCAGTTTTGTAGCTGTACTGAAACAGCTTGGCTAGAGGCGCAACTAATTCTAGAGCACAAGTCTTCAGCCAGGATATTTTTAGGGGTCTTTGCTGTATCCAGTGCGCTCAACCATTTCTTGATATCACGTGGAGTGAATCAAATTGGCTGAAGAAGGCTTCTTTGGTGGTGGGGACCTCAGGAGGAGGCCATCCATTCAGCACTTCTGGCTGGAGCTGGTTGCAAATGCTTCAGCCTTGTATTTTGCACTTGCGTGCTGGGCTCCGCCATCATTGAGAATAGGGATGTTCATGGAGCCTCCACCTTCCGTTAGTTGTTTAATTGTTCACCACCATTCACGACTGAATGTGGCAGGACTGCAGAACTTTGATCTGATCCGTTGGTTGTGCGATTGCTTAGCTCTGCTATAGCATGTTGCTTCTGCTGTTTAGGATGCATGTAGTCCTGTGTTGCAGCTTCACCAGGTTGACACCTTATTCTTAGGTATGCCTGTTGCTGCTCCTGGTATGCTCTTCTACACTCCTCATTGAACCAGGGTTGGTCCCCTGGCTTAATGATAATGGTAGAGTGAGGGATATGCCGGGCCATGAGGTTACAAATTATGGTGGAATACAATTTTGCAGCTGCTGAACACAGACCCTCACACAGGCCCACAGCGCCTCATGGATGCCCAGTTTTCAGCTGCTCAATCTGTTCTGAATCTTTGCCATTTTGCACGGTGGCAGTGCCACACAACACAATGGAGGGTGTTCTCAGTGTGAAGATAGGATTTTGTCTCCAGAAGGACTGTGCAGTGGTCACTGCTACCAATACTGTCATGGACAGGTGCATCTGCAACAGGTTAATTTGTGAGGATGAGTTCAAGTAGGTTTTTACCCTTGTGTTGGTTCTCTTACCACCTGCCGTAGGCCAGCTCGTTCAGTAGTGTTGCTACCAAGCCACTCTTGGTGATGAATGATGTAAAAAGACTACTGAGCACTTGGTTTGAGTATAAAACAAGGCTTTAATCAACTGTTCCAAAACCATGAGATTTCTAGTTACATCACTAGTTCCTGGTTACAGAAACATCCTGAGCAAGCTGGGCCCACGTCCGAGTATTTATATTTGGACGGCGCCATCAGCTGGCCACCCAGTGTTACTTCATGAGTCATGATAAGGTTCATGACATCCTTCCCGCCTGAAAGTTTTGGAAGTCCGACGACTTCCTTCTAGTGGATTAGGCGGACCACGAATAGGCGCAGTCTTTTAGATCTTCGCTTGTGGCTGGAAGGCATGTCTCCTCGGACCGTGTCTTGGTCCCTGGGTCGCTTGGTCCATACTGGTAGATCGACGGGGCCCGTGTCACCTTGATCTCCCTGGTGTACTCTACAGCAGAGTACTCCTCTCCGGCATGGCTATCAAGTCCATATGTCAAATCCATTGATGTCCAGCTGAATTCTACTATGAGAATTATCACCGGTAAACTTTTATTGACATCAACACCTTGGCTGCCCGAGCTTGCAAGCATCGCATCACCACGCCTATGCCGCGAATATGCAGTCTCCAGAGAATACAGCCACTACACCATGCCAATCCAGGCCGATTTGAACAACCTACCACCAACCCGTCTCAAATCTAGAAGGCCATTTTGGACTGTCACCAAAGCCCTCAGCCTTGATGACCGATGGCGAAATGCTTGGAAGAAATGTGACATACAGAATGGATTCCTTATGGAGGACCCCACAGTGTGAAGGAATAGCCATGATTCAGAGAAATACACGATACTATGAACAGAATTCTGATATTATTAATAAAAGACATACTTGATTTAAAAGACACAAGTCTCAGCAGACAGGCTGTGAACAGAAATACAGGCTTCTGAGAAAAGATCAGTTGATAACAAAGCTGTAAACAAGCTTTGAAATGGGAATTCGTTAAATATTCTAAAACAATGAAAGATTGAAGCAAACCATTGGTGGTTCCGAAATGTCTACGGTTTGCAACGAACACAATGAGAAGGCCCAATTTAAGGTGTTACAAACTAACACGTTGAAACAGAAATTCAAACATTAAAAGAGGCATGTGCCTTTGAAACATGACATCAAGAAAAGAAACATCTGCTGGTCAAATAGTTTTATGTTAAACTTGGAAAACAGGAACCATAAGATTAAATATGCAGCCAATTGAGATAGCTAGAAAACAAGTAAACACACAGTTAAAGTGGTTTTTAATTACATATTGTAAATATAATACCAATAAGACTTTGAAGATATAACTTCAATAGAGACACCAAGCAATTGCATTGTGTTTGTATTGAACATGGAGAATAAGGAAAGGCACAATGGCCTAGAAATTCAGTTGCGTGCGCCAGCTGTTAGCGCCTTAGGAGGAGTAGATCTCGAGCGCTAGGCACTTAGCGGCCGGGCGCAGCGCGATCTGCGCCTACGCCCAACTTCAGTAGACATTTAGCGCCGGCGCAAAGTGTTTGCGCGCGCTCAGCTGCGCGCACAGATTATGACATCATTTCCTCGTGCAACGCCCTTTGTGCGCCCCAATCCGGAACTTCAGTCGCGCCCGCCCAATGTGGGCGTGGCGGTCCTAAGAATTGTGAACTGGAACGCAGCAGAGGCCATGCGGGCCGCGGGGAGCGCAAATTAAAGGGCACTCACCCTGAACTATAAAGGCCAGCCATTTTGCAGCAATCACTCTTGTGCAACGGATTTATGGACAGAGACCAAGGAAGAGAGCTTACTGCTTTGGCCCAACATAGGAGAGGTATTTTTGGCTTCAGGCCAGAGCTTGGCAATTCGCCTTCATTGTGAGGTCATTGTTTGCCAGTATATTATGGGGGCTGCATGGGGTGCCAACCCTCAGTTTCAGCATTATGTGCGAAGGGCTCGCAGACGCTGTGTGAGAGGGGCAGCCCTGGCTAGACGCAGAGGGGGCAACAGGCGTCGGCAACGTAGGCCTTACCCACTCAGGAAATACCGCCAGCAGGTGTCCTATCTCACCATGCCTGCCGCACAGTGTGTTAGGAGGCTGCGCTTCAGAAGGGAGGTGGTTGCAGAGATCTGCCAGCTGCTTCACAGAGATCTGCGTCCACAGCTGAGGTGCAGGACGTCTCTGTCGGTGGAAGTGAAGGTCACGGTGGCTCTGAACTTCTATGCAAGCAGCTCCTTCCAAGCCGCTGTTGGGGACATTGCTAACATATCCCAGTTCGCCGTGCATTGCTGCATCCACCAGGTGACCAATGCCCTTTTCAGAAGGAGACACCAATTCATCTCCTTCCCCATGACCCTGGAGAAGCAGCAGCAGCGTGCAGTGGGATTTGCGAGAATAGCGGGCTTCCCCATGGTGCAGGGCGCCATTGACTGCACGCATGTGGCTTTGCGGGCACCTATCGACAATGCCGAGGATTACCGCAGCCGGAAGGGCTACCATTCCCTCAATGTACAGCTGGTGTGTGACCACAGGCAGCGCATCCTAGCTGTCAATGCCCGCTTTCCAGGCAGCAGCCACGATGCATTTATCCTGCGACAGACTACTGTGGCTGACATGTTCCAGGCACAGCCTCCCCCAAGAGGATGGCTTATCGGGGACAAAGGCTATCCTTTGTGTACCTGGCTCATGACCCCGCTCCGCGTGCCCAGGACCCCTGCTGAGGAGGCATACAACGAAAGCCATCAAGCCACTAGGAACATCATAGAACAAACGATTGGCGTCCTCAAGCAACGGTTCCGCTGCCTGGATCGTTCCGGAGGATCTCTGCAGTATTCGCCGGAGAGAGTCTCCCAGGTCGTGGTCGTTTGCTGCATGCTGCACAACCTGGCTATCCGCAGGACTCAGGCACTGCCACCTCACGCTGGAGCACCACCTCAGGAGGAGGAGCAGGAGGAGCATGAGGAGGAGGAGGAGGAGGAGTACCAGCCCAGGAGGGAGGCACAAGGTCCAAGGGCCGCCCGTCGGCGGCTTATTGAACGTCACTTCTAGGCCCCCTGTCAGGGAATGGCTTGTGGCAATGAAGGGACCTGAATGCAGCCGCTCCGCAAGCCCTCAGCCGATTAAGGCAACAACCACTTCAAACATCAAACATGGACAAGCTGAATAAATAAAATGCTTTATTGAACAAACTCAGGGCCCTTCCCACATGAAACCCAAAAACAGACAACACACCCAAAAAACAGTCACACACATGACTCACTCCCACAACCTGGGGAGGAATAACAAAACATTTCCACAAAAATGGCCTTCATCCTCGGCCTTACAAAAACAACCATCCCCATAAACAAAACAACCATCCCCATATAAAAACACATTTGCCCACACCCTCTACTTTGTGGCCCGCGAGGGCGATTCCTTGACCAGCCTTTTGCGGCCCCTGGCCGCCCTGCTGCTCCTCCTCAAAGTGTGCCCAGTGGCTGCTGCAAGGCTGGGGGAAGGCTCCTGAGGGGCACATGGCGTGACGGCAGATGCCCTTGGGGGTCAGCCTAGACGAGCTCTGGCCCTCGAGGGGCCGGCTGGTGACTGCTGCAGCTGTGGCTGGGCAGCAGCAGTCTCTCCAGCAGCTCGTCGCAGCTCCACTGGGGGAGTGGCAGTGGCGGCTGCAGGAATGGGGGCAAGCTGGCTGATGGCAGGCGCTCGCTGCTCACCTGAGACACTGGCACTCGCCCGGGCCAGCACTGCAGCATGCGCAGCAATCTGCTGAAGGACAGACCGCTGTGCTGCGACAGCGCGGCGGGTGCCCTGGCGATGCCTGGCTGACACAGCGAGTGTGGCAGCAGTGAGTGCCCGTACTGCCCTGGTCTGTGCCCGCACTGCCCTGGTCTGTGCCCGCATCAGACCAGCCAGTGACTGCACGGCACCACTGATCACCTGGCGACTCGCGGACTGTTCTGCCCTGAATTCGGCCTGACTCGCGGACTGTTCTGCCCCGAATTCGGCCCGACTCGCGGCCTGTGCTGCCCCGAATTCGGACCGACTCGCGGCGTGTGCTGCTTCGAATTGCTCGAAACTCCTGGCCTGTGAGGCGCTGAAATCGGCCACACTATGAGCCAGGGACTCGATGGCCTCAGGCAACCGTGCCACAACCCCCATGAACTCGGTGTGCCGGCGATCCGAGTCCACGGACATTTGATCGAGGAGGCGCACCTCCTTGGCGAGGACCGTCTCCGGACTGGAGGCCGGACTCTCCCTCTGGGGAGAAGGCCGCCGAGCTGGCTGACCCTTCCCACGTTGCTGGATGCCACTGGGCCCAGCAACTACACTCCCCTGCGACACTTCCCCCCTCTGGGAAGAAGGCCGCCGAGCTGCCCGACCCTTCCCGCGTTGCCGCACGCCACTGGGCACAGGTGCTACACTCCCCTGCGACACTTCCCCCTGGCTCTCCTCCAGGGAAGACGTGTCCCCTCCATTGGCATCCCCTGGCGCGGCTGAGGGTTCCCCTGATGGGCCGCCTTCCTCTTCCTCTTCCTCCTCCTCCTCCTCCTGTTCCGAGGGGCTGTCACTGGCAGCTTCAGGGACCTCCTCCTCACCATCTGAAAGCAGGAAGGCACAAGAGTAGCTTTAGAGTGAGGAGAGGGCATCAGCGAGGGAGGCATGAGTGGTGGCATTCAGCGCATTGGTCGGACAGTGGCAAAGGATGTAGATCTGAAGCGCAAGTGGGACGAGAGAGGTCCAAAAGGTGATGTCCTTACCATTGGTGCCCAGAACAGGGTCGGCATCTCCAGATGCAACGGGGCCAATCACCCGGGCACCCATGAGGCTACCCACGCGCTCCTCAAGGTCACTGAGCTGCTGGATCTGGGGACGGCCTCCCCCGGTCACAGTCCGGCTCTTCTGATTGTGTGCCAGCTTGGCCTGCAAGAGAAAGGACGGCCTCTAAGTACAGTGTGGTGCCCTGATCTTGTGTGCACTGCCTCCCATGGTCGAATAGCTTGGCCAGTGTGGTGCCCTGATCTTGTGTGCACTGCCTCCCATGGTCGAATAGCTTGGCCAGTGTGTAAAGTGCAGAATGTGCAATTGATGTTCATGCCAGTCCCATAGCTGCAGGATGAGGGCTGGCCATTAGGGCTTTTAGGTCCCTTTGCCCATAATGTGAGGTGCACATGCAAGGATGAGGAGGACACTGGAAAGGGGACTCACCCTGACAATCCTTGTGAGGTCATTGAACTTTTTCCGGCATTGGACACCGGTCCTGGGGACCTCGCTGTTGGATGTGACCCTGTGGGCGACCTCCCTCCAGGCTTTCCTGTAGACGCTGGTGGCAGGCTTCTTGCCACTGTCCGGGAACAAGAGTTTGCGTCTCCTCTCCAAAGCCCTAACCAGCACCCTCAAATCATGGCCAGTGAAGCGCTGCGCTCGTTCACGGGCCTTCTGCATCTTTCCTGGCGCTATTTCTGTTCAGCAGCAGTGTTTAGGCCTAGCTGGAGGGCTGCAGTGTCCAGGACGTGGCAGCAGACGAACTCGACCCTTCCCCCTTTAAGAGCTGGCCGGCGCCAGGGTGTCTGCTGTCAATCAAGAAATGACCGCACCTGCGCTGCGCTCGGCCTTGGCGGTTTAGCTCAGCACCGCCGGCTTTGTGCCTAAAGATAGTTGTGTAACACCAGTTTTAGCGCTCGAGCAAACTCTTAGGGCGAAGCTACTGAATATCGGCGAAGTGGCCTCGACTTTGCGCCGGGCGCTAACTTTAGCGGCCGCCCGACTTTTCCGCCCCAAAAGTGGCTATACTGAATTTCTAGGCCAATGTCTGCTAAAAAGCAGTTAAGCCAAAATTAAGAATTGAATGAAGAATCTTCGGTAAGAATGGCATCAAACAGAAACCATAGCTGTCATTGTTTTTATGATGGTTTTTGGAACACCTAAAAGTAGAGAAATAATTATGCATGCAATAGTTGAATTGATAGTAACATAGAAAGCATTCAAACAGAGGTATCAATAAAGACAATTAGCTGACATCAGCAGAGAACATCAAAGAAGAAACTAAAGCCAATAGGGTATAAAAATAAGACCTTTTTTAACAGAACGTCAGAACACGCTGAATGGGCAGGGCATTTCTCAACTTTCCAGAGGCATCTCTGTAAGTTTTTAACTATGAGTCTCGGGAAGTTAAAGTATTGATTTTTGGTGGATGTTCTGGATTTAGAAATAAGAAAAAGAAATGTTCTGGATTTAGAAATAAGAAATAAGAAATATAACAAAGTAAAGATTTGAGAATAAGGATCTCTGAGAAATAAGAAATGTAAGCTAATTGTACTTTGAATTGTTAATGTTGCGACTGATTCAACAGATGTTAACTGAATGCCGGCTCTTAAATAAAACTATATATTTCTAGAATTGTCTCAAAGAGTGATTCTGTATAGACTCGCGAACCCACAAATTCTGTACACTCTTTTGTAAGGAGTTGCAGAATTCTGGGGGGTATTCCGGACCTTATAATATCCGGAAGGTTACAGTCTAGTTCAACTTATTAAAAGTACTATCCGGAGTACGGTAACATCTTTAGTCATTCCTTTCCTTTAGGGAGAGATAGCCTGAACCTTTAGACCCATTTAAGCGTCTTATAGAATTTGGCTATCTCTAACTTAAGTTGAGGGTGAACGTCTGATCTGGAATAGCCCAAAAGGGCTAGGACTGTAATTAACCCTTCAACAGAACAACCTGATGGATCAAACCTTTCTTGCAAACAGTGGACAACCATCAACCACCTCAGAACCAGTCATGGTAGATGCTGCCACCTTCTCCATAGATGGAAGATTAAAGCATCCCCATCATACGACTGGAGCTCCTAATCAGACCCTGGAGCACATCATTGAGCACTGCCCTCAGGGGAAATTCACAATCCGCCTACAAGATAGCCATGCTTTTACACCAGAAGCTTTGGCCTGGATATCTGACTTAGCTATTGACATTTAATTTGCTTTGCTACTGTCATACAAAAGAAGGAGATATATATTAATGACCTAGACTTGGGTTACAGGGCACCATTTCAACATTTGCAGATGATACGAAACTAGGAAATGTAGTAAACAATGAGGAGGATAGTAATAGACTTCAGGAGGACATAGGCAGACTGGTGAAATGGGCAGACACATGGCAGATGAAATTTAACGCAAAGTGTGAAGTGATACATTTTGGTAGTAAGAATGAAGAGAGGCAATATGAACTAAATGGTACAATTTTAAAGGGGGTACAGGAACAGAGAGACCTGTGGGTGCATGTACACAAATCTTTGAAGGTGGCAGGACAAGTTGAGAAGGAATAGAGTACAAAAGCAAGGAAGTTATGCTAAACTTTTATAAAACACTGGTTAGCCCTCAGCTGGAATATTGTGTTCAATTCTGGGCACCACACTTTAGGAAGGATGTCAAGGCCTTAGAAAGGGTGCAGAAAAGATTTACTAGAATGGTCCCAGGGATGAGGGACTTCAGTTATGTGGAGAGACTGGAGAAGCTGGGGTTGTTCTCCTTTGAGTAGAGAAGCTTAAGAGATTGATATAGGTGTTCAAATGTTTTGATAGAGTAAATAAGGAGAAAATGTTTCCAGTGGCAGAAGGGACAGTAACCAGAGGACTCAGATTTAAGGTGATTGGCAAAAGAACCAGAGGCAACATGTGGAAACATTTTTTTACACAGCTAGTTGTTGTGATCTGGAATGCACTGCTTGAAAGGGTGGTGGAAGCAAATTCAATAGTAATATGCAAAAGAGAATTGGATAAATACTTGAAGGGGAAAAATTTACAAGGCTATGGGGTAAGAACAGGGAAGTAGGACTAATTGAATTTTCTACCAGCTGGCACAGGCATGATGGGCTGAATGGCCCTTTTGCTGTATTATTCTATGATGCTATGTCATGTGAGGCCGGCAGCATTCTCATGCCTTGTGATTAAGGGCAACCACATTCCCATTCTCTGTCAGTGACGTTAGTAGGCTTCCTTCTCCATGCTAGTGATACCAGCAGTGGTTAAACTTCACTGTTATTGAGGCCAGCAGCATTCCTCATCCCCGTCACTCAGCTCTGCAGTGCTCCCATTCCATGTCATAGGGGCTAGCATCATTCCCATTCCATGTTATTGAGACCAGTGTCATTCCCATTTTATGACATTGTGTCCAGCAGCATTCATTTTCCATGTCACTCAGCCCTACAGCATTCCCAGTCCATGTCGCAGAGACAGCAGTGTTCCCATTCCATGTCACAGAGACAGCAGTGTTGTACGGAATTAGCCACACACTAGCGGGGCTGGTGTTATTTGTCTCTGGCCAGTCTGAAGCCTCTGAGCTGCTCCAGGGACCCCCTTGCGGTTTCGAAGCGCTCCCCTATTCCTGAGTTCTGACCCCCGGACTTATTCGGTGGTGATGTAGACAGAAAACAACGTGACTCGTGGTTTGGGTGCAAAACAGACCAGTATTTATTGAAAACAAAAGAAAGGAAAATTGATATGGCTCTTATGCCTGGTACAACACTTTTGCTTAAACGCAGTACACTTAGTGTCCACTAGAGGGCTCCCTGCTCAGTGCAACTCTCCTCTATTTAATACACGCAGTATACTCAGTGTCCACTAGAGCGCTCCCTGCTCAGTGCAACACTACTTTATTTTAAATACAGTACTTTAATATAGAAACACAGCGTTCACCACAGCACTCCTCTGCTTGGTGCAACATTCCCTTTTAATACAGTTACTTTAAAAAAAATAGCTACACAGCATTCACCACAGCACTTTAGCTTGATGCAACACCCCTTTTAATACAGTTTTACATACAGTACTTTAAAACAGCTACTCCTTTTTAATACAGTTTTAAATACCGAACTCAATGTTCACTATAGCACTTCTCTGCTAGGTCTGTCTTGCTTAAATAGGGGAGGAGAAACGGACACAACGAAGGAAATTGACTAAAATCACAATTCTAACGAAATTCCCACTTTACTCCCATCCCTATACCTATTCTAAGTTGCCTTGTGGAAGGCCAGAAAAATATATGCTCACCACTGGAAATGCCTGCTCCGTGTCCTGCGAACTTAGATCTTCACTGCCCCGAAATGAAAAACACCCCAGTGTTTTAAAAGTAAACTGCTGGTGTTTCGCTTCTACAGGCAGACTCCCACGCTGTAGAGGGACACGGAGGTGAGGCCAGAGAGAGAGAGATGCTTCTGGGAAGCTATCTTTTATACCCCCATTTGGGGCCCGCCCAGATCCTGATGTTTCTGGGCTAAAACAAAAGGGATCCAATTGCCCCATTGTCCAGTAATGGGTTTGAATGTGTTCTCCCATTCATTTAAACGGTTTCTCCTCAGTTTGGATGTGTCCACTTGATATACAAACAAATGCTAATAGCATTCAATTTCTTTGTAAACAAAGCATTGTCCTGTGGTCATCTGGAACCGCAATTGATTGACAGTCTTGAGTGCTTGGCAAACAAAGTTCCTTTGTTCATGCTGGCAGTTTCAAGCACTTGATCTTAGAGTCAACATTGTAGAACATTCTGTAAACAGGCATCGATTGTCCTGCTGCAGGGCGGGGGAAACTCCCCTTTGATTGACAGATTTGACTGCCATTGAACCTTTCTTCACAGACACACACACACACGCTGTTTCCAAGTCCTTTTTGTCTTTGGCCATGCGGTCTGACAGCCATTTTGATCCCTGGATATTTTTTTCACCCAGGGATTCTTTAATCAAAAATTAATCTTCGGAGCTGTAAATTATTGCAAAATCTTACAGTCCCCCGTCGGATACTAAAACTTGCTTGTAGTATCCTTGCCAAAAGTGAGCAATAATTTCTGACCCCCCCACAAACAACCTTCCCTTATACTTAACTAAATCTATCTTTGATCCCCCAACACCTCCATCTCCCCTGCCCAGAGAGAATCGTAGTATGGCAGGCATCGATTGACAGAAAACCATCAATTAATTAAATAATCAATACACAGAGGGGGTCCAGTGCCCCTGCACCACTTATATTCACAATAAGTCAAGCATGGAGGGGGTCCTACACCCCAGCACCGCTTTTAACATAATTTCAACATCTTTAAAGGGATTGTCATCCAGCCAACATGTCTGCTAAAAAGATGGAAGACAAACGAGCTTCCTTTAACTACAAACAAGCAGTGAAATAATTAACCAGTTCTATAAATTCTTAGTCTTAAATTGTATTTCCAGCAGCATTTTTAAATGTTGTGGGCATCTGATTCCTGCAGACCCCTTCCTTCGTGGACTAGGGGTGCTTCCTCTCATGAATCCTACGACTTGTTGGTCCCTGGTACCTTCCGGAACTCTGGAAAACAAAAGAAAACATCTCGCCAGGTCCCCTGGCTCGGGGAAGTGTAATCAGGTCCCGTGACCTTGATCCACAATACAATCCTGGAACCATACCACACTCAAAACTTATACACTAATATATCACTGAAATTAAAATTAACACGTTCTACCTTAACACACGTTCTACCTTAATAACATGTTCTACCTTAATTCTTTCTACCTTAATACACATTCTACCTTAATTCTTTAATCACACATTAACTGACCAAAACTATATGCAAGCGCCGCCCGTCTCCGGGCAGCCAGCTCAGTCCCTGGTTGGGCTGCCACAGGCTGCTCCCTGCTGTGTGGCTGGACTGATTCCAGCTTCTGGTCCCTCACAGCTTATGGCTGCTGATTGGGGACCTCTGTTCTTTGGCCTCTCCCTGGTTCGGGAGACCGCCCTACTCCACTGTAAAGTGGGTGACCATACTTTCTTGGGCTGGGGTACCTGAAGAGATCTTCTAGGGAGTGTTGCCGGGGGGGCTACCCTGGCAAGCAGGCCCTTAGCTCAGGTCACACTCCCTGCTGGCTGGGGACCTCCTCCTTCGGGTCCCTCCCTTCCCAAACCTGGGCTGGGGACAGGCAATCCCTTGCCACTGGCTACCGGTGGCTGACAGCCTTCCCCTTCAGGTCTAAAACCTGGTTCAGGCTCCTCCCTGGAGTCCCACAAGTGCTGGGGAGCTTCTACAATCCCAGCTGCCTGTTCCTCTGTCCCCTGCCTAAACAAACCGCCTTGTTTGCTATAACTGGCTGCCTGCCAGTAATCCTGTTCAAAATCATGAATGGCTCCTCTCCCCACCACACAAGCCACAGCACCTGCCTGTGAACTTGGACCTACTGTGGGCTGGGGATTTCTATTCTCAGGTTCACTCCCAGCTGCCTGTTTCCCTGTGGGTCCCATTGAGCTAAATGGGACCTTGTCAGACCGGGGTGAATGGGTCAGGTCCTCCGAGTGGACCACCATGCTGGAGGCTCCAGTCTCCACCGAATATCTCCCCTGCACCATCTCCTCCCCCATCTCAACATAGGGCCTGCTCCCCTCAGCATTTTCGCGGGGACACAGGTCAACAGGCTGTGCTGACTCTAGTCATTGCTGGGAGTGAGGTGGGGCAGACGGGGTCAAAGCACCGGTGGTGGCTGCTATTTTTCCCTGGTTGGTCAGAAGAGACTGTAGGGACCGCAAAAATGACTCGATTGCTGCGGGAGGGAGGCCTGGCCCTGTCTTTTGGGCTGGGGCTGTGGGATCCTTTCCCCTGTCCTTCCAAGGATTTTTAGTCTTTTCTCCAGTGACCGTCTTTCCCACAGCTGTAGCAATTTAACCTAGCCTGAGAGGGCCGGTTCCCCTCCTGGTGCCACTCTTTCTTACTCTGGCTCCCAGGTTTAACCTCATGGACCCTTCCCTTGGGCTGGGGAGCCTCGATACCCCTCATGTTCCTGAAGGCTACTGTGAGCCGGCGGATCACCGCTTCTTCAGTGGTCTGGGGGTTTCGGGGGTCAAACCAAGCCACGACCTGGGCTTGGATCTGGGGTAGGCTGTTTGTCATGAGACACCGGAGCCAGTGAGTCAATTGGGCTGGATCCAGTGCTGCCCGCATCGGCATTCCCGGGCATGCACTCTGGTAGACTGGCCACAGCCTGTCTGCGAACGCCTGCGGGGACTCCCCTGGGAGCTGCACTGTTCTTTCCACCCGAGCGAACGGGCTATCATCATTGAGTCCCATGGCCTCCAATACCTCATTCTTGAGACCCTCATAATCCCTCTGCCCCCTTTTGCACTCGCCAGATAGGGACTGGAGGAGATCACCTGCCAGGGAAAACAGCAGCATTTTTGCTTGTTCTGCCTCATCGCAGTCATTTACACTAGCTGCCTGCTCTATCTCCCTGAAGTGCAGAGAGGGGTCTCCTTTTTTAGTGAGCTTAGGGATGTGGCTAACCATGTCCCTGAGCTGATGGGTGCCATACGGCACCACAAACTGGTTCTGGATGGCCCCGGGTCATCTTCATCAACGGGCGGACTGTACCTCCGTTGTCGGAGGGGGTACACTTGTCCTGGTCCCGGCCTATCTAGTGGGGCCTGCTGTGCTCCCTCTACCTTCCCATCCTCCACCCCCCTTTGCTTTCAGAGCTCCTGAAAGCTCGGAGCCGTGGGTGGCGGTCGTGGGAGCCGTGGGTGGCGGTCGTGGGACCTCTGATTCCCTGGCCAACCTTTCCCTGGGTTTTCCTGTGGGGCTGTTTTACTTAGGTTGCCAGTAAAATCCGGCTGACCTGCCTTCGGGCTGATCAGACATATCATCCCCTTTGCTCTTTTTAAAGCCATATTGAGGCTTTCTATCTCTGCCCTACAGGGGCCATGATCTGTTTCCTCAAACCCTTGCTTGCAGGCCAGCTTATATGCTGCCTTTACTTCCCTAACCTTCTCCTTCTGCTCTATTAATTCTTGTATGAGGTGAGCGTTCTCCTCCCGCACCCTCATCTCATTGTTCTTGGCCTCTGCAACTAGGCACTTCAGGTACTCTGACTCGTGCCTCGTGTGGCTTTTGCCCTCACTAAACTGAACTACCAGGTGCTCTACCTTGGCCTGGTATTCTTCAACCTCCCTTTCCCTATCCCAACTCTCTGCCCTGGCTTCCCTAAGCCTGCGGGTAACCTCCCCAAGCCTGCGGGACCTAACCACGAACAAACCAGTGGGATAAAAAGAAACCCAATAACTGTTGCTCTTTCCAGACCCAAACCACTGTCTGCCACATCGCACACTGTTGCCAAGGGTCCTGCCGCGGTCGCCATTTTGTACGGAATTAGCCACACACTAGCGGGGCTGGGGTTATTTGTCTCTGGCCAGTCAGAAGCCTCTGAGCTGCTCCAGGGACCCCCTTGCGGTTTTGAAGCACTCCCCTATTCCTGAGTTCTGACCCCCGGACTTATTCGGTGGCGATGTAGACAGAAAACAATGTGACTCATGGTTTGGGTGCAAAACAGACCAGTATTTATTGAAAACAAAAGAAAGAAAAATTGATATGGCTCTTATGCCTGGTACAACACTTTTGCTTAAACACAGTACACTTAGTGTCCACTAGAGGGCTCCCTGCTCCGTGCAACTCTCCTCTATTTAATTCACGCAGTATACTCAGTGTCCACTAGAGCGCTCCCTGCTCAGTGCAACACTACTTTATTTTAAATACAGTACTTTAATATAGAAACACAGCGTTCACCACAGCACTCCTCTGCTTGGTGCAACACTCCCTTTTAATACAGTTACTTTAAAAAAAATAGCTACACAGCATTCACCACAGCACTTTAGCTTGATGCAACACCCCTTTTAATACAGTTTTACATACAGTACTTTAAAAAAGCTACTCCTTTTTAATACAGTTTTAAATACCGAACTCAATGTTCACTGTAGCACTTCTCTGCTAGGTGCAACACTGTCTTGCTTAAATAGGGGAGGAGAAACGGACACAATGAAGGAAATCAACTAAAATCACAATTCTAACGAAATTCCCACTTTACTCCCACCCTTATACCTATTCTAAGTTGCCTTGTGGAAGGCCAGAAAAATATATGCTCACCACTGGAAATGCCTGCTCTGTGTCCTGCGAACTTAGATCTTCACTGCCCCAAAGTGAAAAACACCCCAGTGTTTTAAAAGTAAACTTTTGGTGTTTTGCTTCTACAGGCAGACTCCCACGCTGTAGAGGGACACGGATCGAAGCCAGAGAGAGAGAGATGCTTCTGGGAAGCTATCTTTTATGCCCCCATTTGGGGCCCGCCCAGTTCCTGATGTTTCTGGGCTAAAACAAAAGTGATCCAACTGCCCCATTGTCCAGTAATGGGTTTGAATGTGTTCTCCCATTCATTTAAATGGTTTCTCCTCAGTTTGGATGTGTCCATTTGATATACAAACAAATGCTAATAGCATTCAATTTCTTTGAAAACAAAGCATTGTCCTGTGGTAATCTGGAACCACAATTGATTGACAGTCTTGAGTGCTTGGCAAACAAAGTTCCTTTGTTCATGCTGGCAGTTTCAAGCACTTGGTCTTAGAGTCAACATTGTAGAACGTTCTGTAAACAGGCATCGATTGTCCTGCTGCAGGGCGGGGGAAACTCCCCTTTGATTGACAGATTTGACTGCCATTGAACCTTTCTTCACAGACATACACACACAAGCTGTTTCCAAGTCCTTTTTGTCTTCGGCCATGCGGTCTGTTGGCCATTTTGATCCCTGGATATTTTTTTAAAGGTACATCACCCAGGGATTCTTTAATCAAAAATTAATCTTCGGAGCTGTAAATTATTGCGAAATCTTACAGTGTTCCCACTCCATGTCGCAGAGGCAACAGCGTTCCCATTCCATGTCGCAGAGACAGCAGCATTCCCATTCCATGTCACAGAGGCAGCAGCATTCCCATTCCATGTCGCAGAGGCAGCAGCGTTCCCATTCCATGTCGCAGAGACAGCAGCGTTCCCATTCCATGTCACAGAGACAGCAGTGTTCCCATTCCATGTCATAGAGACAGCAGTGTTTCCATTCCATGTCTCAGAGACAGCAGCATTCCCATTCCATGTCGCAGAGGTAACAGCGTTCCCATTCCATGTCTCAGAGACAGCAGCATTCCCATTCCATGTCACAGAGATAACAGCATTCCCATTCCATGTCACAGAGACAGCAGCGTTCCCATTCCACATCAGAGATAACAGCGTTCCCATTCCATGTCGCAGAGGCAGCAGCGTTCCCATTCCATGTCGCAGAGACAGCAGCGTTCCCATTCCATGTCGCAGAGGCAGCAGCGTTCCCATTCCATGTCGCAGAGACAGCAGCGTTCCCATTCCATGTCACAGAGACAGCAGCGTTCTCATTCCATGTCACAGAGACAGCAGTGTTCCCATTCCATGTCACAGAGATAACAGCATTCCCATTCCATGTCACAGGGACAGCAGCATTCCCATTCCATGTTGCAGAGACAGCAGCATTCCCATTCCATGTCACAGAGATAATTGCGTTCCCATTCCTTGTCACAGAGACAGCAGCGTTCCCATTCCATGTCACAGAGCTAACAGTATTCCCATTCCATGTCACAGAGACAGAAGCATTCCCATTCCATGTCGCAGAGACAGCAGTGTTCCCATTCCATGTCGCAGAGACAGCAGCGTTCCCATTCCATGTCGTAGAGATAGCAGTGTTCCCATTCCATGTCACAGAGGCAACAGCGTTCCCATTCCATGTTGCAGAGATAGCAGTGTTCCCATTCCATGTCACAGAGGCAACAGCGTTCCCATTCCATGTCGCAGAGACAGCAGCGTTCCCATTCCATTTCGCAGAGACAGCAGCGTTCCCATTCCATGTTACTGAGACAGCAACAATCCTCCTCCATGTCAGTGAAGCCAACAGCATTCACACATCGTCATTGATGTCAAATTAGTGGCATTAGCAGGGTTCCCGCGCCATGCCAGTGAGGCCAGCAGTTTTCTTGCTCCATGTGAGTGAGGCCAACAAAATTGTCATGCCATACCACTGAGGCCAAGGACATTTTGTTTCTGCTCCGTATTGGGCCAGCAGCCTTACTAGCGTGGCCGGGAGCATTTAGCTCTTGATAGATGTGCGTGAGGCCAGCAGCGTTGTCACGCCACACCAGTGAGGTCATCAGCATTTCCACTCCAAACCATTGAGGATAATCAGTGTTTCTACTCCGTCTCACTGAAGCCAGGAGTGTATCACTTCATGTCAGTGTTGCCAGCAGCATTGCCATACCATGTCACTGAGATGAACAGCATTCATGATGGAAGTCATTGAGATTGGCAACATTTTTTATTCATGTCTCTGAAGCTTGTAAAGCTCCTACACCATGCTAGTGAGGCTGGCAATGTTTCCACACCATGTCACTGAGTCTAGCTGCTTTTCTGCTCCATATCAATTTTAAGCTCCCAGTTTTCCTCTTACATTTAGTGATGCTAGTAGCATTCCTGCTCCATGTTACTGAGACTAGCAGCATTCCTGCTCCATGTTACTGAGACTAGCAGCATTCCTGCTCATGTTACTGAGACTGGCAGCATTCCTGTTCCATGTTGCTGAGACTGGCAGCATTCCTGCTCCATGTTACTGAGACTAGCAGCATTCCTGCTCCATGTTACTGAGACTGGCAGCATTCCTGCTCCATGTTACTGAGACTAGCAGCATTCCTGCTCCATGTTACTGAGACTGGCAGCATTCCTGTTCCATGTTGCTGAGACTGGCAGCATTCCTGCTCCATGTTACTGAGACTAGCAGCATTCCTGCTCCATGTTACTGAGACTGGCAGCATTCCTGCTCCATGTTACTGAGACTAGCAGCATTCCTGCTCCATGTTACTGAGACTGGCAGCATTCCTGCTCCATGTTACTGAGACTGGCAGCATTCCTGCTCCATGTTGCTGAGACTGGCAGCATTCCTGCTCATGTTACTGAGACTGGCAGCATTCCTGCTCCATGTTGCTGAGACTGGCAGCATTCCTGCTCATGTTACTGAGACTGGCAGCATTCCTGCTCCATGTTACTGAGACTGGCAGCATTCCTGCTCCATGTTACTGAGACTGGTAGCATTCCTGCTCATGTTGCTGAGACTAGCAGCATTCCTGCTCCATGTTACTGAGACTAGCAGCATTCCTGTTCCATGTTGCTGAGACTAGCAGCATTCCTGTTCCATGTTGCTGAGACTAGCAGCATTCCTGTTCCATGTTGCTGAGACTGGCAGCATTCCTGCTCATGTTGCTGAGACTGGCAGCATTCCTGTTCCATGTTGCTGAGACTGGCAGCATTCCTGCTCGATGTTACTGAGACTGGCAGCATTCCTGTTCCATGTTGCTGAGACTGGCAGCATTCCTGCTCGATGTTACTGAGACTGGCAGCATTCCTGCTCCATGTTACTGAGACTAGCAGCATTCCTGTTCCATGTTACTGAGACTAGCAGCATTCCTGCTCCATGTTACTGAGACTGGCAGCATTCCTGCTCCATGTTACTGAGACTAGCAGCATTCCTGCTCATGTTGCTGAGACTAGCAGCATTCCTGTTCCATGTTACTGAGACTGGCAGCATTCCTGCTCATGTTACTGAGAGTAGCAGCATTCCTGCTCCATGTTGCTGAGACTGGCAGCATTCCTGTTCCATGTTACTGAGACTAGCAGCATTCCTGCTCCATGTTACTGAGACTGGCAGCATTCCTGCTCCATGTTACTGAGACTAGCAGCATTCCTGCTCATGTTGCTGAGACTAGCAGCATTCCTGTTCCATGTTACTGAGACTGGCAGCATTCCTGCTCATGTTACTGAGAGTAGCAGCATTCCTGCTCCATGTTGCTGAGACTAGCAGCATTCCTGTTCCTTGTTACTGAGACTAGCAGCATTCCTGCTCCATGTTACTGAGACTGGCAGCATTCCTGCTCCATGTTACTGAGACTAGCAGCATTCCTGCTCATGTTGCTGAGACTAGCAGCATTCCTGTTCCATGTTACTGAGACTGGCAGCATTCCTGCTCATGTTACTGAGAGTAGCAGCATTCCTGCTCCATGTTACTGAGACTAGCAGCATTCCTGTTCCATGTTACTGAGACTGGCAGCATTCCTGCTCCATGTTACTGAGACTAGCAGCATCCCTGCTCATGTTACTGAGACTGGCAGCATTCCTGTTCCATGTTGCTGAGGCTAGCAGCATTCCTGTTCATGTTGCTGAGACTGGCAGCATTCCTGCTCATGTTACTGAGGCTAGCAGCATTCCTGCTCATGTTGCTGAGACTGGCAGCATTCCTGTTCATGTTGCTGAGACTGGCAGCATTCCTGTTCCATGTTACTGAGACTAGCAGCATTCCTGCTCCATGTTGCTGAGACTGGCAGCATTCCTGCTCCATGTTGCTGAGACTAGCAGCATTCCTGCTCCATGTTACTGAGACTGGCAGCATTCCTGCTCCATGTTGCTGAGACTAGCAGCATTCCTGCTCCATGTTGCTGAGACTAGCAGAATTCCTGCTCCATGTTACTGAGACTGGCAGCATTCCTGCTCCATGTTGCTGAGACTAGCAGCATTCCTGCTCCATGTTACTGAGACTGGCAGCATTCCTGCTCATGTTGCTGAGACTGGCAGCATTCCTGTTCCATGTTGCTGAGACTGGCAGCATTCCTGCTCGATGTTACTGAGACTGGCAGCATTCCTGTTCCATGTTGCTGAGACTGGCAGCATTCCTGCTCGATGTTACTGAGACTGGCAGCATTCCTGCTCCATGTTACTGAGACTAGCAGCATTCCTGTTCCATGTTACTGAGACTAGCAGCATTCCTGCTCCATGTTACTGAGACTGGCAGCATTCCTGCTCCATGTTACTGAGACTAGCAGCATTCCTGCTCATGTTGCTGAGACTAGCAGCATTCCTGCTCATGTTGCTGAGACTAGCAGCATTCCTGCTCATGTTACTGAGACTGGCAGCATTCCTGCTCCATGTTGCTGAGACTAGCAGCATTCCTGCTCCATGTTACTGAGACTGGCAGCATTCCTGCTCCATGTTGCTGAGACTGGCAGCATTCCTGTTCCATGTTGCTGAGACTGGCAGCATTCCTGCTCGATGTTACTGAGACTGGCAGCATTCCTGTTCCATGTTGCTGAGACTGGCAGCATTCCTGCTCGATGTTACTGAGACTGGCAGCATTCCTGCTCCATGTTACTGAGACTAGCAGCATTCCTGTTCCATGTTACTGAGACTAGCAGCATTCCTGCTCCATGTTACTGAGACTGGCAGCATTCCTGCTCCATGTTACTGAGACTAGCAGCATTCCTGCTCATGTTGCTGAGACTAGCAGCATTCCTGCTCATGTTGCTGAGACTAGCAGCATTCCTGCTCATGTTGCTGAGACTAGCAGCATTCCTGCTCATGTTACTGAGACTAGCAGCATTCCTGCTCCATGTTACTGAGACTGGCAGCATTCCTGCTCCATGTTGCTGAGACTAGCAGCATTCTTGCTCCATGTTGCTGAGACTAGCAGCATTCCTGCTCCATGTTGCTGAGACTAGCAGCATTCCTGCTCCATGTTGCTGAGACTAGCAGCATTCCTGCTCCATGTTGTGAGACTAGCAGCATTCCTGCTCCATGTTGCTGAGACTGGCAGCATTCCTGTTCATGTTGCTGAGACTAGCAGCATTCCTGCTCCATGTTGCTGAGACTAGCAGCATTCCTGCTCCATGTTGCTGAGACTAGCAGCATTCCTGCTCCATGTTACTGAGACTAGCAGCATTCCTGCTCTTTGTTACTGAGACTAGCAGCATTCCTGCTCATGTTGCTGAGACTGGCAGCATTCCTGCTCCATGTTACTGAGACTAGCAGCATTCCTGCTCCATGTTACTGAGACTAGCAGCATTCCTGCTCTTTGTTACTGAGACTAGCAGCATTCCTGCTCCATGCTACTGAGGCTAGCAGCATTCCTGTTCCATGTTACTGAGACTAGCAGCATTCCTGCTCATGTTACTGAGACTGGCAGCATTCCTGTTCCATGTTACTGAGACTGGCAGCATTCCTGCTCGTTGTTACTGAGACTAGCAGCATTCCTGCTCTTTGTTACTGAGACTAGCAGCATTCCTGCTCATGTTACTGAGAGTAGCAGCATTCCTGCTCATGTTACTGAGACTGGCAGCTTTCCTGTTCCATGTTACTGAGACTGGCAGCATTCCTGCTCGTTGTTACTGAGACTAGCAGCATTCCTGCTCTTTGTTACTGAGACTAGCAGCATTCCTGCTCATGTTACTGAGAGTAGCAGCATTCCTGCTCCATGTTACTGAGACTGGTAGCATTCCTGCTCTATGTTACTGAGACTAGCAGCATTCCTGCTCCATGTTACTGAGACTAGCAGCATTCCTGCTCCATGTTACTGAGACTGGCAGCATTCCTGCTCTATGTTACTGAGACTGGTAGCATTCCTGCTCTATGTTACTGAGACTAGCAGCATTCCTGCTCCATGTTACTGAGACTGTAATGATCAGTAATCTGTCATTCTGGAATGGTACACTAGGTGGTTCTGTATGTATATAAGTGTGGGCTACCCATAATGCACTAGGCTACCCACAAGGCAGCAGTCAAGATGGAGGCCTCTACAGATACTGTACCTAGTCCACATGTGCTCAATAAAGTGTCTAGCAAAAGCTAGCTGTTCTTAATAAAAACGACTAGTTATTAATGAATGTAACATGGTACCAGGATTGGTAAGATCTGCTGAATATTGTGCAACGCAACATGGAGAATTTGAAGCCACCAGAGTGTTTGAAACTCACAGGAAATGTCGACTACAATTGGCAGACTTTTAAACAACAATTCGAACTCTACATTGCTGCCATCAGGTACGGTACGAAGCCAGACGCAAGGAAAATAGCATTGCTGCTCACGGTTGCAGGCCCACAGGCGATAGAGGTATTTAATACATTTGTATTTAATCCAGCGGAGAACAGAGAAAAATTAGACGAAAGAAGTTTGATACACATTGTTCTCCCAAAAAGAATGAAACCTATGAGAGGTACATCTTCCGTTCTCGGACACCGCAGCAAAATGAGACATTTGATAGCTTTTTGACTGATCTGAAACTGAAAGCACAGACATGTAATTTCTCTGAGCTGAAAGCATCTATGATTCGTGACCAGATTGTGTTTGGTATTCATGATAAAAAAAGTCAGAGAACGTCTGTTGAGAGAAACCAAATTAACATTGGAAATTGCTGTGAAAATATGCCAAGCTAGCGAGCTAGCACAAAAGCATGCCAAGACTTTCAGTGAAATCAATGGTGATGCAATTGCAGCAAGTGCTGCTGTCGGTGCTGTGTCCTACAAGGGGAAGAAACATGGGCAGAACAGAAGTGAAAAGCAATCGGAGGAAGGAATTTTTAATTGTAAACGCTGTGGTTACAAACACCAGTTAAAACAATGTCCAGCGTTTGGAAAAATGTGCACAAAATGTCATGGAAAGAATCACTTTGCCAAACAATGCTTTTCAAAAGTAAAAACTAAGAAAGGGCAACGAGTTAATGTAATTGAGGACACTGATTTAAGTGAGACATGTTTTGTAGGAATGGTGTCATGTGACAATATCAAAAAGAATACAGAAAATGTGCAGCCCTCAGGAATTAACAATGCTGAACATAAAGTTAATGCAGTAAAAGAGGACAAATGGATGATCCCACTGCAGGTAAATGGAGCATTAGTTACATTGAAACTAGACACTGGGGCAAAAGCAAACTTAATCAGTATGAGTGACATTAAAAATATGAAAGAAAAGCCCAAAATACAGAAAAAGTCAGCACTACTGAAGAACTATAATGGACAGAAAATAGATAGCTTAGGTGTATACAGACTTAAAGTGACAGTCAAAGACAAAGTGCATCATCTCATGTTTTCTGTTGTGGCTGAAGGACTTGATTCACTACTGGGTGACAAAGCTTGTGAGGACTTAGAACTGGTCAAGAGAGTCTACCGTATAAACTGTGCCATAAGCAGACCAGATGACTCGGTGGATTCTGTAGTGAATAATTTCCAGGATGTGTTCAAAGGATTTGGAGTTCTACCATTCACTTACAAGATCCAGCTAAAGGAGAATGCTCAGCCAGTGGTACATGCTCCACGAAGAGTTCCAGCACCCCTGCGTGACCGGCTCAAGAATGAACTGGACAGAATGACCACACTAGGAGTCATCAGGAAAGTCGAAGAGCCAACAGACTGGGTTAACTCCATGGTATGTGTAAAGAAAAAGAACAATGATCTAAGAATATGCATGGATCCAAAGGACTTAAATGCAAACATAAAACGTGAACACTACCAGATTCCCAAGCAAGAAGAAATCACCAGTGAAATGTCAGGTGCCAGATACTTTACAAAGCTCGATGCCTCACAAGGATTTTGGCAACTAAAACTGGATGAAGAGAGCACCAAATACTGTACCTTCAACACACCATTTGGCAGGTATTGTTTCCTCAGAATGCCTTTCGGGATAATATCTGCATCTGAAATCTTTCATAGAGCGATGGAACACATAATTGAAGGTCTGGAAGGAGTTCGGGTCTATGTTGATGACATCATCATCTGGGGCTCCACACTGAAAGAACACAATGAGAGACTGACTAAAGTGCTACAGAGCATACGCCGGAATGGACTGAAGCTCAACAAAGCCAAGTGTCAGTTTGGCATCCAGGAAGTCACTTTCGTAGGAGATAATCTATCTGGTAAAGGAATAGAGCCAGATATGGAAAAAGTAAACGCCATACTCAAAATGCCCCGACTCACTGACAAAAAAGGAGTGCTACGCATCATGGGGATGATAAACTTCATTGGAAAGTTCATTCCTAACTTGTCAGACAAGACAGCCTGTCTGCGAGACCTGCTACATAAAACAAATGAGTTTGCATGGACAGAAAGAAATGAACAAGAGTGGATAAACCTCAAAACAGTGCTGACAACCACACCTGTACTCACCTTCTTTGACCCAACAAAAAGAATCAAAGTGTCAACGGAGGCATCAAAAGATGGCCTAGGTGCGGTCTTGCTACAAGCAGAGGGTGAAGATTGGAAGCCTGTTGCCTATGCCTCCAGGTCTATGACTGATACTGAGTGTCGATATGCCCAGATTGAAAAGGAATGTTTAGGTTTGGTAGTTGGACTAGAAAAGTTTCATGGCTACATATATGGACTTCCCACCTTCACAGTTGAGACAGACCACAGCCCACTGGTTGCCATCATAAAAAAGAACCTGAATGAGATGTCTCCAAGGATTCAACGACTCATGATGAAGCTGCAAAGATATGACTTTGAACTGATCTACACACCAGGCAAATACATAGTGTTAGCAGATGCACTATCCTGAGCACCCACAATGAGTCATGTGAGCTCTACTGAAGAAGACGTGGATGTTCATGTGAGTATGGTCGCTGCTGCGCTGCCCGTGTCAGACACAAAATCAAAGCAAATAGCAGAAGAAACAGTAAAAGATACAGTATTACAAACAGTAATAGAGAACATTCATCATGGTTGGCCAAAAGGTTCCTATCCAAAATATTTTCACATAAGGTCAGAATTGAGTGTCGCAAGTGGACTATTACTGAAACAGAACAGAATAGTCATTCCACAGGCTCTACGTCAAGACATGCTCAAAAGGATTCATGTGGGACACCTCGGAATTGAAAAATGCAAAAGGAGAGCAAGAGACACTGTTTATTGGCCTGGCATAAATAAGGACATTGAGAACATGATAGGCAAATGTGAGACATGTCAGAAACACCAAAACAAACAAGCAAAGGAACCAATGATAGTAGCTGACATACCAACAACACCATGGCAAAAGGTTGGTATGGACCTTTTTCATTTAAATGGTAAAGACTATCTAATAGTGATTGACTACTATTCTAACTATCCTGAGATGGCGCTGCTCTCAAGCACCACAGCAAGCAGTGTCATAATGCATGTGAAATCCATCTTCGCCAGACATGGAATTCCCAGGATTGCCGTTAGTGACAATGGTCCGTGCTTCAACTGTAAGGAGTGGCAACAGTTTGCAGCACATTATGACTTTCAACACATCACATCCAGTCCTTTGTATGCTCAGTCGAATGGTAAGGCAGAGAAAGGTGTTCAAGTTCTCAAGCAGCTACTGAAGAAAGCGACAGAAAGCAAGTCTGATCCTTATCTCGCCCTGCTGAGCTACCGAGCCTCACCTTTAGACTCTGGTTCTTCACCTGCTGAACTCCTAATGGGTCGCAAGTTGCGTACCATGCTACCCTGCTGTGCAAAAGCAAAGCAGAGTAAGGAACTGAGACAGAGACTTCAACTGTTAAAGCTGAAACAGAAATGATACTATGACATGTCATCCAAAACTCTGAAACCATTGACAAGGGATGATGTTGTCAGGATTGAGGATCTAGATGCATGGAACAGGAAAGCTACAGTTCTTGAGGAAGTAGGACCAAGGTCATACACTGCTAGAACTGAGGAAGGACAGATTCTCAGGAGGAACCGCCGTTCCCTCCTAAGAACACAAGAGACTATCGAAGAGCAAATCGATGACAATGCCGCAACTGAATCTTGTCACTCACCACCAGAACAATCTAACACAAATACACATACAGGCTCTCATGAAAACACATCAGACTTACCTGTGCTGAGAAGATCCACACGTGAAGTAAAAAAGCCTGATAGACTTAATCTTTGAGTACAAAGAAAACTACATTGAAAATGTATTGACTGTTGAAGATGTTTATGTTGTTATTGATTGATATTGATTGATACTGATTTTGTTTAACCTCAAAGAAAGGGGGATGTAATGATCAGTAACCTGTCATTCTGGAATGGTACACTAGGTGGTGCTGTATGTATATAAGAGTGGGCTACCCACAATGCACTAGGCTACCCACAAGGCAGCAGTCAAGATGGAGGCCTCTACAGATACTGTACCTAGTCCACATGTGCTCAATAAAGTGTCTAGCAAAAGCTAGCTGTTCTTAATAAAAACGACTAGTTATTAATGAACATAACAGAGACTAGCAGCATTCCTGCTCCATGTTAATGAGACTAGCAGCATTCCTGCTCTATGTTACTGAGACTAGCAGCATTCCTGCTCTATGTTACTGAGACTAGCAGCATTCCTGCTCTATGTTACTGAGACTAGCAGCATTCCTGCTCCATGTTACTGAGACTAGCAGCATTCCTGCTCTATGTTACTAGCAGCATTCCTGCTCCATGTTGCTGAGACTAACAGCATTCCTGTTCCATGTTGACGAGACTAGCAGCATTTCTGTTCCATGTTGATGAGACAACCAGCATTCCTGCTCCAAGTTGCTGAGAACAACAATGTTTCTACTCCATGTCTTCGAGACCAGTAACTTTCCTATTCTATGTCAAGTGAAATCAGTAACATTTGTACTCCATGCAAGTGAAATTGGGTGCCTTTGCGCCTCCAGTTAATGCATACGGAAGCGCTAATGGGGCGCAAATGGCTTTGTGACTGGCCGCGGCGCTGACATCGACTCCTGCCATATTCGGCGGGAATTTTGCAGTGGCGCTACGGCATCGCGCTAAGATCTCCTTCGCCCGGAGATCATGACCTCATTGCCATGCACATCGCCCTGGTAGTGCCCCAGAACCAAAATTGGCTTCTGCCCCCTGCAGCAGTGCCAGTCAGAAACACCGACAGCTGCAGGAGATGTGCATCGGGCAGCCGGCCGCTTCAGGGGCGATGATTAAAGGCGAGGTGGCCGAGGTTAGTAAAAAAAACTTACCTTTCTTGTTCCAGGTTTTTTCGCAGGTTCCTGCCCGTGTCTGATCAGCCCAGCACTCTGCTTGAGTGCCAGGCTGATCGCACGGAATTGCAGCTGCCTTGGTGGTCCAGGTAGGTACTTTTTAAATTGCAGAGCCTGCAGCGATGGCCCTTCCCTTTAAGGGAGGGAAGTAGCCTTTGAACGTGGCAGTGCTGCACGGCCCAGTGTGCAGCACTGCTGAAGACTCCACCCCGCTATCCGACGTTAGCACCTTAAGAAGGAAGTGGAGCGCTTGATATAGCGCTCCACTTCACTCTTCGGGCGCTAATACTCAATTTCGTGGCCGCTGGTGCTAATTAGTACCGGGTGCTAAAGTTAAAGCCCAGGAGATGTTAGCGCCCCAAAATGGTCAATACCGAATTTTTACCCTCCACCCCCCCATGTCTCTGAAGCTAGCAGAATTCCTGCTCCATGCCAGTGAGGTCATCAGTGTTCCCACAACATTTCAATAATGTGAGTAGTGTCCCCTTTTCACATCAGTGAGGGCAGGGGCTCCCCCCTCCACATCAATGAGGCCAGCAGCATTCCCACTCCATATGCATTCAGGAGAACTTTTTTACCCAGTACGTAGCAAGCCCAACAAGAGAGGGGGCGGTTCTGGACCTAGTTTTAGGGAATGAAGGTGGGTAGGTGGAAAGGGTATCAGTGGGAGAGCAGTTTGGTGGTAGTGATCATAATTCAGTTAGATTTAGGGTAGTTATGGAAAAGGACAGGGATAGACCAAGAATAAAAGTTCTCAAATAGGGAAAAGCTAATTTTACTAAGCTGAGATGTGACTTAGCCAAAGTAGACTGGAGACAGAAACTTGAAGGTAAATCAGTGTCAGAGCAGTGGGAGGCATTCAAGGAGGAGATAGTGAGGGTTCAGAGCAAGTATGCTCCTTTAAAGAAAAAGGATGGGACTAACAAATCCAGAGCTCCCTGGATGTCAAGGGGCATACAGGGTAGGATAAAGAAAACAAGGGAAGCTTATGACAGATACCGAGGGCTCAATACTGCAGAAATCCTAGAGGAGTATAGAAAGTGCAGGGGTGAAATGAAAAAGGAAATTAGGAAAGCAAAGAGAGGGCATGAAAAAGTATTGGCAAGTAAAATCAAGGAAAACCCAAAGATGTTAAGAGCAAGAGGATAACTAAAGTAAGAGTAGGACCTATTAGGGACCATAAAGGTAACTTGTGTGTGGAAGCGGAAGACATGGTTATGGTTCTTAATGAATACTTTGCGTCTGTTTTCACAAAAGGGACCACGCAGACATTGCAATCAGTGAGGAGGAATGTGAAATATTAGATAAAATAAACATAGTGAAAGAGGAAGTAATAAGGGGTTTAGTATCTTTGAAAGTGGATAAATCCCCAGGCCTGGATGAAATGTATCCCAGACTGTGAAGAGAAGTAAGAGAGGAAATAGCAGAGGCTCTGACCATCATTTTCCAATCCTCTCTGGCTACAGGTGTGGTGCCAGAGGACTGGAGGACTGCTAACGTGGTTTTAAAAGGGAGAAAGGGTTAGACTGAGTAATTACAGGCCAGTCAGCCTAACCTCGGTGGTAGGAAAATTATTGGAAAAATTTCTGAGGGACAGGATAAATCTTCATTTAGAAAGACATGGATTAATCAGGGACAGTTGGGGTGGATTTGTTAAGGGAAGGTCGTGTCTGACTAACTTGATTGAATTTTTTGAGGAGGTAACAAGGAGGGTCGATGAGGGTAGTGCATTTGATGTATGGATTTTAGCGAGGCTTTTGATAAGGTCCCGCATGGCAGACTGGTCACGAAAGTAAAAGCCCATGGGATCTAAGGCAAAGTGGCAAGTTGGATCCAAAATTGGCTCAGAGGCAGGAAACAATGGGTAATGGTCGAAGGGTGTTTTTGTGACTGGAAGGCTGTTTCCAGTGGGGTTCTGCAGGGCTCAATATTGGGTCCTTTGCTTTTTGTGGTATATATCAATGATTTGGACTTGAATGTAGGAGTATGATTAAGAAGTTTGCAGATGATACAAAAATTAGCTGTGTGGTTGATAATGAAGTAGAAAACTGTAGACTACAGCAAGATATCAATGGCATGGCCAGGTGGGCAGGACAGTGACAAATGGAATTCAATCTGGAGAAGTGTGAGGTAATGCATTTGGGGAGGGCTAACAAGGCAAGGGAATACACAATAAATGGTAGGACACTGAGAAGTGCAGAGGATCAGAGGGACCTTGGAGTGCATGCCCACAGATCCCTGAGGTAGCAGGACAGGTAGATAAGGTGGTTAAGAAGGCATATGGGATACTTGCCTTTATTAGCCGATGCATAGAATATAAGAGCAAGGAGGTTATACTTGAACTGTATAAAAGACTAGTTAGGCCGCAGCTAGAATACTGCATGCAGTTCTGGTCACTACATTACAGGAAGGATGTGATTGCACTAGAGAGGATGCAGAGGAGATTTACAAGGATGTTGCCTGAGCTGGGGAATTTTAGCTATGAGGAAAGATTGGATAGGCTGGGGTTGTTTTCTTTGGAACAGAGGAGGCTGAGGGGAGACCTAATTGAGATGTATAAAATTATGAGGGGCCTAGGTAGAGTGGATAGGAATGACCTATTTCCCTTAGCAGAAGGGTCAATAACCAGGGGGCATAGAGTAGGAGGTTTAGAGGGGAGTTGAGTAGAACTTTTTTCACCCAGAGAGTGGTGGGGGTCTGGAACTCCCTGCCTGAAACGGTGGTAGAGGCAGAAACCCTCATCAGATTTAAAAAGTACTTGGATGTGCACTTGAAGTGCCGTAACCTACAAGGCTACGGACCAAGTGCTGGAAAGTGGGGTTAGGGTGGATAGCTCTTTGTTGGCTGGCACGGACAAGATGGGCCGAATGGCCTCCTTCTCTGCTGTAAATTTCTATGATTCTATGATCACCCAGGCTAACAACTTTTCCTTTCAATATCATCCAGGCAACAGCTCTCATCCCCATGTCACTCAGGCCAACAGCATTGACACTTCCTATCAGCCAAGCCAACGCTATTCCTGCTTCCTATGGAAGGATGTTCTTGCCATGGAAGGAGTGCAGCGAAGATTCACCAGGCTGATACCTGGGATGGCAGGAATGACGTATGAGGAGAGATTGTGTCGATTAGGCTTATACTCACTGGAGTTTAGAAGATTGAGAGCGGATCTCATCGAAACCTATAAAATTCTGTCAGGCCTGGACAGACTAGATGCAGGAAAGATGTTCCCGATGGCCGGGGAGTCCAGAACCAGGGGTCATAGTCTAAGGATAAGGGGTAAGCCATTTAGGACAGAGATGAGGAGGAATTTCTTCACCCAGAGAGTGGTGAACCTGTGGAATTCTCTGCCACAGAGGGCGGTGGAGGTCAGTTCATTAAATATATTCAAGAAGGAGTTGGATATATTTCTTAAGGCTAAAAGGATCAAGGAATATGGGGAGAAGGCAGGGACAGGGTACTGAATTTGGATGATCAGCCATGATCTCATTGAATGGTGGAGCAGGCTCGAGGGGCCGAATGGCCTACTCCTGCTCCTATCTTCTATGTTTCTATGTTTCTATGACCCTGACCAGCAATGCTCCCACTCTATGTCAATAAGGGCAGTGGGGGCATTAAAGTTAGCTTTAATGTTGCAGGCTTTCATGATAGACCCCATGATAGCGTATTGTACTGCTGCTAGACTAAATGAGAGGCTATGAGAACACTGTTCTGAGTTCAGTATAAAAACCTAAATATGGTTCAATTAGGAGTTGTTTGGGGTAAAGCCATGTGTATCTTTAAAAAATCTTTGAGGCCAAAAATGGAGTGTCTGGTGAGTGAGAGCAGTGGAATGCTGCGTGCCATTCTTAATCAGATTCACTGGTCAAAGAGCAGAATTTTATTTGGGGCAGAGCCAGGAAAAAAGCAGCAATTGAAACGTGTTATGAGGAATACAGAGTTGGCAAACAAACAAATATAATTAGAATGTAACAGAACCAAAAAATTTCATAAAAGAGGATTGAAAGTGTTTGTGAGGCTGTGAGGATGGATTGGTCATCATTGCATTTTGCCAGATGAAACCTTGGGGTGGATGGGAATGGCAACCTTAACTAATTCTTTCCACAGTAATTCTGTTATTTTCAAAGAAATAACTTATATTTGTATAGCACCTTATCATGTCACCAGGACATCCAAAAGTGCCCAACCTTTGTCCAAATCTAGTCCTGAAGGGTAGCAGGTAACCGTCCAGCAACGCCATTGTTGGATTTCTCTAGTTTAAGGAATTATGAGCTGCCTCTGAGATGGTGTGGGGACATAGCTACAAGGTGTTTGTATATGTAAAGCGAAAATGTGTAATAAGGAATGTGTAACTGATATGCAATAACTAAAATTTTATTCTACGAATGATGCCCAACTTCTCTGGGTCAATCTGCATTTCCTTGTTTGTTTGAAATATGCAACTAATTCCCTGGATCTTGCTGAGAGATCATGGCTATGAATTCAACGTCTTCCTCAAATGCCGCTACAGATAGTTGTACAGAGTACTATAATATAGAGGCATATGGGGCCACAAGTCATTGCTCTAACAATGCTTCAGTTGCTTGGATCAATCAGAAGGTGCCATGCAATATGCCCTATGCCAGAGTCTACACAATATTTTTGATGTGCTGCATGGTGCATAATTTAGAGTGGAGCAGCAGCCTTGGTATTTCTGAGAAGAGAATACAAACTGTGACATTGGAGGATAATGAATTCCAGCAGTCTGCACCCAGGATAGATATTCTGGCAGTTGCCCAGGTAATACATGCCAATTTGATCCAAGGACATTTCACATCAGATAAGTCTGAGGAAAACTACTCCAAGATCTGAAATTGTTTAAAGCCTGATGGATAAAAATGGTACCAACCTGCGCTGGACAAAAGCCAACAGAAATAACCTGACTGCAGACTAATTCTTTAATGGAAATCATTTCTAAAATTAAGCTACATATTCATCAAACCAACACCTAAAAAAATTAAGTTGTAATCCAGGAAGATAATTTAGGACAAGTGGCCTTGAAACTTTCGATTTTGTGTCTGCACAAGTGAGGCTAATATGTCGTAAATATTATAACCTTAAATATACATGACATTTTTGACAGTAGCAGCACCACACATGCTTAAACCAGATCCTCTATACGTATGTTAGGAATACAAGAGCTGCTGCAGTTGTACCTTGGCATTCTAACCAATCGATAAAGCCAGTACAGGATATCAACTGTAAAATTTCACACACTGCTTGTTCTGTCAGTGAAACTGTTTTCATCTGGAACTCTGTCCTTTGTATGAAAACATTTAAACTTTATTAATTAGCACTTCCTGGAGCAGGCATCAGTTTATGGGAAATTAGTCTGTTAATACCCAAAATCATTTTTCAGTCCTTATGTGCTCCCAGCAAATAAGAGAGACAAATTTGTGAGATGTCTGTTCTTGTTACGAGTGCCTTTGACTGCATCCTATTAAAAAAAGTCCATAGCTTTAAAAATATTTTAAAATACCAAACTGACAATCTAAAGGTTCTTCCCACATATATAGAGAATCATTCATCCATGGAGATTAATCTACATAACCTCCTCTTCTGTTCCCTTGCTTGTGTATTTATCTATTCCCTTCTGTGAGGCCCAAAGGGTGAATTCTAGTCTTTCTGGCCTCTTCAAATGTTCCTGTGTCTGGATCCTTGACCTGCACTTTCACACTGCACCTTCCAGCAACCCAGCATCTTCATCCATCTACTATACTTAAAAGATTAAAGAAAGTCTACTCAGCTGGTAACTAGATTTTCCAGACTAGCTTCCAGGCCAGTCCAAAATCGTAGCCACCATTGGAGTCATTAAGCTGCTACAGCATTTTGGGGCTCCTAACCATCAGTGATATCACTGGAGCACCCTGAAGTCAAATCAACATAAAAAATGTTTCAAAAGCAAATAGACAATTGGGAGAGTCCTGGGAACTACAAGTACTTCCCCCTAGACTTACTTTCCCTTTTGAGGTGTGACTTCGGTCTGTCCAAACATCTATTCCATTTTGTGCTTGCTATTTCCCTTCCCCAGGCATTCCATAATATTTTGTAAGCAATCATGTATACTTAGAAAATACTGCTGCCGATAGGATGGGTCAACCATCACGTCACTCAACGCTAATGAGCGGTAGGATTGGTCAACCGCTAATGAGCGGATTTTTGAAAGTTTTATGTATACTGTCGGAACAATGTTTTTCTGACCAAAAAGTAAGTACACCTATGACACTCCCCTGATCATAGCCTTTCTTTTGATATAACATATGTGTAGGTACGCTCTATAACTTTTGAGTGTATAGCGGACAGACAGACGGACAGACAAACCAACCGCTTTATATATATAGATAGATAGATATTATTATATATATAGATGGGTACTTTTGAAGTGTAGTCACTATTGTAATGTAGGAAAACAAAAGCAGCCAATTTCTGCACATCAGGGTCCCACAAACAGCAATGAGCGAAATAAACAGATAATCTGGTTTTGGTGGTGTTGATTAAGCTATATATGTTGACCAGGATACCAGGAGAACTCCCTGCTCTTCAAATAGTGTCATTAGATCTTTTGCGTCCACCTGAGAAGGCAGATGGAGCTTCGGTTTAATATTACATCCGAAAGGTGGCATCTCCAACAGTGCAGCACTCTCTCAGTACTGCACTGAATGTCAGTCTAAATTATGTTCTCAATATTCTGGAGTGGGGCTTGAACTGATGACCTTCTGACTTGGGGGTGAGAGTACAACCACTGATGAGCCAAGGCTGACACCTTATTGTGGAAGGCATCACAGCCAAGCATTCTCCTGATCTTATCTAGTATCAACATTCAGAAAAAATTACTGGATAGAAATCAGGAGTGGAAAACTTGATCTATTTTTCCCTTTTTAACCCATGAACGCTGAGGCCAATTGTAGCACCTCTACTGGCACTCTGGTTGAGAATATTCAACTCAGCGCATACCAGGGTTGAAATGATTCAATAGTTCAGTAACTTATAGTAGCAGCACCCTCAGAAGGTTAATGGTTCATGATCCGCTCTAGGATTTGAGCACATAATAAAGCTAACACAACAACAAACAACAACAATTTATATAGCACAGTTAACATAAAAAAATCCTAGGGCACTTCACAGAGAAGTAATCAGACAAAGCCAAAGAAGGAGATATTAAAAGAAGTGATCAAGAGCTTAGTCAAAGAGGTGGGATTTATGGAGGGACTTAGGGAGAGAATTTCAGACGAGCAGAGCTGTGGAGTGGAGGACGTTACAGAGGTATGAAGAGGTGAGACCATGAAGTGATTTAAACACAAGGATGGAGGTGTTGGAGGACTGGGAGCCAATGTGAGTGATGAATGAGTAGAACTTGGTGTGTGATATAATAAGGACAGAGTTTTGGATGAGCTGAAGTTTACAGAGTGTGGAGGTTGGGAGGCTGGCCAAAAAAGCATTGGAATTGTCGAGTCTGGAGGTGACGAAGGCATGAATGAGGAGCTGAGCTGAAGCAGGGTGAGAGGTGTGCAATGATATGGAGGTAGACGTAGGTTGTGGAGATGGAGAGGATATAGGGTTGCTAACAGTCTGGTTCAACCTGAGACAGTGGCTGGAGAGGAGGATGGAATTGGTGGTGAGGGTATGAGTTTGTGACAGCGGTCACAGAGGATACCTTCAATCTTCCCAGTATTTAATTAGAGGAAATTGCTCCTCCTCCAAAACTGGACGTCAGACAAGCAGTCCGCCAGCACAGATGTAGCGGAGGGATCGAGAGAGGTGTTAGAGAGGTAGAGCTGAGTGTCGCCAACAGAAAGGAAAAGTAAGAAAAAAAATTATAATTTAAAAAACGTCTAGGAACAATTTACTACCTGCAGGAGTGAGACTCCACAGTTTCAGTTGTTCCCTTTCTGGGCCTCCAAGTTGAGTTTCATGTCAAGCCCATAAATCACATCATTAACAGGGTCCTTATGGTATGAAATACCAGCCCTAAATGTCTGCGGCGAGTTTCATTCGTATTTATGGCACAAATCCAGCAAATCTTGGAACTCATGGGGAGGTTGACGACGATCTCCAATATTTGTGAGGCTAATGGTGGTGTAAATCGTCCAGCAATTTGTGGCGATTCACAATTCATGGCATATCTCTTCCTCAACACAAATTGCTGGGGTTTTTTGCACATTCATAATGGTGGGTGCCGTGCACTCCCCATTATTCTTCCAGCAATTTCTGGCCCAATATTTACAAAAATGGACTGAGTGCTACAAAGTGGTTCTGCTGTCTGCATTTTCATTTTCTGGTGTATTCTGACACACATATTTTACCCATTAACTTCTGGGTACTCATTCTCCTACTGCAAGCATGATTTATGTCAAATAACTCATAAAAAAAGTTGGACAGAATTCAATTTCCATTTAGTAAATTTCCTAGTAATCCATATCGCAGAATTTAATTATTCTAAGCTGGTTTATAAATATTGTACATTAGTTAAATCCTGCTACAAATGTGCCACAGAGTGCACCTGTTAGTATAAGAAATTTGCAGAAAATTGCTGTATGACTTATTTAATTGGATGTACTGAAAAAATAATTTAATTGCTGTTCTGGAGGCACTCATCCTATGTGGGAATGATAAGTATTTTTGCCAGTAATTGTTAGCAAGCTTTTACTTGAGTGCCATAAATGCAGTATTGTCCAAATTCCTGCACAGTATGTTACAGGCAATAGCAAATTAACACAACAAATCAAAAGTTATTGCTGTTGTGGTGTTAATGAGCTTCTCAAGTGGAAAATGAGCCCCTTAAAAGTTAACACCTGGTAATACCAATATGTACATTTACTGAACATTTGAAACTTTCAAGCAGGATTAAGAGTCTAGTTGCGCCAATATGGAGGTGAATCCGAGTGTGGTTGCAATCTGAAAAGGAGGGTTGCTGAATTTAGGTCTTTCATTATTTCTCTCATATTGGAGAGCCTTGGGAAGTGTTGGGATGAGATAACTGAGATTTGAACATAGTACTGTGATTTAAAGGGGGGAAACATGTCTAAAAATGTTTTAGTGACATGAGAAGCCTCCAGTCACACACAGCTCCAGAAGAACCACTTAATTGAAACAAAGCTGACACCAGTCGAGAATGTTTCCAGAGTTCTTTGTGGAGTGTGCCATGGGAGGCTGAATATGGAACTGGGTCACCAATCACACTGACAAATGCTTTTTATCAAATTGTCTGTTTGAGTCTATTTTTGAAAGCATTCACATTTCATAGCATATGACAATACAGGTTGAGCGTCCTGAATCGGCAACCTCGAGACCGAGGCCGAGCCAGTTTTCACGTTTTTTCCGGACCTCGGAACGTGTTTCTGATGTCCGAAGTCCGGAAATATTGCAACCTGAGCCCGGGCATTTCCGGACTTCGGACATCAGAAACACGTTCCGAGTCTGGAAATGCCTGGGCCCAGGTTGCGGTTTGACTGGGTGTTCGGATTCCGGAACATTTTATGGATTCCGGACGACCCTGCCACCAATCGCCCCGAACTCCGGAGTTTGGACGCCCAACCTGTATTCTACTTATAATAAAAATATTTTCTGCACGCATTTAATAGCTTGTAAGAAATAAGAACATATCAAAATGACAGAGATATTTCAAACTTAACTTCTTTAAACATGTTCTTGTTAGTTTGTTCAAGAATAACTTGCATTTATATAGCACCTTTAACATAGAAAAACATCCCAAGATGCTTAATGTGGGAGGAATATTTGTGGATAAGGCTATTAAGTAGAAAAGGCTGACTATCCACAATCTGTAAATGAGATAAGAAACCAGTTAGGCTATTGCAGATGGCTCTGGGATGTCTAGAAGCTGCAGGGACTATGGGGAAAGAAAATAATTTTACAAGCTGTTCGGTGGAATTTGCTTGACTGCAGCACAGTTTAACATATAATTTGAGCATAATCTAATTAGCCTCTTTGACTTATGATTCAGAAATGTAAGTCTCTTGCTAGATGTATCAGTTAGAGAAAAGCGTGTTATCTAGGAACAATAATATGTAGCTCTTTAACAAGTAGGTTGCCTGGGATTTTATTATATGGAACACAGTATTTGTTGATTTTAGTCCATTTCTGTACGCCTTCCCTAGCTTTAAACACAATAGAGTCTGCTAAAACAGACTTAGTTGTGTTTTGTGCTGAGTCTGACACAGTCTGCAGCTTGCTGTGCTGGCTGCTAACCTGTATCTGTGTCATAATAGCTACTTTTGTGATTCTAAACTGTCCAACACTGTCTTAAATTTGTATTGAAAAGACTGGCTGTTCCATATGAGTGCTATATTATGAGGTAGCAGGACACCTATTTCAGTACAATTCTCGTCTCATAAGACATATTTGGAAAAATATAGGAACCTGTTAATTCTTCACTGCATTTCTGTATTAATTATATATAACTAAATATATAACTAATGCAGTAAAATTCTTCTTAAAGTTAATGCAAGTATGAAGTGTGCATTAATGTACTGTAATTAATAAAGGAACATTCTATAATTTATGCTTCTGTTCTTAAAACCTCTCTAGAGAATAATCTGGTTTAAGACATGTTAATGCATAAAGCTGGCATTAACAAGTTTTTGGATTGTTAAACACCAGTTAAAGATGTAAATACAGATTTGCTCATGTTTGCCTTCGAACTCTCCAAGTTAATGACACCCACTATAAAGTTAGCATTAAGGCAGTGAAGAAAGCCACTAGAACAGGAGATATTGATAATGAAAGATTTAGGCCTAAGAATTCGGTTGCTTTGCGGCTCCCGTTAGCGCCCTAAGGGGCGCAAAGCAACCAGCACCTGGGCGTGGCTTCGCCAACACCTCCCGTGAAATTAAGCAGGATGATAGCAGCGGCGGTAACCCTTAGCGCCCCGCTGCGCCGCCGGCAATGACGTCATTGTTGTGCGCGGCGCCCCGCTCGCATCCCGGCCGCGATCTTCGGTAGTGCCCCTTGACTTACTGCTGGACGCTATGTCCGACGGGATCAGGGTGGCCTACCTATGGCGGAGGCAGCGCAAATTAAGGGGAGGTGCTGGGCAGCCATTTTTGCTGCACCTCTGCCGTCCCCGGCCTCCTCTACAGCCCCCATCCCCGCGGAGTGCCGGCTGCGCTCCGTGAGCCTGGCACTTCTCTTGAGTGCCGGGCTCGTTTGTCGGCACTCTGATTTCTGGTGGCCCAGCTGGGCCCCGGGTCGTGTTGTGCTGGGCCCCGGGTCGTGCTGTGCTGGGCCCCGGGCCGTGCTGTGCTGGGCCCCGGGTCGTGCTGTGCTGGGCCCCGGGTCGTGCGGTGCTGGGCCCCGGGTCGTGCGGTGCTGGGCCCCGGGTCGTGCGGTGCTGGGCCCCGGGTCGTGCGGTGCTGAGCCCCGGGTCGTGCTGTGCTGGGCCCCGGGTCGTGTTGTGCTGGGCCCTGGGTCGTGTTGTGCTGGGCCCCGGGTCGTGTTGTGCTGGGCCCCGGGTCGTGTTGTGCTGGGCCCCGGGTCGTGCTGGGCCCCGGGTCGTGTTGTGCTGGGCCCCGGGTCGTGTTGTGCTGGGCCCCGGGTCGTGCGGTGCTGGGCCCCGGGTCGTGCTGGGCCCCAGGTCATGCTGTGCTGGGCCCCGGGTCGTGTTGTGCTGGGCCCCGGGTCGTGCTGTGCTGGGCCCCGGGTCGTGCTGTGCTGGGCCCCGGGTCGTATTGTGCTGGGCCCCGGGTCGTGCTGTGCTGGGCCCCAGGTCGTGTTGTGCTGGGCCCCGGGTCGTGCGGTGCTGGGCCCCGGGTTGTGTTGTGCTGGGCCCCGGGTCGTGTTGTGCTGGGCCCCGGGTCATGTTGTGCTGGGCCCCTCCCCTTTAATAAGGGGAGGAAGGCCTGCAGTACCTCCGCATGATGTGCCACAGGGCGTGGCGCGGTGACACGTAGCACCGCGGTATTCACTTGCAGCGCCCCAAGAGGGAGGCGGGGCGCCTCTAGTAGCACCCCGCTTCCCCCTTGCGGCACTACCGGTGAATTTTGGCTGCGGGGGCGCTAATTTTTTCAGGCCACTAAAAGTAGCGAAGTCAGTACCCCAAAGGGGTCGCAACTCAATTTTTCCCCCTGAGTTGTTTCAGTCCACATATCAGCATAGGTGTATAGACTCTGTAACAGTTACCATGGATTGGAGGGTAGCTAATGTAACCCCACTATTTAAAAAAGGTGGTAGAGAGAAAACGGGGAATTATAGACCGGTAAGCCTGACATCGGTAGTGGGGAAAATGCTAGAGTCCATTATAAAAGATATAATAGCAGAGCACTTGGAAAACAGTGACAGGATCGGACAAAGTCAACATGGATTTACAAAAGGTAAATCATGCTTGACTAATCTACTGGAATTTTTTGAGGATGTAACTGGTAGAATAGATAAGGGAGAACCAGTGGATGTGGTGTATTTGGACTTTCAGAAGGCTTTCGATAAGGTCCCGCATAAGAGACTAGCGTGCAAAGTTAAAGCACAAGGGATTGGGGGTAAGGTAATGACTTGGATAGAAAATTGGTTGGCAGACAGAAAGCAAAGAGTTGGAATAAACGGGCCTTTTTCCAAGTGGTAGGCAGTGACTAGTGTGGTACCGCAGGGATCGGTGCTAGGACCCCAGTTATTCACAATATATATTAATGATCTAGACGAGGGAACTAGATGTAAGAGCTCCAAGTTTGCAGACGACACAAAGCTGGGTGGGCGTGTGTGCTGTGAGGAGGATACAGAGAAACTCCAGTATGATTTGGACAGGTTGGCCAATTGGGCAGATGCATGGCAGATGCAGTATAATGTGGATCAATGCGAGGTTATCCGCTTTGGTGGCAAAAACAGGAAGGCAGATTATTATCTGAATGGCAGTAGATTGGGAAAAGGGGAAGTGCAACGAGACCTGGGTGTCCTTGTGCACCAGTCGCTGAAGGTAAGCATGCAGGTGCAGCAGGCGGTTAAGACGGCAAATGGTATGCTGGCCTTCATAGTGAGAGGTTTCGAGTACAGGAGCAAGGATGTCTTGCTGCAGTTGTACGGGGCCTTGGTGAGACCACACCTTGAGTATTGTGTGCAGTTTTGGTCGCCTTATCTGAGGAAGGATGTTCTTGCCATGGAGGGAGTGCATCGAAGATTCACCAGACTGATACCTGGGATGGCAGGAATGACGTATGAATAGAGATTGGGTCGATTAGACTTATATTCGCTAGAGTTTACATGAATGAGAGGGGATCTCATTGCAACTTATAAAATTCTAACAGCACTAGACAGACTAGATGCAGGAAGGATGTTCCCAATGGCGGGGGAGTCCAGAACCTGGGGTCACAGTCTAAAGATAAGGGGTAAGCCATTTAGGACTGAGATGAGGAGGAATTTCTTCACCCAGTGAGTGGTGAACCTGTGGAATTCTCTGCCACAGAAGATAGTTGAGGCCAATTCATTAAATATATTCAAGGAGTTAGATATATTTCTTAAGGCTAAAGGGATCAAGGGATATGGGGAGAAAGCAGGGACAGGGTACTGAATTTGGATGATCAGCCATGATCGCATTGAATGGCGGAGCAGGCTCGAGGGGCCGAATGGCCTACTCCTGCTCCTATCTTCTATGTTTCTATGTTTCTATGTAGAGGAAGAGAGCAACAGCAGAGAAAGGCCAGGGAGTTTTAAGGCCATTGACTGCACCCATGTGGCCATTCAAGCACCTCTGTGGCATTAAAGGCTGCGATTTTGCCGACCTCGGCAGGTCCGTGGCGGGCGACCTCAGTGGCGGGTCCCAGCCCCACTGCTGGCTCCATCCCACTGTGTAAAATTAATTTCCCTTGATTGGGCTTGTTAAGCCAGCCCAGCATGTTTGCCGGCCAATTAGAGGAAGCAGGTCTTGTGACGTCATTTGATGCCGCGTCATCAGCCGGTTTCCTTAAAGGGACCATGTCCACAATCATTTTGGCAATAGTGCTGTCCGTGTTCTACAACATTGAGGTGCTGCAAACACTGGCAATGAATGCACAAAGGCACAGGGCTGTACCCAGGCTCTCCCACGACTGCCTCCATATTTTTATGGAGGGAGTCACAGCATGCAGAAAGGTCCTCTTCCCTCCCCATGAGCGGAAGAGACCTCCCCAGGAGATCAACACGGCCTGGTTGCACATTGCACAGGAGGACACAAGCAGGGATGTCATCAAGAGGACCTGGCTGCAGTGGCGCAAACCTTTTAATAATCATTAAGAAAGGGAAAATAGAATATGAGAGTAAGCTTGCAGAGAACATAAAAACTGACTGTAAAAGCTTTTATAGATATGTGAAGAGAAAAAGATTGGTGAAGTCAAGCGTAGGTCCCTTGCAGTCAGAATCGGGGGAATTTATAATGGGGAACAAAGAAATGGCTGACCAACTAAATACATATTTTGGTTCTGTCTTCACAAAGGAGGACACAAATAACCTCCCAGAGATGCCGGGGAACATAGGGTCTGATGAAAGGGTGGAACTGAAAGAAATCAGTATTTGTAGGGAAATGGTGTTAGGAAAATTGATGGGACTGAAGGCCGATAAATCCCCAGGGCCTGATAATCTACATCTCAGGGTACTTAAGGAAGTGGCCCTAGAAATAGTAGATGCATTGCTGGTCATCTTCCAGAACTCGACAGACTCTGGAACGGTACCCATGGATTGGCGGGTAGCTAATGTTACCCCACTATTCAAAAAAGGTGGTAGAGAAAAGGCGGGGAATTATAGACCGGTAAGCTTGACATCGGTAGTGGGGAAAATGCTAGAGTCCATTATAAAAGATGTAATAGCAGAGCACTTGGAAAGCAGTGACTGGATCGGACAAAGTCAACATGGATTTACAAAAGGTAAATCATGCTTGACTAATCTACTGGAATTTTTTGAGGATGTAACTGGTAAAATAGATAAGGGAGAACCAGTGGATGTGGTGTATTTGGACTTTCAGAAGGCTTTCGATAAGGTCCCGCATAAGAGATTAGCATGCAAAATTAAGGCACATGGGATTGGGGGCAAGGTATTGACTTGGATAGAGAACTGGTTGGCGGACAGAAAGCAAAGAGTTGGAATAAACGGATCGTTTTCCGAGTGGCAGGCAATGACTAGTGGGGTACCGCAAGGATCGGTCCTAGGACCCCAGCTGTTCACAATATATATTAATGATCTGGACGAGGGAATTGGATGTAATATCTCCAAATTTGCAGACGACACAAAGCTGGGTGGGAGGGTATGCTGTGAGGAGGATGTCGTGAAACTCCAGCACGATTTGGACAGGTTGGGTGATTGGGCAGAAACATGGCAAATGCACTATAATGTGGATAAATGTGAGGTTATCCACTTTGGTAGCAAAAACAGGAAGGCAGATTATTATTTGAAAGGTAATAGTTTGGGAGAAGGGGAAGTGCAAAGAGACCTGGGTGTTCTTGTACACCAGTCGCTGAAGGTAAGCATGCAGGTGCAGCAGGCGGTTAAGAAGGCAAATGGTATGTTGGCCTTCGTAGCAAGAGGGTTCGAGTACAAGAACAAGGATGTCTTGCTACAGTTGTACAGGGCCTTGGTGAGACCACACCTTGAGTATTGTGTGCAGTTTTGGTCACCTTACCTGAGGAAGGACGTTCTTGCCATGGAAGGAGTGCAGCGAAGATTCACCAGGCTGATACCTGGGATGGCAGGAATGACGTATGAGGAGAGATTGGGTCGATTGGGCTTATACTCACTGGAGTTTAGAAGATTGAGAGGGGATCTCATCGAAACCTATAAAATTCTGTCAGGCCTGGACAGACAAGATGCAGGAAGGATGTTTCTGATGGCCGGGGTGTCCAGAACCAGGGGTCATAGTCTAAGGATAAGGGGTAAGCCATTTAGGACTGAGATGAGGAGGAATTTCTTCACCCAGAGAGTGGTGAACCTGTGGAATTCTCTGCCACAGAGGGCGGTGGAGGCCAGTTCATTAAGTATATTCAAGAAAGAGTTGGATATATTTCTTAAGGCTAAAGGGATCAAGGGATATGGGGAGAAGGCAGGGACCGGGTACTGAATTTGGATGATCAGCCATGATCTCATTGGCCTACTCCTGCTGCTATCTTCTATGTATCTATGTATCTATGTAATCTCAGTAGATCACAAAACTTTACTGCAAAGCCACACTCAGCCTCATCCTGCTGTGCCACTCATCACAGCCCCATCACTCTGCCTTCCCTACCCTACTCCCGCACATCCTTACTCATACCTTGCACCTCTATCCATCCCTCTCTATCTACATTATCACTTCCCCATCTCACTAACCACCCCTCACATTCACAAGGATGAGTCCTTGTCCAATCATACCAACTAACAACATACAAAGGTAGGCAGTTGGGTGTTATTGCCAATGTTCATGCAAAGTTTCTGTTAACGTGTTGTCAAACATTGAAATCTTTATTTTCAACACTTTGCCTTCTTGGACAGATTTGTGTGTACCTTTGGAAGTGGCTTACTGAGTTGCAATGAATGGTGAGACATAACGGTACCACCCCCCCCCCACAATGGTGATGAGTGTGAAAGGAATGGCTTGGGCATTGTAGGGGTACTTTATGATGTTGGTGTGGGGTGGTGCCAACCTGGCGCATCATGTGGCAGTCAGGGTGCACAGCGTTAACTAAAGTAAATCTGGCCATGGTGAGGCCATCCCTGGCCTCCCGGGCAGCAATATGGTTGGGTGCTGATGCCCGGTGCAGCATCAGGTGATTGCGGAGAAGGTTGGTGTTGTTATTGGTGCTGCTGGTGTGCCTGGTGATGTTGGTGTTGGGGCTGATCGTGGTGGGATTCTGAGGACCAAGGTGAGATTTTTTCAAGAGCACCGATGCTGATGGAATAGATGGCAGCTGAAGTTGAAATGCCAGAAGCGATCTGTCAATGGTGAGAGAGGTTGCTCTAAGGAAGTGACACTGGATACAGAGTTTGCTCCAAACACTTCAAACCTCCATAAAGCTGAAAAGTTTATTCCAAACCCTGAAGGCTCCATCTTCTAAAATTGGAAATTGAACAGCTGTGAAATGGTAGCTTTTATACCACTTTTGCAGCTGTCAACTATTCACAGCAATGGAGAGTCATTGAGAACCCGACACACTTACCTGACATGAACCCGAAGCACCGGGGACCTCGAAAAAAAAATGGAAAAATCATTAGGACCTGGTAAAATGCTGCTTAAATAACCTTTCAGTAGCTTCACAAGTATCTCATTTGCCTGACCCGCCGCTGAGTGCCGGGTGTGCAAACCGCAGGCAGAGCCGGCACTTGGGAAATTAACAAGGAGGCGGGTTCAGAGTGGACTTCTGCCCTGCTGTCAATCACTGCCATTTGACAGCGGACCCACCTCCGAACCTGCCCTCTGAGCACCGGAAAAACTCAGCCGTATATGTGCTTCATGAAGCCACTTAGCACCACCCTCCCTCCCCCACCCACCAAAAGAGCCTCGTACATACTGTAAAAAAAACATCCTTTCTCCCTTTTTACTCCCTCTCCCCTGCCAGTTTATTTGGGGGTAGTTGAAATCACCAATGATTATGATTCTGCACTTTTTTAAATCATTTCATAGATTCACCTAATTATGTCTCCTTCCACTTCTTTGGTGGTCTGAAGTATACCCCTAATAGTGTGAACCAATTCCTTCCTATCTTTTATCTCAATCCATATGGATTATGTTTCTATCTCTTGGTTAGTTATGTTCTTTCTTGCTCCTGCCATTACGTTTTTTCTGATTAACACAGCTGGCCCACCATCCCTTCGTCCTTTCCTATCTGTTCTAAATATATTGCAGCTTTCAATATTTAACTGCTAATCTTATCCAGTCTGCTGTCATGTTTCCATTACATCCCTATTACATCTATTTCCTCACTTTGACTTATTTCCTCTAATTCCACCCTACATTGCTATACAGGCAAATTAAAATGCTCATAATTTTCATTACTCTTGCTTTATTTTTAACAGGTATTATTGCTTCTTTTAACCTTTTCAGTTCCCTGAGTTTTTATGTTATCTTTATCTCTTTTATACTTTGACCTTTGCTCTCATCTCTTTATCTCCTTATCTTTAGGTTTCTATTATTTCCACCTGAACCCTCTTCCCCTCTACTAGTGTGAAATCTTTTCTACAGTCCTATTTATCTACTTTGGTCCCAGCCTGGTTCAGGAGCAGCCTGTCCCAGCGGTACAGCTCCCTCCTGCACTCTTCTCCCTGTACCTGTATCTCTCTGTGTGGTGTAGCTGCGTTCTGGCATAAACTGTACAGATATCACTCTCCCTCCCTCGTGTGGGAGTGTCTCTATCTCACGCTCTAGCTTAATGACTGAGCCAGTGTGATGCAAGACATTTCCCACAGGTATGGTCATCTGAGACAACTTCACTGTCCACAAACTCCCACATTCTGCAGTCCCGACATACTGCCTCTGCTGCCATTATTTACTTTAGCATTATCAACCGTGGCTCAGTTGGTAGCACTTTTGCCTCTGAGTCAGAAGGTTGTGGGTTCAAGTCCCGCTCCAGAGACTTGGGCCGCTGCTGTGCGTGTAGGCAGTAAAAGTTGCAGAAAATGCAAGCGCTTCGGGAATGCACTGACATCCTGCCTCCTCGTGCCTTTAACGCTGACGGACCCAAATGGCAGAGGCAGGCAACCTAATTAAGCTCATTTAATCCTTGTTGTAAGACCCTTAACAAGGATTTTAACCAGACCTTTTGATTTTCACTTGGTGGCCACAGGAATCACGCAGCTCGGGAACCACGTCTGTCATCCTAAGGCGAAAGCTCAGTGGCCATTGAGCAAGGTCATTAATGCAGAGCATGGAAATCCAAATAAATACTCCCACATTCACCTCATTACTTGCCTAAGGGAAAGGCTCTTGCTGACTCCATTTTGAGCACAAATTTAAGTGTCCAGAGTTTGCAAGTCTTTTCTGAAACCTCAGAATTCACTCTCATCACATTTCTAGTAACTATCACAACATTGATAGATTGCTCCTCTGATCTCTACTTGACCTGCTATCTATTAAATCAGCTTGGGTGCCGCTTATACTGTCTCACCTTGGTTCTTACATTCGGACTAGGATGAGCCCTATCACCAGCAGCAACAGGCATACCAGCAGCAGCAGCAACAACACCACCAACCTTCTCCTCAACGACCTGATGCTCCGCAGGATAGAGGGCATCAGCACAGGGCTACACTGTGCCGGAGGCGATACCCACAACACAGGGTATACAGGCAGAGGATGAGCTTCCTCAACATGACTGAGCAGCAGTGCCAAAGGAGGCTCAGGCTATTGAGGTCATTGCAGACATTTATAGCTTGCTGGAACAAGATCTGCAGCCCAGAGGACCTGGTGGACAAGCCTTACCAGTGGCTGTTACAGTCACCAGCGCCCTTAACTTCTTCACCTCAGGCTCCTTCCAGGGATCTGCAGCAAATATTTGCGACATCTCGCAGTTGGCTGCCCACAGATGCATCACACAGGTCACCGATGCCATGTTTAACAAGTCAGCCAATGATATGAACTGTGCCACTGATGAAGCCAGTATTACTGAGCCGGCGCTCAGCTTTGCCACTCTGGCTAGCTTCCCACGGGTGCAGGGCGTTATCAACTGCACATATGTGGCCATCAGGGCACCCCCACATCAACCAGGAGTGTTTGTGAACCACAAGGACTTCCGCTCCCTCAATGTGCAGCTGGTCTGCAACCATAGGAAGATCATCATGCATGTGTGGGCCAGCTTCCCTGGCAGCTGTCATGACTCTTTCGTCCTGCATCAGTCACCCTTCCTCAGCTCTTCACACCACCAAACACAGTTACTGGATGGCTACTTGGACACAAGGCCTATCCACTAAAGATGTGGCTCATGACACCCTTGAGGAGGCCAAGCAATGAGGCCGAGAAGCATTATAATGAAAGCCACATGTCCACCAGATGTGTCATAAAGCAAACGATAGGGATGCTAAAGATGCACTTCGGATGCCTTGACAGATCCGGAGAAGCCTTCAGTACGCACCAGCCAGGGTCCCCAGAATCGTCATTGTCTGCTGCACGCTGCATAACATAGCGTAGCAATGAGGATTAGGACAGCATAAGGAGCAAGGCGCAGGTCGCACAGCTTCTTCAGAGGAGGAGGATGAGGAGGAGGAGCATCAGCTGGAAGACGAGGAGGAGGAACAGGAGGAATCTGAGGTCTAGATGGCACCAGCACCGGATCGCGTTGTTGCCCGGGAGCCCAGGGACGGCCTCATCATGGCTGGAATTACTTAACTTCCTTCATTGCACACATATGGCTGCCACATGCTATGCCAAGTTCTGGCCCCCCTCCCCCACCCCACCCCAACAACACCATAAAGCATCCCTACAATGAACAAGCCATTCCTTTCACACTGACCCCCATTGCTGGAGGTAACGTTATATCTCACCATTCACTCCAATTCACAAAGCCACTTCAAAGTAGCAAACAAAAATGGGCATGACTGTAAAGTGGTGAAAATGAATACTTTGATAAGAGTGATAACAGTAACGGAACCTTAACAATAACACTTCTTTATACACCCATGTGCTTACCCTTGTGCATTTACTTCTGTGTCATTTTTCTTTTACACGTGCTTCTACGAGATGCACTCCCTGTGGCTTCAGCAGAGGTAGAGGTAGGCTGTTCACTCCCCTGCTGCGAATGCTTTGACACTTTTGACAGACGTCCTCTGGGTTTTGGAGCCTGTGAAGGCCCCACCAAAGTCTGCTCCTCCTGCGACTGTGCAGTGACAGACTCGGCCATTGCGATCCGAGGAAGCATCTGGGGCTCTGACTGAGGAGGGTGGCGGGGGGTGGGGGTGGCAACGGGGAAGAGGTGGGAGCACTTTGAGAAGAGCCCACACTCCCATGGCCCCTCTCACCACCACCCCTCTCATGGGCCACCCTGCTAGCAAGGAGCTGGAGAGCACCTTGCTGCACAGCAGTGGGACCGTGAGGACCCAAGTCTACATTTACATCCTAGAGAGGAGGTCTATGAGCCTCTACCATTTGTTCTCCATAGATAGCATGTGCTCATGTGAGTGGTGCATTAGCTGCTCCATGCAGATCGCCATCCTTTCCATGGAAGAGCACTTCATCACCATCGCCTGCGACTTGGTGGTGCTCATGTTGGAGATGGACTCCTCCATTCTCTGCACATTTGCGGATATAACGGCTGCAAAACCTGCCAGAGCCTCCTGCATTTCTTGCTGCCCCTCCAGGATCACCCTCTTTCTCGATGGTCCCGGAGGCTCAGCGTCTGCATGCAGCTGAGCAGAGCTCGGAGCATCCTGTGCCCTCTGGCGAGGAGTCTCCGCTGCTGTTCCTGTCAACACCATCTGCTCTTGTTCACTTGTGAAGTGTGAGACACCAGGTGACAACACTATTCTATCTCGCAAAGGACCCACCAAGATGTGCGTAACTGTGCTGGTGCTGGGCACGCTTGGGTCTGCTGACGGTGCACCCTCAGAGGCTGGAGGCTCCTCTGAGGAATTGTCTTCCTCCTCCAGCTCTCCAGCTGGACAGTGGGGGGGTGGGGGGGGGGGCTCTTGATGGACCTGTGCAAGAGTAAAGAGATGATTTAGAAATGTTATATTAAGAATAGCTAACAATACCATTATGCACATGATGAACATACACTGGCTGCTGACATCAGTCACCATATGAGTGACTGCTGTATGTCATGAGGCTGTATGAGATGTAATTCTATCACCATGTTGCTGAGATGTCCCCCTTGCTCCATCTCCCACCACCAGCAGCTCTGCAACTCTTGAGACCTCCAGGTCCAATTCTGTTACATCCGTGTATAATAAGAAACGGACTGCGGAGAATGGTACAACAGGTGTTTACTCAACGTGGTTCAAACTACAACTGAACTGTACAGATCACTACTCAGCGTTATATACAGGTGTGGTCACTGCCGGTACTACAGTATACATGAGCTGTACAAAGTAGTTCCCCGCTTAAAGGTACATACATTACAATTCCTCCCCTTTTAGATTAACAGTACCATAACACTCATTTAGCAATTAAATATCAAACTAATTACAATTAACACTTTTAACATGCAACATTAGCTGAAAATAGTCTATTTATAAATTCAGTCGTTGGGGAGGCTTCCTGATCCTTTCTGGATAGCGCCTTTCCCGAGTGTCTTGCTCTTGGTGCGGAGGCGATTCTGGCCCCCTGTCGTCGGTTGGTTCATCAGCTTCCGATGCTACTGTTTCTGGGGTAGATGCTACCTGTACGTCGGGTTCATCACCAGGTACGTATGGGCGAGGCATGGGGTTGACTTGTTCCTGTGACTGTAGGATCTGGTCAGCATGGCGTCTCACGATGCTCTCCCCAACGTCCACTGTGTACATTAGTGGGCCCTGCCGTGTGCATATCGTTCCTGGCTGCCATTTTTCTGTTCGATAGTCGCGGGCCAAGACTGGTTGCCCTACATTGAAGCTCCTTGTTGGCTTCTCATGGATGTGCTGGAATTGCTTACTCTCAACATCTCTTCGTACGTTTGGTCTGAGCAAATCCAGGCGAGATCTTAACCTTCGGTTAAAGAACATCATGGCTGGGGCCTGGTTGGTGACTGCATGTGTCGCATTCCGGTAGGCGAACAGGAAATTGTCCACCTTGTGCTGCAGTGGAATGTTGTCATTGTACATAGCCTTTATTGCCTTCTTAAAGGTTTGTACGAACCTCTCAGCCAATCCATTTGTGGCTGGATGATATGGGGCGGATGTGTAATGCCTTACCCCATTCTTTTTCAAGAACCTCCGGAACTCTTCGGACGCAAACTGTGGTCCGTTGTCGGAGCAAATCTGTTCTGGCAAGCCATTCCTGGCAAAAATGGTCCGTAGGACTGCAATTATTTTCTCCGTGGTGGTGGAGGACATTTTGATGACCTCAGGCCATTTCGAGTGCGCATCCACGGCTATTAAAAACATTGAGTCCATGAATGGACCAGCAAAATCAATATGCACCCGTTGCCATGGAGATGAGGGCCACTCCCATGGGTGTAGAGGGGCCTGTGGTGGTGCATTTTGGACTTTCTGGCATCCTGAGCAGCTCTTGCTCAGGTCCTCGATTTGTTTATCGATTCCTGGCCACCACACATAAGCCCTGGCTAGGCTTTTCATTTTTACCCCTCCCAGATGACCCTCATGAAGCTCATTGAGCACTCTATCCCTTAACTTGGGTGGAATTACCACTCGGGATCCACACATCAAGGTCCCCCGACACACTGACAGCTGTTCTCTCCTTGTCGAGAATGCTGGCAACAGTGAGTTGCCATGTGCTGGCCGACCCTTCACCGTCAAATCATATACCCGAGACAGTGTCGGGTCATTTCGGGTTTCCTTTTCGATACAAGCGTTGGTTACCGGTAGGTATTCAACTTTAGTGGAATGGAATATTGCGACAGGATCCACTGCTGGTGCTTCCTCCGCAGTAGGCAGTGGCAGGCGTGATAGCCCATCAGCATTTCCATGCTGTTTCGTGCCCTTATATTCAATCTCATAGTGGTGCGCCCTAGAAAAAGTGACCATCTTTGTAGTCGTTGCGCAGTCATCACTGGAACGCCCTTCTTCGGAATAAAAATGGAGACAAGAGGCTGGTGATCAGTCAGCAAGGTGAATTTCTGCCCGTGCAGATAGTGATTGAACTTTTCTACTCCCCACACTAGGCTGAGGGCCTTCCTGTCAATCTGGGCGTAGTTACGCTCGGCTGAGGTTAGTGATCGTGACGCAAAGGCTATTGGCCTCTCTGAGCCGTCCGAGAATTTGTGCGAAAGCACCGCTCCAATGCCGTAGGGTGACGCATCACATGCCAACCGAATTGGTAATGCTGGGTTGTAATGGGCCAATACCTCTTTCGATGTGATTAGTGTTTTGCTCTTCTGGAAAGCTTGTCTACATTCGTCACTCCACTTCCATGGCACCCCAGTTTGCAGTAAGGTCTTCAGTGGGTGTAGTATTGTCGACAAATTTGGCAAGAACTTATGGTAGTAGTTTACCAGCCCGAGGAACGACCTCAGTTGTGACACATTTTCCGGTGCTGGAGCCTTGACTACTGCCTCAATCTTCTCTGGGGAATTATGTAACCCCTCTTTATCGATAACGTGGCCACAATACGAGATCTGTTTTCTAAAAAACTCGCATTTGGGGCAGTTAGCTCAGAGCCCATATTCCTGCAATCTAGTGAGCACCTGCTCCAGGTTGGCAAGGTGATCACTGTCATTTTCGCCCGTGACCAGGATGTCGTCCAAATAACACTGGGTCCCTGGGATCCCTTGCAGGACTTGTTCCATTGCCCTCTGCCAAATAGCTGGAGCTGATGCTACCCCGAATACCAGCCGGTTGTATTGGCAGAGACCTTTATGGGTGTTGATTGTGAGGTATTTTTTTGATGCTTCTTCTACCTCCATTTGCAGATACGCCTGGGCCAGATCAATCTTAGTGAAGCGTTTCCCTCCAGATAGCGAGGCGAAAATATCTTCAATCCGCGGAAGTGGATATTGTACGGTGTGAAGGACCGGGTTCACTGTTACCTTAAAGTCCCCACAGATACGAACCTTCCTTGGTTCCCCAGGCATGCTGCTCAACGACTTTTTCACCACAGGGACGATGGGTGTAGCCCACTCGCTCCAGTCTACCGTGGACAGTACACCTGAACGTTCCAGACTCTCCAGCTCTGCTTCGACGGCTGGGCGGATCGCATAAGGTACCGGTCTGGCCTTAAAAAATTTTGGGCTTGCGTTTTCTTCAATTTTATTCGTCGCTGTCATGCCTTTTAGTGTTCTGAGTCCTTGCTGGAACACTTCTTTCGCGTCAGTTAGGATCTTTGACAGTCGCCCAGGTGTGATGTCGTCATCCTTTTTGTCAGCCACAGTCAGTGCCTGTGTGGAATGCCAATCCAGTTGTATTTTCCGGATCCAATCACATCCCAGTAATGGTGGTCCTCCATCTTGCAATACATACAGGTCTAGTTTTGGTGTTTCCTTACCGTTATATATAACGGTCACTCTTATTTTTCCTTTGGGGTAGACTTTTTGCCCCGTGTACGTCTTCAAAATAATTTTTGTGTCTCTCAAGGGTATGTGTGAGAATAGCCGCTCGTAGTCCCGTCGGTTTATGACTGTTAGGGCTGATTCTGTGTCCAATTCCATCTTTACCTGGACTCCTGCTATCTTGAGAGTGACCCAAATGGTTCGGTGATCCTCCGTTGTGATCACATTATGTAGTTTCAGACAACTCAGTTCCCTGCTTTCGGAGTCATTATCACTCTTTTGTTCGTCTGAACTATTCTCCGTTATCTTATGTACCTTCTTGTACTTCCCTTTCGTCGGTTTCTTATTGCTGGTTTTCTTTCCCGACCTGCAGACTCATGCTATGTGTCCTACTTTTCCACACTGTCTGCACACTTTGTCTTTGAACCAGCAATCATTCTGGTCGTGTGTTGTTCTGCCGCAGCGATAGCACTTCTCTGTTCCATATGACATTTCGTTTGTGCCATATTCTTGCGGTCTCTGTTGTATCTCTGCAGCGCCCCGTGCTGCTGTTTCATACGATACCGCAATGCTGAAAGCCTTTTCCAGCGTAAGGTCCTTTTCAGATAAAAGCCGTTTCTGGGTTCCTTCACTTTGAAGCCCACACACAAACTTGTCCCTTAAGGTATCTGCCAGTCCCGCTCCAAACTGGCAGTGTTTCGATAGTTTGCGCAGTTCTGTTAAATAATCAGCATTGCTTTCATCCTTATGCTGGTTCCGTTTGTGAAACTTGAATCTTTCTGCTATCAGCAGCGGTGTGGGGTTTAAATGTTCCTTTAGTATCGTTACTATGTCTTCAAAACTCTTTTCCATTGGCTTCGTTGGGGTTACTAGATTTCGTAATAAACCATACGTCTTTGCACCCATTAAATTTAACAATACCGACGCTTTCTTGTCATCTGACACCTCATTTGCCTTGCAGTACACCTCTATTCGTTTGACATATGTAGTCCAATCTTTGACTTCATTGTCAAATGTGGTGATACTGCCACTCTTCGGCATTTTGGGTGTGGTTTAAAATGGCATCTCCCAATGGCTTAAAATGGCGTCTCCCGCGCTTTCCTTCCTCCCCCGCTGCTGCCGACGCCGCTCCTGGTGGTCCTCGTGGCAATGGCGGCGCCTCACGGATTTCCGCGCGTCTCTCTCTCCCTCTCTCCGACGCTGCTCGGCCCCTGAACACCGGCTGCGCCCTGTGTGCTCTGCCCTCTCTCTCTCTCCCCGTCGATGCTGCTCGGCCCTTTGCTGTGCCGCTCGGTCGGCTCTAGCCCGCCACCGTCTGGGAAGGGTCTGCGCACTCCCTGTTGACAGCCCGTTTCGCTGGACCACCTCGACTGCAAAGCCAAGCCTGGCTCTCGACAGCCTCCCCCGCAATTCTTGAGTCTCTGCTGGATGACTGGGCGGTTGCCCGTGGTCGACGCCCGAGTCTCTGGCCTTGACCTCGAATCCACTGATCTCCAGGAACGAATCCCCGGGAGGTGATGCAGAGTTGCAGGTAGGTTTGAACCTGCCTCGTCGCCAATGTTACGTCCGTGTATAATAAGAAATGGACTGCGGAGAACGGTACAACAGATGTTTACTCAACGTGGTTCAAACTGCAACTGAACTGTACAGATCACTACTCAGCGTTATATACAGGTGTGGTCACTGCGGGTACTACTGTATACATGAGCTGTACAAAGTAGTTCCCCCCTTAAAGGTACATACATTACAACCTCCTCTGCTGCATTTGAGGTACTGAAGGATGGAGGGCCACCAGCAGTTCTCTCCCTTTCCCTGTTGTTGTGGCTGTCTTCTCCTGCAAGCAGGGAAAGAAGAGAAGTTTGAGTGAGAGTGATGGAATGAGTGTAAGGAATGTGTGGGTTACATCTGTAGAGGATGACTATGAGAAAATGTGGTGCCAATGCCAAATGGCCTCTTTCTGTGTTCAGTTGGTATGATTATATTAGGATAAGGGTGCGTGTGAGGGGTGCTTAGTCAGATGGGGATGTGAGTATGTACATAGCGAGAGAGGGATGGGTGGACCTGGCAGGTATGTTGGTGTGAGGAATGATGTGCAGGAGTAGGCTTGGGAAGGCAGAGTGATGGGGGACAGGCACAGCAGGATGAAGATGAGTGCGGCATTGTACTCACCTTCCCTGATCTCATGAGGTAATTGAAGCGCTTCCTCCAGGTCCGCCTTAAAACATCCCTGCTGTTGACCTCCTCAGCAATTTGGAGCCAGACTCTTTTGGTCTCTTGGGGAGGTCTCTTCTGCCCATCAGCAGGAAAGAGGACCTCCCTGCATGCCCTGACTCCCTCCACAAGAATATGTAGCGATTCATCGGACAAGCCAGGCGCAGCCCTCTGTCTTTGTGAAGTCATTTTTCTATTTCTCCACAAGAACCAACTCCTCTCCAATCCTCCTTCCACACTCCTACATGAACCTTCAAACGTGATGTGGCCAAGGCTGCTTTAAATATCCCTGCTGGAAATGAGTCATCGATGACTTCATCAGAACTGTACCATTTAATAGGGCCGGGAAACGCGCATGTCTGCCTTAATAGGGGCCATTACGCTAAAGTCGCTCTGAAGAGCGGGCTGATCAATACATTGCGGTACCGGCCCGCTATGCGGCCCCCTTGCACCTGACCCAACTTGGTAGGGAAAATTCCGGCCGCGAGCACAAAAAACTATGCTGACACGCCAGTGCAGTACTGAGGGAGTACTGCAGTGTCGGAGCGGCTGTCTTTCAGATGAGACGTTAAACCGAGGCCACATCTGCTCTCTCTGGTGGCTGTAAAAGATCCCATGGCATTATTTCAAAGAAGAGCAGGGGAGTTATCCCTGATGTCCTGGCCAATATTGATCCTTTACTCAACATCCCTAAAACAGATAATCTGTTCATTATCACATTGCTGTTGGTGGGAGCTTACTGTGCATAAATTAGCTACTGAATTTCCTACATTACAACAGTGACTATACTTCAAAATACTTCATTGGCTGTAAAGCACTTTGTGACGTCCTGAGGTCGTGAAAGGCTCTATATAAATGCAAGCCTTTCTTTTTTTATATATTTATTTATGGTATAGCAGTTATTTATTTATGTATTTCTAGTGCTAACTGATTTGCCTTTAATACTAAATTATGATTAGATGGATTTAATTTGATTTCTTTTAGTTACTTCAGTTGCCTAATTTAACTACTGTAGCTGGAGATTATTACATACAGAATCTCGTGCAGCTACTGGGCTTTCAAGGGTTGTAGCTGCTTCAACACGAGGATAAGGAATTAATGGGTGAATAGTGTACACGAGAAGGACAACATCTGGATGACCACCACCATACTCAACAATTCGTCCATTAGTGACCTTATTTTAAATGTACAGTAGCATTGTAGCTGAGGTGTGTAACTCTCAGGTGTCAGCCTTGGCTCAGTGGTACAACTCTTGCCTCTGTGTCAGAAGGTTGTGGGTTCAAGTCCCACTCCAAGAGACTTCAGTACATAATCTAGACTGACATTTCAGAGCAGTATTGAAGGAGGACTGCACTGCTGGAGGTGCTGTCTTTCAGATAAGATACTAAACCAATATCTCTGTCCTCTCAGGTGGATGCAAAAAATCCCATGGCACTATCCAAGGAAGCGCAGTGGCGTTCACCCAGTGTCTTGGCCAACATTTCCCCTTCAACCAACATCACTGAAAACAGATTATTTGGTCATTTACCTCATTGCTGTTTACATCCATTATAAAAGACTAGCTGGAGTACCCAGCGTTGCCGAGGGAACTGAAGAACCCGCTGCCATGTTTATAAAACTGTTGGGATTGAAGAACTCTTGCTAAGCACCCAGGAGGTGGTTCTTTAACTTCGTTTTTTGTTAATGGGGATCGACAGTAGCCATATACTCCAGGTTTTACAGTTTTCCTTCTATGTGAATTTGGAGGTAGCAAGCAGAATTATAATTTTGCAATGTTATCATTGACATTAATGAGAGAGAGAGGGGGGGAAGGAGAGAGAGAGAGGGGGAAGGAGAGAGAGAGAGAGAGGGGGGAAGGAGAGAGAGAGAGATGGGGGAAGGAGAGAGAGGGGGGAAGGAGAGAGAGAGAGAGAGAAAGAGGGGGGAAGGAGAGAGAGAGAGAGAGGGGGGGAAGGAGAGAGAGAGAGAGAGAGAGGGGGGAAGGAGAGAGAAAGAGAGGGGGAAGGAGAGAGAGGGGGGAAGGAGAGAGAGGGAGGGGGGAAGGAGAGAGAGAGGGGGTAAGGAGAGAGAGAGAGAGAGGGGGGAAGGAGAGAGAGAGAGAGGGGGAAGGAGAGAGATGAGAGAGAGAGGGGGGAAGGAGAAAGAAAGAGGGGGAAGGAGAGAGAGAGAGAGGAGGGGAAGGAGAGAGAGAGAGGGGGGAAGGAGAGAGAGAGAGAGAGAGAGGGGGGAAGGAGAGAGAGAGAGAGAGAGGGGGGTGAAGGAGAGAGCGAGAGAGAGAGGGGGGAAGGAGAGAGAGAGAGAGAGAGGGGGGGAAGGAGAGAGAGAGAGAGGGGGGGAAGGAGAGAGAGAGAGGGGGGAAGGAGAGAGAGAGAGAGAGGGGGGGAAGGAGAGAGAAAGAGAGAGAGGGGGGAAGGAGAGAGAGAGAGAGAGTGGGGGGAAGGAGAGAGAGAGAGAGAATGGGGAAGGAGAGAGAGAGAGAGAGAGGGGGGAAGGAGAGAGAGAGAGAGAGAGGGGGAGAAGGAGAGAGAGAGAGAGCGAGGGGGGAAGGAGAGAGAGAGAGAGGGGGGAAGGAGAGAGAGAGAGAGAGAGAGGGGGAAGGACAGAGAAAGAGAGGGGGGAAGGAGAGAGAGAGAGAGAAGGAGAGAGGGAAGGGGAGGGAGAGAGAGAGAGGAGAGAGAGAGAGGGGGAAGGAGAGAGAGAGGGTGAAGGAGAGAGAGAGATAGAGGGAAGGAGAGAGGGGGGAAGGAGAGAGAGCGAGAGGGGGAAGGAGAGAGGGAGGGAGGGGGAAGGAGAGAGAGAGAGAAGGAAGGAGAGAGAGAGAGAGAGAGAGAGGGAATGAGAGAGAGAGAGAGGGGGAAGGAGAGAGAGAGGGGGAAGGAGAGAGAGCGAGAGAGGGATGGAGAGAGAGAGAGGGGGAAGGAGAAAGAGAGGGAGTGAAGGAGAGAGAGAGAGAGGGAAGGAGAGAGAGAGAGAGGGGGAAGGAGAGAGAGAGAGGGAGAAGGAGAGAGAGAGAGGGGGGAAGGAGAGAGAGAGAGGGGGGGAAGGAGAGAGAGAGGGGGAAGGAGAGAGAGAGAGGGGGGAAGGAGAGAGAGAGAGAGGGGGAAGGAGAGAGAGAGAGGGGGAAGGAGAGAGAGAGAGAGGGCAGGAGAGAGAGAGAGGGAATGAGAGAGAGAGAGAGAGAGGGGGAAGGAGAGAGAGAGAGGGGGAAGGAGAGAGAGCGAGAGGGGGAAGGAGAGAGAGAGGGAGGAGGAAGGAGAGAGAGAGGGTTAAAGAGAGAGAGAGAGAGGGGGGGAAGGAGAGAGAGAGAGAGGGGGAAGGAGAGAGAGAGAGGGGGAAGGAGAGAGAGAGAGGGGGGAAGGAGAGAGAGAGAGAGGGGGAAGGAGAGAGAGAGGGGGAAGGAGAGAGAGAGAGAGGGGGAAGGAGAGAGAGAGAGAGGGAAGGAGAGAGAGAGAGAGAGGGGGAAGGAGAGAGAGAGAGAGGGCAGGAGAGAGAGAGAGGGAATGAGAGAGAGAGAGAGGGGGGGAAGGAGAGAGAGAGAGGGGGAAGGAGAGAGAGCGAGAGGGGGAAGGAGAGAGAGAGGGAGGAGGAAGGAGAGAGAGAGGGTAAAGGAGAGAGAGAGAGAGAGGGGGAAGGAGAGAGAGAGAGAGGGGGAAGGAGAGAGAGAGAGAGGGAAGGAGAGAGAGAGAGAGAGAGGGAATGAGAGAGTGAGAGAGAGAGGGGGAAGGAGAGAGAGAGAGGGGGAAGGAGAGAGAGAGAGAGAGGGAAGGAGAGAGCGAGAGAGGGAAGGAGAGAGCGCGGAGACTCGACGAAGGCCGCACGGGGCCGCATTGGGAACCGAAGCGCGGAGACTCGGCGAAGGCCGCACGGGGCCGCATCGGGAACCGAAGCGCGGAGACTCGGCGAAGGCCGCACGGGGCCGCATCGGGAACCGAGGCGAGGTGACTCGGCGAAGGCCGCACGGGGCCGCATCGGGAACCGAGGCGAGGTGACTCGGCGAAGGCCGCACGGGGCCGCATCGGGAACCGAGGCGAGGTGACTCGGCGAAGGCCGCACGGGGCCGCATCGGGAACCGAGGCGAGGTGACTCGGCGAAGGCCGCACAGGGCCGCATCGGGAACCGAGGCGAGGTGACTAGGCGAAGGCCGCACGGGGCCGCATCGGGAACCGAGGCGAGGTGACTCGGCGAAGGCCGCACGGGGACGCAGCGGCAGCCGAGGCGAGGTGACTCGGGAGGACCGCAGCGGCAGTCGGAGCGGCGACTCAACAACGGCCGCACGGGGCCGCAGCGGCAGTCGGAGCGGCGACTCCAGAGCGGCGGCTGGAACACAGGACCGTGGAGGAGCCAGACCGAGACAGAGGCCTGGAGACCGCTGAGGAAGAGGGGTGCAGCCCGAGGGCACCGTGAGGCAGCGGCTCCCAGGCGCAGACAGTGAGTACGGGTCCTGGGGAGCGAGCCTGAAGCCAGGGAAAGACCCGAGGAGCCGGGCCAAAACAGAGGCCCAGAGACCCCTGAGAGGGAGGGGAGCAGCCGGGAGACACCGGGAATCAGCAAATCCCAGACACAGACCAGGACAGTGAGTATGGGGCCTGGGGAGGGCCTGGAGAGCAAGCGAGTCCGGGGACTGGGAAAGATCGCGAGCAGGGAGAGGGAAACACCAAACCCGGGGCCCCAGAAAAGCTTATTCTAAGATCAACAATACTTTCTACCTCTACACTACCAATAATGAGTGAATCAGAGGAGCCACAGCAGCTCCCGAGGGACACTGAGAGCAACCTCTTCCAGATTCCCCCCAACACCAGAAAAAATGCTATAAAATCGATCAAGCATGAGCAGCTGAGAGAAAAACCAGAAACTCTTTTTGCTGATCGGTACGGCACTGGGAAAAAATGTAACCTCATTTTTTACTCAGATCAGCCAGCGGTTTGGATCACAGCAATAAAATCACACTATACCAGGGTTAAGCAGGAAAAAACCGCTAATGGGTCCAAAATGAAAATTAATAAACCAGGAGACAGGGCAACCACGACTGTCAACATGTACAATAACGGAACAATATTAGTGCAAGGCAACCTCGACAACTTTGAAACGGCCTTCACGACACTGAAAGAAATAACTGAGAGGGGAAGGAACAGCCCCAGAGTGGCTAACAGGGGAAAAGCGACCCGCACTCCCCCCACCATTGACAACTCACCAGGAGTAAATCAGCCTGGTCAGGAGGTGAACGAGCCACACAGTTCTAACCAGACACTAACCCCGGGGACCCACAGCCACATGATACAACTGACTAACCCCAGCGTAATTACCAGGGAGGAAGCCACACATAGTCCCCCTACCAATTCCAGCTCACCAAGAGAAGAGCAGCCTAGCCAGGAAGTGAGTGAGCCTTCCAGGGCCGACCAGACACATACCCCGGGATCACACAGCCAGATACAACTAAAGGATAAATTTAATCAGTTAGAGACAGAGATGGTTAAACTTAGAGAGGAGGTCCTTAAAATGAAACACGAACAAAAGCAAGAGAGGGAGAGATACAGGAGAGAGCTGAATCTACTTGAGAATCAGGTGAATCTACTTGGGAATCGGGTGAAAGAGCTGCAGGAAAACAAAGAGAGCCAGAGAGGAGAGATAACACCATTAGACCAGCAGCCAGAGGCTAGAGATAAGACAATACAGAGCCCGACTGAACAGCTGCACTCCCACACTGAACAACAGTAGCAGACATACAATACAAGGGGTGCCACACAGACTGACCAGCATACTGAAGCTCAGTCTTCCCCCACCACCGTGGAACCACAAGCGAGCCGCTCACAAGAGGAGCGCACACACCAGACACGACCACCCCAGCCCAACACACACGCTATGAGTCCAGGCGAAAGCCACCAGACAGTAAACACAAACAAGGCTGACATCGTAATACTCATAGACTCAAATGGGAAATTTCTATGGGAGAAAAAGCTCTTCCCTAGAAGTAAAGTAGAAAAGATCTGGTGCCCAACAACAGACAGAGCCATGGAATGGCTGACCAAAACCCGATTAGGCTCCCCCCAACACATAATAATACACACGGCACAAATGACCTAAAGGCCCAGCAGAAAGAGGTAGCAACAGCGCTCAGAGCAGTGATTAGGAAGGCAAGCAATACATTTCCAAACACTAGAATCACTGTTTCCACAATATTGCCGAGAGCAGACTTTAACAGCAACACAATTCATGAGATAAATGCTAGCATAGCAAGAGACTGTGAATCAAAACACAACGTGCACCTGGCCCAACACCCCACCCTCGATGAGGAATGTCTTTACGACCGCGTCCACATCCATAGGAAACGAATATCGATCTTTGCTAAAGCCCTGAAGGACATCGCTTTTAACCGGGTCCATACCCAGACTCCAAGAGGACCCCCCCCCGACCACCAGAGATCAGCGGGGTACATACCAGGACCACTACAGAGACCACCACCACACCAACCGGGACCAGAGAGGATCCCCATGCACAACAACAATATCAGACCGGCAGCACTCCTGTCCCACAAGGGAACAGGACCGCTCCCAGCCAGACAGAGGGAGAGATGCACAGGACGTACGCAATACCTCAGACAGAGACAATCCATTAAGAGACAATAAGCAGACGCGCAGCAGCATCTACTTCCGCCTTATGGATCAGAAAATGAAAAAATATCAAGGACTAATTAATAGAAAGAACTGTAACCAAGTAGTATTAGCATTTATAGACAACTGAGATGACCTTTTTTTCCCCACATTTAGACACGACAAACACATATCATTCTTTAACATATCATAGTAAAAGATCAAACTTAACATGAAATCCTTATATATTTCGACCTGGAATATCCAAGGTCTACGCTCTTCGGTGCTCGACGTGAAGAGTAGGACCCCAGAGTTCATAGATGAAACTAAAGATCTAGATATTATCATTTTACAGGAAACTTGGTATAAAGGAAAAGGACACACTGGCCGTCCCCAAGGGTACACAGAGCTGGTGGTCCCCTCCAATAAATTACCAGGAGTAACCCAAGGCAGAGACTCTGGAGGCATACTGATTTGGTTTAAAACAGAGCTTAAGAATTACATCAAATTTATAAAAAAGGGCAAAAACCACATGTGGCTCAAAATTGAGAGGGAGGTTATCTCTAACACCCAAGATGTTTTCATTTGCGCACTCTATATCCCCCCAATAGAATCCCCGTACTTTAAAGATGACACCTTCTCCAACATTGAGGGGGAAATTATCCAATACCAGGCCCAGGGGAACGTGTTGATCTGTGGTGACCTCAATTCAAGAACTGGCAAAGAACCAGACTTCACCAATAATCAGGGAAACAATTACATATTCGGGAATAACCACTTCGATATCCCTTCCCTTCCATACAGGCATAACTGCGACAAGCAGACAAATACCAACGGAAAACAGCTCCTGCAGCTCTGTCGAAGCCTGGGTCTGTACATTGTCAATGGTAGGTTCATAGGAGACCTCCTAGGAAGATCGATCTATTGCTCACCTCTTGGCTGCAGCACCGTAGACTATATGATTATGGATTTGGACCCATCCTCTTTCAGAGCATTCACAGTCAAACCACAAACAACACTGTCAGATCACAGTCAAATTACTATGTATCTTAAAAAGACAGAAACAAACAACACAGAAACACAACCCAGTAAACTGTACAACACCAAAAAATCGTACAGATGGGCCAAAAACGACATGGAAAAATACCAGAAAGCAATTAGCAATGAATCAACTCAAGCTCTCTTGGACACCTTTCTGGATAACATATACACTCACAATAAAGAAGGCGTAAACCGGGCAGTGAATAACCTAAACAATATTTTTGATAATTTGGCAACAAGGTCAAACTTGAAAGCTCGCAAGAACAAACCCAAAACAAAAAACTATGAAAAATGGTTTGACCCAGATTGCCATAACATGAGGAAAAAACTTGGAAAAATATCAAACCAAAAACACAGACATCCAGAAAACGATGAATTACGCCTTATTTATTGTCAGACACTAACACAATACAGAAACACACTCAGAACCAAAAAAGAGCAATATATTAAGAATACACTCAGCTCCATTGAGGAATCCATTGATTCCAACTGTTTCTGGGACAACTGGAATACATTACACAAAAAACAACACGACGAATTGGCCATTCAAAATGGAGACACATGGGAAAACCACTTTGAAAAATTATACCAGAAAAACACATTAAGGCCAGAGCAACACCAAATATGCAAAAAACTGGAAAAGCTGGAAATGGCCATAAAAGATAACCAAAACCCACTAGACTCCATAATAACAGAAAAAGAACTTTTTGAAAAACTCAAGGACCTGCGACCAGGAAAAGCTTGTGGGGCAGACGGCATACTAAGCGAGATGATTAAACACACAGACGATAAAATGAAACTGGCTATCCGAAAACTCTTCAACTTGGTTCTGAGTGTCGGTTACTTCCCTGATATCTGGAACAAAGGACTCATAACGCCCATATACAAAAGTGGGGACAAAGTCGACCCAAATAACTATCGAGGCATCTGTGTAAACAGTAAGCTGGGGAAGGTATTCTGTAGCATCATAAACAAAAGACTTATAAACTTCCTTGAGGAGCACAATGTCTTGAGTAAAAGCCAAATTGGATTCCTGCCAAACTATAGAACATCAGATCATATCTTCACCCTACAGACCCTAATTGACAAACACGCTCATCAAAACAAAAGCAAAATCTACGCATGCTTTATAGATTTCCAGAAGGCTTTCGACTCCATCTGGCATGACGGTCTATTCCTGAAACTTATCGAAAGCGGGGTAGGGGGAAAAACATATGATGTAATTAAATCAATGTATACAAACAACAAATGTGCAGTTAAAATTGGAGACAAACAAACAAAATACTTCCCACAGGGGCGGGGGGGGGGGGGGTGGTGACGCAGGGCTCACCAATCTCACCGACACTCTTTAATATTTACATAAATGAATTGGCAAAACTACTTGAACAATCTACAGCACCCGGCCTCACCCTATATGAATCCAAGGTTAAATTCCTCCTCTATGCAGACGACCTGGTTCTGCTGTCACCAACTAAGGAGGGTCTACAGCAGAACCTGGATCTGCTGGAGTCGTACTGCCAGACTTGGGCCCTGACAATAAATCCCCAAAAAACCAAAGTCCTTGTGTTCCAGCAAAGATCCAGATATCAGGGACCCAAAATAAATTTCACACTAGGAACAACCAAAATTGAACAAACCACTAACTACACATACTTGGGCTTAAAAATCAGTTCTACGGGAAATTTCAAACTGGCTGTGAATGAACTGAAAGAGAAAGCAAGAAGGGCTTTCTATGCCATTAAAAAATCAATCCAAATAGAAATCCCAATTAGCATTTGGCTCAAAATTTTCAAATCAGTAATTGAACCAATTGCACTCTATGGCAGTGAGGTGTGGGGACCGCTAACACAACAAGAATTTGCAAAATGGGACAAACACCCAATTGAGATCCTACATGCAGAATTCTGTAAAAGTATCCTCCGGACTCAAAGGAAAACCGTAAACAATGCATGCAGGGCAGAACTAGGCCAATATCCATTAATAATCACTATCCAAAAAAGAGCCACCAAATTTTGGAAACACCTAGAAATGAGCAACCCCCAATGCTATCATTACGAAGCCCTGAAATGCCAAGAGAGGACCATAAAGAAGAATACCCTCAGTCAACTAGTCCTGGGACTCAGTGAAGTAACTACTAACACTACTAACAATAACCAGCCCCAGGACAGTGACAGCGTAACACAAAGAATTCGACCCAACACAATCGTCGCTAAGCAAAAGGAAAAATATCTGTCATATTGGGCAGAAACAACAAAAACCCAAAGCAAACTCAATTGCTACTTGGCCCTAAACAGACAATACAACATGGCTGATTACCTGACCATGGTAAAGGATAGCAAACTGAGAAAAACTTTGACAATGTACAGACTTAGTGAACATAACCTGGCGATCGAAAAAGGTAGACACAGACAGACCCGGCTACCAAGAGAGGACAGGATATGCTCTCACTGCAGTCAGGGAGTGGTGGAGACAGAGATGCACTTCCTCACAGCTTGTAGAAAATATCAGGGCATAAGGGAGAATTTCTACCCAAAATTCACAAAAATATGCCAGGAATTCAGAAATTTGAATGACGACCAAAAATTCCCATACCTACTAGGGGAAGAGAGAAATTGCGTAACACTAGCGGCACACTATGTTACAGCTTGCCATAAACAGAGGGACAACCACTAAATATAAGAAAAGAGTATATATAAATTATATGAAAGTATATTTATACACTCAGGGATATATCTGTTTATACACTGTATGGGTAGATCTGTATTTTTGTGAACAAACATGAATGTTTTCCGATGCTTTGGCAACATAAGATGTAACTTGTCATGCCAATAAAGCGATTTGAATTGAATTGAATTGAATTGAATTGAATTGAGAGAGGGAGTGAAGGAGAGAGAGAGAGAGGGAAGGAGAGAGAGAGAGGGGGAAGGAGAGAGAGAGGGGGGGAAGGAGAGAGAGAGAGGGGGGAAGGAGAGAGAGAGAGAGGGGGAAGGAGAGAGAGAGGGGAAGGAGAGAGAGAGAGGGGGGAAGGAGAGAGAGAGAGGGGGGAAGGAGAGAGAGAGAGAGGGGGAAGGAGAGAGAGAGAGAGGGAGAGAGAGAGGGAAGGAGAGAGTGAGGGAAGGAGATAGAGAAGAGAGGAAGACACCCCGGGGAAGGGGTTGGACTCAGAGCCCAGCCGCGGTGACCCGGAGCCCCCGTGCGCGGCCTCGCGCCTCAGGCCCGGCCTGACTCACCTCAGCTCAGCTCCCGCTCCGGCCCGCCGTCACCGCCGCCGCTGCCGCTCCATGGCAGAGGGTTCTTCAGTTCCCTCGGCAACGTCGGGTACTCAGAGCCCGGCCGCGGTGACCCGGAGCCCCCGTGCACGGCCTAGTGCCTCAGGCCCGGCCCGACTCACCTCAGCTCAGCTACCGCTCTGGCCCGCCGTCGCCGCCGCCGCTCCATGGCAGAGGGTTCTTCAGTTCCCTTGGCAACGCCGGGTACTCAGAGCCCGGCCGCGGTGACCCGGAGCCCCCGTGCGCGGCCTAGCGCCTCAGGCCCGGCCCGGCCTGACTCACCTCAGCTCAGCTCCCGCTCTGGCCCGCCGCCGCCGCTCCCCCACTCGCTGTCTCTCGGGCTCTCGGGCAGCTCGGTTCTCTCTGTCTCTGTCTCTGTATCTCTTTTCCCGGTCCCGCACTCACGGCAGGCCGCAGGCTTAGGCCCTGTCCACACACGCCATGAAATGCCACCTATGATGCATCATACCGCGGTTCCCCCGTAGGATTGGTCAACCATCATGTCACTCAACACTAATGCGGCCCATCTGAGCGGATTTTGTCCGTTTTTTGTAAACTGTCCGAACAATTTTTGTCTGACCAAAAAATAAACACACCTATGACACTCCCCTAATCATAAGCTTTCTTTTGATATAACATATGTGTAGGTATGCTCTATAACTTTTGAGTTTACCGCGCGCATACACACAGACAGACAGATTCATTTATATATATATATAATAATAAATAATAGAAGAAAGATGTAATAGTAGAGCACTTGGAAAACAGTGACAGGATCGGACAAAGTCAACATGGATTTACAAAAGGTAAATCATGCTTGACTAATCTACTGGAATTTTTTGAGGATGTAACTGGTAGAATAGATAAGGGAGAACCAGTGGATGTTGTGTATTTGGATTTTCAGAAGGCTTTCGATAAGTTCCCACACAACAGACTAGCGTGCAAAATTAAAGCACATGGGATTGGGGGTAAGGTACTGACTTGGATAGAAAACTGGTTGGCAGACAGGAAGCAAAGAGTTGGAATAAACGGGTCTTTTTCCGAGTGGAAGGCAGTGACTAGTGGGATACCGCAGGGATCGGTGCTAGGACCCCAGTTATTCACAATATATATTAATGATCTAGACGAGGGAACTAGATGTAATAGCTCCAAGTTTGCAGATGACACAAAGCTGGGTGGGCGTGTGTGCTGTGAGGAGGATGCAGAGAAACACCAGTTTGGACAGGTTGGGCGATTGGGCAGATGCAGTATAATGTGGATAAATGCGAGGTTATCCACTTTGGTGGCAAAAACAGGAAGGCAGATTATTATCTTATAAAATTCTAACAGGACTAGACAGACTAGATGCAGGAAGGCTGTTCCCGATGGTGGGGGAGTCCAGAACCAGTGGTCACAGTCTAAGGATATAGGGTAAGCCATTTAGGACTGAGATGAGGAGGAATTTCTTCACCCAGAGAGTGGTGAACCTGTGGAATTCTCTACCACAGAAGACAGTTGAGGCCAATTCATTAAATATATTCAAGAAGGAGTTGGATATATTTCTTAAGGCTAAGGGGATCAAGGGATATGGGGAGAAAGCAGGGACAGGGTACTGAGTTTGGATGATCAGCCATGATCTCATTGAATGGCGGAGCAGGCTCGAGGGGCCGAATGGCCTACTCCTGCTCCTATCTTCTATGTTTCTATGGATCTTTTCTGTGTGTAACCTGGCTTCCTACATTACAACAGTGACGATTCAAAAGTACTTCATTGGCTGTGAAAGTGCTTTGGGAATGTTGAGAAAGTGTATAAATAAGATTGCACCATGCAGTCGGGTTTCTAGAAAAGTTAGCAGCAAAAATAGATCCTGAGGTTTACTAGAAACAGACCTGACTACATGGCACAGTCTCTTATTTATACACTGTCTTATGCCAATCATATATAGGGTATTGCTGAATTATCTGTGTATGTGCATGCAGGACTCCTTAAAATTCTTATCTGTTTTAAACTTATACTCAATCTCAACCTACAATCCTATTTTTTGTGTGCTTTGCTTGATGTAAGATCATATTCCAACATTGCTGACAGCAAATTCACTCATATCTTTTTTATTACTAAATTTATTTCTAAATACCTCTTGCCCTGTGTTTTTGGAACAAGTGGGCAAGCAGACATAATCATAGTTTTCCACTTGTGTCCTTAGAATCATAGAACCGTAGAAACATAGAATGATACAGCCCATTGTGCCTGTGCCAGCTCTTTGCTGGAGCTATTCAGTTAATTCCACACCACTGCTCTTTCCTCATAGCCCTGTAAATGTTTTCCCAAGTATTTATCCAATTCTCTTTTCAATGTTACTATTGAATCTGCTTCCACCACCCTTTCAGGCAGTGCATTCCAGATCACAACAACTCGCTATGTAAAAAAATATTTCCTCGAGATGCCTCTGATTCTTTTGCCAATCACCTTAAATCTGAGTCCTCTGGTTACCGACCCTTCTGCCACTGGAACTAGTTTCTTGTTATTTACCCTATCAAAACTCATTAACTGTGGAGGTGCGCTTTTTAATAGGCCTGAATTTTGAGATCATTCACAGTCATGATTTTGAACACCTCTATCAAATCTTCTCTTAAACTTCTCTGCTCTAAGGAGAACAACCCCAGCTTCTCCAGTCTCTCTGCATAACTGAAGTCCCTCATCCCTGGTACCATTCTAATAAATCTCTTTTGAATCCTCTCCAAGGTCTTGAGATCCTTCCTAAAGTGTGGTGCCCACAATTGGACACAATACTCCAGATGAGGCCTAACCAGTGTTTTATAAAGGTTTAGTATAACTTCCTTGCTTTTGTACTCCAGGGGCTGGATTTTGTCAATGGGGAGCTTTTGGAGGCGGGACTCCCACTTTTGGGTTTTAGTCCTGCCTCCATCGACTTTTGGCCAACCCACGCTATTTTCCCTTGAATTACCTTGTTAAGCCCGGCCAGCAGCCTTAGCAGGCCAATTAAGGGAAAGCCAGTTACAGGTGACATCAGCGAGTGCCGTTTCATCTGTCAAGAGCATTTGACAGATGAAATGTCATCGTTTGACAGCTCTGTGAAGCTGTCAAACACTGACAATCTGTCTTCTAAGTTGTGTCTTTACTCAAGACTCAATTAGAAAGCCTTCCTGACCAGAAAGCAGAAGGCTGCAGCTTTCGACAGTTCAGCGGCCATTCTGCTTTCTGTGCCGGTGAGCTGAGGGACTCCCGAGACCTGAAGGGAGGAAGCCTACAGGAAGAAGTAAAGGTAAGTAAAACTTATTAAAACACTTTACACACACCTCACTGATGCGCCTCAATAACTTCAAGGCTCAAAGTTAACTGGATAAAACAAGGCTTTTATTAGCAAAGAAAGATGCCTGTGTCTTCACCTAGCATTCTGCTGTTCTGCTGCAAGACAAGCCTGGGCTTGTCTTAAGTAGGGCCAGGTATGGGCGGAGCCGACACACCCAATGGGGAGAAAGGGGGCGGTGCACTATATACAATACAAGGTAAAAACACAGGAGCAGGCAATACAAACACAGGAGCAGGCAATACAATATATGTAGTTAAATACAGAGTCTGATGAATGACATATTTCATCACATTCACCCCTTCTACAGATTTAGTCTGTCCGGGGGTGTGATAGTCCTCTGTGACCGACGTAACGGTTGCGGTGCCGCGGGTGCCGGCTGGGTGTCCCAGGTGACCTCCTGGGTCTCTGCCGGGGGTGCCACTGGGGTTGTTGAAGGAGTAGGTGGTGGGGGTACCGTTGGCTGGTGTTCTTCCGGGGGTGATGAAAGAATAGTGGGTGGAGTGGGTGGGTAATAGTTGTTGTGGTTGTTGTCGTTGTTGCTGTTGTTGTTGTAGTCATTGTCGTTGTTGCTGTTGTTACCGGCTGGGGCGAGGTCTTTTATGGACACAGTGTCCTCCCGTCCGTCGGCGTGCCGGACATACGCATATTGTGGGTTGGCGTGGAGCAGGTGCACTGGCTCCACGAGAGGGTCAGTCTTGTGGCCCCTCACATGCTTCCGCAAAAGTACCGGACCTGGGGTGGAGAGCCATGACGGTATCGATACGCCTGAGGTGGATTTCTGGGGAAACACAAACATTAGCTCATGAGGCGTGGTATTAGTGGCGGTACACAATAGTGACCGTATTGAGTGGAGCACATCTGGGAGGACTTCCTGCCAGCGGGAGATAGGGAGGCCCTTGGTCCTTAGAGTTAGAGTGACTGCCCTCCATACTGTCCCATTCTCTCGCTCCACCTGACCGTTACCCCGGGGGTTGTAGCTGGTGGTACGGCTCGTGGCAATCCCCTTGGACAGCATGTACTGGCGTAGCTCTTCACTCATGAAGGACGCCCCCCTATCCGTGTGGATATAGCTTGGCATACCGAACAGGCAGAACAGGCTGTTGAGGCATTTAATGACCGTGGTGCTGGTCATGTCTGGGCAGGGGAAGGCGAATGGGAAACTGGAGTATTCGTCCACAATGTTCAGGAAGTAAACATTGCGGTCGACGGACGGGAGGGGGCCCTTGAAATCTAAGCTAAGCCGCTCAAAGGGCCGTATAGCTTTGATTAGGTGGGCTCTATCAGGGCGGTAGAACCGAGGCTTGCACTCAGCGCAAGTGCGGCAGTTCCTGGTCAGAGACCGAACTTCCTCAATCGAGTAGGGTAAGTTGTGGGACTTTATGAAGTGGAACAGCCGTGTGACCCCTGGGTGGCAGAGGTCGTTGTGGAGGGTCTGTAGCCGATCCCCGGTGGCGTTGGCACACATCCCTCGTGAGAGGGCGTCGGGGGATTCGTTAAGGGCCCCCGGCCGGTATATGATGTCATACTCGAAGGTGGAGAGCTCGATCCGCCACCTAAGAATCTTATCATTTTTAATCTTCCCCCTCTGTTTATTATTGAACATAAACGCTACCGACCGCTGGTCGGTAAGTAGGGTGAAGCGTTTGCCGGCTAGGTAGTGCCGCCAGTGGCGCACTGCCTCCACGATGGCTTGGGCCTCCTTTTCCACGGAGGAGTGTCTGATCTCGGGCCCCTGGAGGGTCCTCGAGAAGAAAGCTATGGGCCACCCCGCCTGGTTGAGGGTGGCTGCCAAGGCAAAGTCAGACGCATCACTTTCCACTTGAAAGGGAGTGTTCTCGTCCACTGCCTGTAGCGTGGCCCGCTCAATATCCTGCTTAATGCTTTTGAAGGCAGCATGGGCCTCAGCAGAGAGCGGGAAAGAGGATGCTTTCAAGAGGGGGCGGGCTTTATCGGAGTAGTTAGGGACCCATTGGGCATAATACGAGAATAACCCCAGGCACCTTTTCAGGGCTTTGGGAGTGTTGGGCAGGGGCAGCTCCCGTAGGGGGCGCAATCGGTCGGGGTCTGGTCCGATTTCCCCATTCTCCACCACGCTGCCTAGTATGCAGAGGCGCGTGGTGTTGAAAACGCACTTGTCCTCGTTGTAAGTGAGGTTGAGTTTTTGTGCGGTTTTCAGAAACCTCGCGAGGTTTGAGTCGTGGTCCTGTTGGTTGTGGCCGCAGATGGTGACGTTGTCGAGATAGGGGAAGGTTGCCTGCAAGTGGTGGTCATCGACCATGTGGTCCATCTCCCTCTGAAAGACCGAGACCCCATTCGTCACCCCAAAGGGGACTCTGAGGAACTGGTAGAGGCGTCCGTTTGCCTCGAAGGCGGTGTATGAACGGTCCTCTGGTCTGATAGGGAGCTGGTGGTACGCTGACTTGAGGTCGATAGTGGAGAACACCCGGTATTGGGCAATTTGGTTCACCATCTCGGATATGCGGGGTAGCGGGTAGGCGTCTAGTTGGGTATAGATGTTGACTGTTTAACTATAGTCAATCACCATCCGCTTCTTCTCGCTACCCCTCACCACCACCACTTGGGCGCGCCACGGGCTGTTGCTGCGTTCAATAATGCGCTCCCTCAGGAGCCTGTCTACCTCGGTCGCGATAAACCGCCTGTCCTCCCAGCTGTACCTCCTGCTTTTGGTCGCTATTGGCCGGCAGTTAGGGGTAAGGTTCGCGAATAGCGAAGGCGGCTTTACCTTCAGGGTAGCCAGACCGCACACTGTGAGGGGCGGCTGGGACCCACCGAAATTGAGTGTGATGCTTTGGTGGTGGCACTGAAAATCCAGGCCCAAGATCACGCTCACACATAAATCCTTCATAATTAACAGTTTAAAATTATTATATACAGTGCCTTTAACGGACAATCGTACCGCGCAGTAACCCGCAATAGTCGATATCTGGGTTTTGTCGGCCATAGAGATCCTGCCCTGAGTAGGGACTACAGTTAGAGAGAGTCGTTGTACCAGACCAGGGTGAATGAAGCTCTCCGTGCTCCCGCTGTCAATTAAACATTTAACCTTGCACCCGTTTACCTCGATGTCCACCATTGATTTGGATAGTGAGTGCGGTCTGGACTGGTCCACTGTGATCGACGCCACTGTAGGGCCCTGATCGGGACAAGATGGTGGGCCACACGAGGCCGGGTAAGGTGGCGTCCACGATGTCTGCTCGCGAGATGGCGGACCCCATGAGGTCGGACAAGATGGCGTCCAAGATGGCTGCTTCCACGGCGCGCACGCAGCGGTGGCGGGTTTGCCTGCGGGGTTCCCTCTGCACACCTTCCCAAAGTGCCCCTTCTTACCGCACTTACAGCAGGTGGTGCCTTTCACCGGGCGCAGGTTCCTGGTGTGCTTCGGCTGCCCGCAGAAGTAGCATTTGGGGCCCCGATGCGTCGCGGCGGTCGTAGGGCTTCTGGGGGGAGAGCAGGGCCCCGACGGTGTTGGGCTACTGGGCGGGGAAGATGTCTTCCAACATGGCGGTGCCCTTGGTGCGTACGAGGCGGCGTGGGCCGCACGGCCTGAAGAGTAGGAGTCAGAGTTCTTCTGAGCCACATCCAGCGATCGCGCTGTGTCCACAGTCTGTGTCAGATCTAGGCCCGTTTTCTCTAGCAGTCTCTGCCGGATGTAATTAGAGCTAAGGCCTGCGACAAAGGCATCCCGAATAAGCTCGTCTGTGTATACCGTGGCTTTCACGTCTTTGCATTTGCATTCTTTGCCAAGCACTTTTAGGGTGACTAGAAAGTCCTCTAGCGACTCTCCGGGCCGCTGTGTGCAGGTAGCAAGCAGATGCCTGGCGTACACCTCGTTGGTAGGCCGCTGATAGTGGGTCTTTAGAATGTTGCAGGCATCCAGGTAGGTGGCGGCGTCTTGGATGAGTGGAAAAACCCGGTGGCTTACCCGATTGTGCAGGATCCCGAGTTTCACATCTCCGGTGGCTCTAGAGGCTGTGACGGCTTCGGAGTTGGCCATAAAAAATTCCAAGCACTGGAACCAGTGTCCAAACCGTGCCGATGCATCCGAAGCATGCGGGTCCAAATCCAAGCGTTCCGGTTTCAAAAGTTGATCCATCGTTGAAAGTTTGCTAATAAAATTGATGCGCCTCAATAACTTCAAGGCTCAAAGTTAACTGGATAAAACAAGGCTTTTATTAGCAAAGAAAGATGCCTGTGTCTTCACCTAGCATTCTGCTGTTCTGCTGCAAGACAAGCCTGGGCTTGTCTTAAGTAGGGCCAGGTATGGGCGGAGCCGACACACCCAATGGGGAGAAAGGGGGCGGTGCACTATATACAATACAAGGTAAAAACACAGGAGCAGGCAATACAAACACAGGAGCAGGCAATACAATATATGTAGTTAAATACAGAGTCTGATGAATGACATATTTCATCACACTCACACACTTACCTCTGCACACATGCACCCATTACTCACCTGCACACCGGACATCTCGGCCCCTCCGACCCCCACAGACCGACGGCCTGCCTTGCTTACCCTGGCGAGGTTCGGAGCCGTTGGGAAGCCCACACTTCAGGGCTCAAAATAGGGATTAGCCAAAAAACTGCCTGTTAACTATCTGTTAACAGTCAGTTAATTGGCATTAATCCCCATCCCGCCACGAGGAGGCGGGACCCGGCGCGGGTCAGCTACCCGCCTCCTGGCAAGATGGCATGGAGGCGGGTTGGGGGCGGGTTGGGCACACAAATTCTGCCATTTTCCCGGCAGTCCCGCCTCCCCAGGGCTGGCAAAATCCAGCCCTATGCCTCTATTAATAAAGTCAAGGATCCCATATGCTTTTTTAACATCCTTCTCAACTTGTCCTGTCATCTTCAAAGATTTGTGTACATACCCCCCAGATCTCTTTGTCCTGGCACCCCCTTTATAATTGTACCATTTAGTTTATATTGCCTCTCCTTATTCTTCCTTCCAAAAGGTATCACTTCGCACTTCTCTGCATTAAATTTCATCTGCCATGTGTCCGCCCATTTTATCAGTCTATGTCCTCCTGAAGCCTGTTACAATCCTCCTCATTGTCTGCTACATTTCTGAGTTTTGTATAATTTGCAAACTTTGAAATGATGCCCTGTATACCCAAATCCAGGTCATTAATATATATTAAAAAGAACAGTGATCCTAATACCAACCCCTGAGGAACACCACTGTATACTTCCCTCCAGTCTGAAAAGCAACCCTTCACCACTACTCTCTGCTTTTTGTCCTTTACCCAATTTTGTATCCATGCTGCTACTGTCCCTTTAATCCCATGGGCTTTAATTTTACTAACAAGATTAATATGTGGTACATTGTCAAATGCCTTTTGAAAGTCCATATACACAATATCAACCACACTATCCTCATCAACTCTCTCCGATACTTCAGTTTAAAAAAATCTGGAAATAAAAAGCTGGTATCAGTAAAAGTGACCATGAGCCTGTTGGATTGGCATAAAAACTAACTGGTTCACTGATGTCCTTTAGGGAAGGAAACATAGAAACATAGACATAGAAACATAGAAGATAGGAGCAGGAGTAGGCCATTCGGCCCCTCAAGCCTGCTCCGCCATTCAATGAGATCATGGCTGATCATCCCAATTCAGTACCCGGTCCCTGCCTTCTCCCCATATCCCTTGACCCCTTTAGCCTTAAGAAATATATCCACTCCTTCTTGAATATATTTAATGAATTGGTCTCCACCGCCTTCTGTGGTAGAGAATTCCACAGGTTCACCACTCTCTGGGTGAAGAAATTCCTCCTCATCTCTGTCCTAAATGACTTACCCCTTATCCTTAGACTGTGACCCCTGGTTCTGGACTCCCCAACCATCGGGAACATCCTTCCTGCATCTAGTCTGTCCAGTCCTGTTAGAATTTTATAATTTTCAATGAGATCCCCTCTCATTCTTCTAAACTCCAGCGAGTATAAGCCCAATCGATTCAATCTTTCCTCATACGTCATTCCTGCCATCCCAGGTATCAGTCTGGTGAATCTTCGCTGCACTCCCCCCATGGCAAGAACATCCTTCCTCAGATAACCTGCCATCCTTACCCGGTCTGGCCTATATGTGATTCTAGTCTCAAACCAATGTGGTTGACTCTTAATTGCCCTCTGAAGTGGCTTAGCAAGCCATTCCATTGTATCATACAGCTACCTGCTTTTCAGGAAAAAGGCCCACCACCAACTTCTCATGGCAACTAGGAATGGGCAATAAAGGCCAGCCTTGCCAGCGATGCCCACATCCCAAGAACAGATAAAAAGATAAAATTGGCATAGCAGATAGAATAACCATTATCATGAGGTACATGCCACGTTAGCAGTGGCGACTGGTGACCATTTTGAGATGTAAGACATAAAAAAAGAACAACTTGCATTTATATAGCAACTTTCACGATCTCAGACGTCCCAAAGCACTTTCCAGCCAATGAAGTACTTTTTGAAATAACAACAGAAAGTGCTGGAAACACTCAGCTGGTCAGGCAGCATCGGGGAGAGAGAAACAGAGTCAATGTTTCGGGTCAAACCCTTTGTCAGAACTGGAAAAGGTTAGGGAGGGGAGATTTTTAAGCAGGGGCAGGGAGGCGGGGAGGAAAGAACAAAGGGAAGGTGTGATAGGATGGAAGGCAGGAGAGATTGAATGACAAAAGGGATGATAGTGCAGGGCAAAAGGAGAGGTAATGGGACAAATTAAGAGACAAAAGATGGCTCCAGATGATGTGTGGATGATGATGGCAGCAACATTAACAGCTACCATGTGAGGGAACAAGAGGAAAAAAAAGAAATACAGGGGCCAATTTATAGTCTGAAAATTGTTGAACTCGATGTTAAGTCCAGAAGGCTGTAAAGTGCCTAATAGAAAGTTGAGTGGCTGTTCCTTGAGCCTATGTTGAGCTTCGTTGGAACAATGTAAGAGGCCGAGGATGGAGAAATCAGACTGGGAGTGGAGGGGAGAATTAAAGTGACAGGTGACCATAAGCTCGGGGTCCCCCTTACGGACTGAACGGAGGTGTTCCGCAAAGCAGTCACCCAATCTGCGTTTGGTTTCCCCAATGTAGAGGAGACCGCATCATGAGCAGCGAATACAGTATACTAAATTGTAAGAAGTACAAGTAAATTGCTGTTTCACCTGGAAGAAGTGTTTGGGGCCCTGGACAGTGGGAAGGGAGGAGGTAAAAGGGCAGGTGTTGCATCTCCTGCGCTTGCATGGGAAGGTACCGGGCGAAGTGGAAGGAGCATTGGGGGTGATAGAGGAGTGGAGCAGTGTGTCGCGGAGGGAGTGGTCCCTTCGGAATGCTGAAAGGGGGATGAGGGAAAGATGTGTTTGGTGGTGGGATCACGCTGGAGGTGGTGGAAATGGCACATGATGATCCATTGAGTGTGAAGGCTGGTGGGGTGAAAGGTGAGGACAAGGGGAACCCTTTTGTGGTTCTGGGAGAGAGGGAAAGGGGTGAGAGCAGAAGTGCGGGAAATGGAACAGACACAGTTGAGGGCCATGTCAACTATGGTAGAGGGGAATCCTCGGTTGAGGAAAGAGGAAGACATACTGGAAGGTGGCATCGTCAGAACAGATGCAGCAGAGAAATACACTTCATAAAGTACTTTTTGAAGTGCATTTACTGTTGTAATGTAGGAAACGAAGCAGCCAATTTGCGCACAGCAAGCTCCCATAAACAGTAATGTGATAATGACCAGATAATCTGTTTTAGTGATGTTGATTGAGGGATAAATATTGGCCAGCACACTGGGGATAACTCCCCTGCTCTTCGTTGAAATAGTGCCATGGAATCTTTTACATCCACCTGAGAGAACGACCTTGGTTTAACAGCTCATCTGAAAGACGGCACTTCCGCCAGTGTAGCACTCTCTCGGTAATGCACTGGTGTGTCAGCCTAGATTTTTCTGCTCAAGTTTCTGGAGTGGGACTTAAACCCACAACCTTCTGACTCAGAGGCAAGAGTGCTACCCACTGAGCCACAGCTGACATACTTTAATAGAAGGCATGTGGAATCAAGCCAGCTCGTTACTGTGGCAATGGGCCTAACGTGCACATTTCTGTACCCTGTGCTACAGTCCAGGACGTAAGCATGCCATTTTTGGGTTGTTTTTGGATGAAATGGCAAAAGAATCAAAAAACAAAGCTGACTGCACTGAGGCTACCTGAACATCAAAGGGCGGAACTGTAAGCCGTTCCATGTTCAAGACACAAGTGGGAATGTCAACTGCTCCAACTCTGAGACACAAGCGGGACTGTCAGCCATGCCAAATCCCAGACACAACTACAACTTCTGCACTGGAAGTCTAGATAAGGCAATGCCTGCTGAGCCGTCTCTGCAAATTGAACTGGCTGCAATAGGCACTGCTAGGTTTTTACAGTGCCTCAGAAATGTGGCCTGTGTAAGTAATTTCAATGAGCTGATTCAATCTTCTGACCAAGGGTTAAGAAGGGAAGCCTCTCAACATACACTTGAACGGACTCTCAATATTAGTGACTCTTAAGAAATTTTTCAAAGGTTTTTTTTGCCAGTTCCTGCATAGCAGGGCATCACCATAATCTCAGAATGCTAAAACAATGCTATAGTTATTACATGGGGTTCTTGCTTTATTCCTGGAAATTATACATTTTCTATAAATGGACAACTAGTTGGTTTAAATCTCTATCACATCAGTGTTAAATTTGTGTTTGCAACAACATTCTTCAATATTCCAAAGGCCCCACTTGACTGCATTCCTGACCCTTAGTCATTCTGTGTTGGCAATGTGTACTGTACATTGACAGCTGGGAATATCACATTTATTAATCAAACAATTATCTTCCCCTGTCTGAGCTGTGATTAATACATTCTTTACCTTTGAGCTATTGTGCACAGTCTTGAATCACTGAGTGCTATTGCTATTGCCAGTCACATCACCATGCTGCACTTGACATGTCCAGAAACAGTTAAAAACAAAAACAGATATCGCCCGAAGGATTACTTGTACACATGTAATTGAAACTCAAGGCGAACTTCTGGAAAGCATCAGACAATCAACGACTTACATGTTACTGTGGATTCTGGAAACCTTTTCAAACGTTTCATTAACCAAAACTCGCCGATTTCGTTTTTTATGTTCCAGGTATTGTTGCAATCTCACTGTTAATAATGATCAACAATCACACAAGAGCACAACTAATATCACAACCAAAAAGTACATTTTTAATAAAACATGGCAGCCACACTGATTTTTCTCAACTCCAACAGAGAGCGATTCCCACAAGAAATCACTGCAGGTGTATTTGCCATCAAGCCCCAGGTGCTTTTGAAATGAAGAGCTTCACAAACATTCCCAGCTTTTCTTTAATTAATTGTCTCTGAGAAGATTGTATCGATCAGTGTTTCCAATGTTACAGAAAAGACAACACCATTTAATAGCTCTGTGTAAACAGCATCAGTTCTGAGGAAGCTTCAGTTTCAAAAGGGCAGTAGCAAGAAAGGTAAGGGGATCATCTTTTTTACGCATATGTTGAACATGAGCGTACTTCAAAGGTTAAAGTTAAAGCTTTTCATAAATTTACGTTTAGCAGCTCTAATAGTAGACTTGCAGAAATGACGTACAGAGATAAATTTGGTCTGGGGTGCTTCAGACTGGTTTTCAAGGTTCCCATGATAGGATTTGGAAATTTTTTACAAGATATTCTCCTTGGGTTCATGGTCACTGACCACTTTCATAAATGGACCCTGCATCTATTATAAACTAGAGTATGCCTTTTACTGCCAAATATCTGGGCAAATATAACAAGATCCAGGGTAAGAGAGAGAACCCTTGTCACTGTATTCTACTTATTGGAATAAATTATGTGTTGCTGTGTGATCTCAGTAGGCAAAAAGCAGACAAATTTATCAAATATAAAACAAGTAAAATAACATTATTCATTAGAAAGAGTATATTTGCAGTAAAGACACGGGGATGGATTTTAATGTGCCGGAGCACGTGGGTTTGCGAGCGGATGGGGGTTAAAACTGACGAAATTGACAGCGCATTGGGAAGCCGGCTCCAACCCGCCAACTCCTGGGTTTCACTCCAGCGCGTTAGGCTGCGTGCGAGCAACCCCCTTGGAAGAAACGGGTTGCCACTTAACTTATGTTAATCGCTTAATTAGAGTGATATTGAGATGGGTTTTTAACTTTAACTTCGGTTCCACGGATTTCCCGGGCTTCCTGGAACTCACCACTGAAAGCAAGGCAAGTACACAGCGGAATTTGAGGGGCTGAAACCATGGCCACGATTTCCTCTACCTCGGCGGTTCTGGTGCAGCGATGTCGGTGGCAGGTCCCGATCCCGCTGCTGGATCTAGCCCGCTCTGTAGAATGATTTTATGTTGATTGGGTTTGTTAAGCCCGCCCAGTGCATTTGCCGGCCAATTGAAGGAAGCGAGTCTGATGACGTCATTTGATAACGTGTCATCAGCCGGTTTCCTTAAAGGGACCATGCGCAAATCGATTTTGACAGTTGTGCTGTCAGTGTTCTACAGCATTGAGGTGCTTCAAAGACTGACAAGCACTGCACAGAGGTGCATGCCTGCACCCAGGCTCTCTCATGACTCCCTCCATATGCTTATAGAGGGAGTCACAGCAGGCAGGGAGGTTCTCTTCACTTCCAATGGGCGGAAGAGACCTCCCCAGGAGACCAACGCAGCCTGGTTGCACATTGCACAGGAGGACACAAGCAGGGATGTTGTCAGGAGGACCAGGCTGCAGTGGTGCAAACCTTTCAATGATCTCAGTAGCTCATGAAACATTACAGCAAAGCCACACTCAACCTCATCCTGCTGTGCCACTCATCACATCCCCATCAGTCTGCCTTCCCTACCCTACTCCTGCACACCCTTACTCACACTAACTTACTTTGCACCTCTACCTATCCCTCTCTATCTACATGATCACTTCCCCATCTTACTAGCCACCCCTCGCACCCTCATCTTAGTTCACTCATACCGACTAACAACACACAAGGGCAGGCACTTGGATGTTTTAGCCAATGTTCATGTGAAGTTTTTGTTAATGTGGTGTCAAACATTGAAACCTTTATTTTCAACACTTTGTGTTCTTGGACAGATTTTTCTGCACCTTTGGAAGTGTCTTAGTGAGTTGCAGTGAATGGTGAGATGTAAAGGTACCCCCCGCAATGGTCATGAGTGTGAAAGGAATGGCTTGGGCATTGTAGGGATGCTTTATGGTATTGGTGTGGGGTGGTGCCAACCTGACACATTATGTGGCAGCCAGGGTGTACAGCATCAAGTGAAGTAAATCTGGCCATGGTGAGGCCGTCCCTGGCCTCCTGGGCAGCAATGTGGTTGGATGTCCCCTGCCCTGTGCAGCCTCAGTTGATTGCGGAGAAAGTTGGTGTTTTTGTTTGTGCTGTTGGTGTGCCTGGTGCTGCTGCTGTTGGGACTGATCATGGTGGGATTCTGAGGATCAAGGTGAGATAGTTTCAAGGGCACCGATGTTGATGTAATAGATGACAGGTGAACTTGAGATGACAGAAGCGTTTGGTCAATGGTGAGCGAGGTTGTTCCAATGAGGTGACACTAAATAGAGTTTACTCAAAACACTTGCAACCTGCATAAAGCTCAATCTGTCTTCCAAATGCAGTAAGCAACAGCTTCTGAGCTTGGAAAGTGAACAGTTGTGATATGGGAGCTTTTATAGCACATTTGCTGTCAAGTAATGAGATGATACCAGGGTGATATAACTCCCGACCTCCTTACCTGACATGATCCCTGAGCAGTGTGGACCCCACGGGTAACCTTGTAAAATGGTACGGTGAGCTCAACATACTTTTTAATGGGCAGTTAACAAGGTCATAATGACCTGAATTGCCTCCCCTGCCGCTGCGTGTCAGGTCTGTTCAGCCCTGACAGACTCGACATCTGGGAAAGTTGCGTGGTGGTGGGTTGACAGCGGGTTCCCGACCCGCTGTCAAACAATGTTTTTTCCCACCCGACCCACCACCAAACACGCTCGCTGACCCCCTGAAAATTCCCCTCCCCATGTCGAGAAAAATGCCAATAATACTTGGTACTGACAGCTGCTTTTTTACCTGCTTGTGGGAAAGGGTTTGTTCACAGTATTTGTGCTGAGAGGTTACTTTACACACTTTGGAGGTTTGGAGGCCTGATCTGCACTTTGGAGCTCTGATCTATCTGATTAGCATGGGTGCTGCCTTAGATTGGACATCAGTTGAGGTCCAAGATGACCAGCAACAGCAGCAGCACCAGCAGCAGCAACAGTGGCAGTAGCAGCCTGCTGGTCACAGACCTGTAGCTCCACAGGAGAAAGGGGAGCAGCAGAGAGGTGCAGCTCACAGGAGGTCATACCTGGCACACAAGGTTTACAGGCAAGGCATAAGCTTCCTTGTCATGTCTGAATACCAATGTCTCAGGAGGCTCAGGGTGTCACGTGAGGTGGTGGCAGACATTTGCAGCCTGCTGGAACAAGATCTGCTGCCAGCTGGACCTGGTGGCTATACTTTACCAGTGGCTGTCAAAGTCACCAACGTCCCCAATGTTTTTGTCTCTGGGTCCTTCCAGGGCTCTGCCGGAGACATTTGCAGGATCTTGCAGTCAGCAGCATACAAATGCATAAGCCTGGTGACTGATGGCTTGTTTGCCAGGGCCGCTAATTATGTCAACTTTGCCTGCGATGACGCCAGTCAGAATAAGCTGGCTGGCTGGCTTCCTACAGGTGCAGGGCATCATCAACTGCCCACATGTGGCAATTAAGGCACCCATAGATCACCCAGGAGTGTTTGTCAACCACAAGGCCTTCCAACCCATCGATGTGCAGTTGGTGTGCAACCACAAAAAGATCTTTATGCACGTGTGTGCAAGATTCCCGGGCAGTTGCCTTGATGCTTTTGTCCTGCTGCAGCTCACCCTCCCAGACGTCTTTGCACCTGGAAGCTTAGTTACTGACTGTCTGCTCGGAGACAAAGGATACCCATTTAAAATGTGCCTGAAGACGCCTCTCAGAAATTGAGGAATGAGGCCCAGGAGAACTACAATGAATGCAACATCACAATCAGATGTATCATTGCCCCTTCCCCCCAGTGCCACTAACACAAAGCAGTCCTGCAAACAACCAAACATCCCTTTCACAATCCCCCCCTTTGGGCAGCGTCAATTCAGGTTTTCCTAGTCATCATAAAACAATTGAAGAGACTACTTGCCAACCAGCAACTAAGAGTGGGCAAGTACCTGTAACTGGGGTATTGAATAAATTTTTTAATTAATTAAAGGAGTAAGTCATGGGAGGAGAGCTCAGACCCGTGTTCTGCTCCTCTTGCTCCATGTGGGAAATCAGGGAAGCTGCCAGTGTCCCTGACGACCATGTGTGCGGGAAATGCATCCAGCTGCAGCTACTTGCAGACCGCATTGCGGCGCTCGAGCTGCAGGTGGATGAATTTTGGAGCATGCGCGATGCTGAGAGGCTCGTGGATAGCACGTTTAGCAAGTTGTTCACGCCTCAGGGCAGGGCAGCACAGGGGGTGACCATCAGGCGGAGCAACAAAGGCAGGCAGGTAGTGCAGGGAACCCCTGCGGGCATCCCCCTTTCAAACAAGTATACCGCTTTGGATACTGTTGAGGGGGATGACTCACCAGGGGAAGGCAGCAGCAGCCAACTTCCTGGCACTGGGGGTGCTCCTGCTGCCCAGGAAGGGGGGAAAAAGAGTGGGAGAGCAATAGTGGTAGGGGATTCTATAGTAAGGGGAACAGATAGGCGTTTCTGTGGCCGTAGACGTGAATCCAGGATGGTTTGTTGCCTCCCTGGTGCCAGGGTCAAGGATGTCACTGAGCGGCTGCAGGGCATTCTGGAGGGGGAGGGTGAACAGCCAATGGTCGTGGTCCACATTGGTACCAACGACATAGGTAAAAAGAGGGATGAGGTCCTGCATCAAGAATTTAGGGAGCTAGGTAACAGATTAAAGAGCAGGACCTCAAAGGTTGTAATCTCTGGATTACTCCCAGTGCCACGTGCTAGTAAGTATAGGAATGGGAGGATAGAGCAGATGAATGCGTGGCTAAAGAGTTGGTGTAGGGGGGAGGGTTTTACTTTCCTGGATCACTGGGCCTGCTTCTGGGAAAGGTGGGACTTGTACAAGTCGGACGGGTTGCACCTGAACCAGAGCGGGACAAATATCCTTGCGGGGAGGTTTGCTAGCACTGTTGGGGGGGGTTTAAACTAACTTGGCAGGGGGATGGGATACAGAGGGGAGCTGAAATAGGGGGGGATGTGCTGCCAATTATAGGGAAAAAAACAAGTCAGCTTGGTAGACAGGGCAAATATATAAGGGCAAGGCTGGATGGCATCTATTTTAATGCAAGGAGTCTTGCGAATAAGGTGGATGAACTGAAGGTGTTGATAAACACATGGGAGTATGATATTGTTGCTATCACGGAGACATGGTTGAGGGAAGGGCAAGACTGGCAGCTCAATATTCCGGGGTACAGAATCTTCAGGCGAGACAGAGGGGGAGGTATAAGAGGAGGGGGTGTTGCAATATTAATTAAGGAGTCAATTACTGCAGTAAGGAGGGATGATATATTAGCAGGGTCCTCTAATGAGGCCATATGGGTGGAGCTTAAAAACAAAAAGGGGGCAAGCACTTTGCTGGGAGTGTACTATAGGCCTCCAAACAGTCAGGGGGAGATAGAGGAACAGATATGTAGGCAAATCTCAGAGAAATGTGCAAATAATAGGGTAATAATAATGGGGGATTTCAACTTCCCCAATATTAACTGGGATAGTCAGAGTGTGAAAGGCTCAGAGGGTGTAGAATTCTTAAAGTGCATCCAGGAGAGCTTTTTGAGCCAGCATGTAGAAAGTCCTACAAGAGAGGGGGCGGTACTGGACCTAATTCTAGGGAATGTGGCCGGCCAAGTGGAAAAAGTGCTAGTAGGTGAGCACTTTGGTGATAGTGACCATAATATGGTAAGATTTAAGGTGGCCATGGAAAAGGACAGGGATGGGCCAGAAATAAAGGTTCTAAATTGGGGGAAGGCCGATTTTAATAGGATAAGGCAGGATCTGGCCAAAATGGACTGGGATCAGCTACTTGTAGGAAAATCCGCATCGGAGCAATGGGAGGCTTTCAGAAGGGAGATTGAGATCATACAATGGCAACATGTTCCCGTAAAGGTCAAGGGTGGTTCCAAAAACCACAGGGAACCTTGGATGTCAGGGGATATACGAGAATGGATTAGGAAAAAAAGGAGGGCTTTTGGTAGATACAAAAGGCTAAAGACGGAGGAAGCCCTAGAGGAGTACAGAAAGTGCAGGGGGATACTTAAAAAAGAAATTAGGAGATCAAGGAGGGGCCATGAAATAACACTGGCAAGCAAAATAAAGGAAAATCCGAAGATGTTTTATAAGTATATTAAGGGTAAGAGGATAACTAGGGAAAAAATAGGGCCCATTAGGGACAAAAGTGGCAATCTGTGTGTGGAGCCGGAAGATGTAGGAGGGGTTCTAAATGAATTTTTTGCATCTGTTTTCACTATGGAGAAGGACGATGTAGACATAGAAATAGGGCGGGGGGACTGTGATATGCTCGAACATATTAACATCGAGCGGGAGGAGGTATTGGCGGTTTTAGCTGGCCTAAAAATGGATAAATCCCCAGGCCCGGATGAAATGTATCCCAGGCTGCTGTGTGAGGCAAAGGAGGAGATTGCGGGGGCTCTAACACATATATTCAGGACCTCTCTGGCCACAGGGGATGTGCCAGAGGACTGGAGAACCGCTAATGTAGTACCATTATTCAAGAAGGGTAGTAGGGAAAAACCGGGGAACTACAGGCCAGTGAGCCTAACATCAGTGGTAGGAAAATTATTGGAAAAAATCCTGAGGGACAAAATTTGTCTCCACTTGGAGAGGCAAGGATTAATCAGGGATAGTCAACATGGCTTTGTCAAGGGAAGATCATGTCTGACTAATTTGATTGAATTTTTTGAGGGGGTGACTAGGTGTGTGGATGAGGGTAACGCAGTGGATGTGGTATACATGGATTTCAGTAAGGCCTTCGATAAAGTCCCGCACAGGAGACTGGTCAAGAAGGTAAGAGCCCATGGAATCCAGGGTGCCTTGGCACATTGGATACAAAACTGGCTTAGTGGCAGAAGGCAGAGGGTGATGGTCGAAGGGTGTTTTTGTGACTGGAAGCCTGTGGCCAGTGGGGTACCACAGGGATCGGTGCTGGGTCCCTTGCTGTTTGTGGTCTACATTAATGACTTGGATATGAATGTAAAGGGTATGATCAGTAAGTTCGCGGATGATACAAAAATTGGTAGGGTGGTAAATAGCGAGGAGGGTAGCCTCAGTCTGCAGGACGATATAGATGGGTTGGTCAGATGGGCGGAACAGTGGCAAATGGAATTTAACCCAGAAAAGTGCGAGGTGATGCACTTTGGGGGGACTAACAAGGCAAAGGAATACACAATGAATGGAAAGACCCTAGGCAAGACGGAGGGTCAGAGGGATCTGGGTGTGCAAGTACACAGATCCCTGAAGGCGGCGGAACAGGTGGATAAGGTGGTAAAAAAGGCATATGGGATACTTGCCTTCATTAGCCGAGGCATTGAATATAAGAGCAAGGAGGTTATGATGGAGCTGTATAAAACACTGGTTAGGCCACAGCTGGAATATTGTGTGCAGTTCTGGTCGCCACACTACAGGAAGGATGTGATCGCGTTAGAGAGGGTGCAGAGGAGGTTCACCAGGATGTTACCAGGGCTGGAGTGCTTCAGCTATGAAGAGAGACTGGGCAGGTTGGGTTTGTTTTCCTTGGAGCTGAGGAGGCTGAGGGGGGACATGATTGAGGTGTACAAAATTATGAGGGGCATAGATAGGATGGATGCTGAGGAGCTTTTTCCCTTAGTAGAGGGGTCAATAACTAGGGGGCATAGATTCAAGGTAAAGGGCGGGAGGTTTAGAGGGGATTTGAGAAAGAACTTTTTCACCCAGAGGGTGGTTGGAGTCTGGAACTCACTGCCTGAAAGGGTTGTGGAGGCAGAAACCCTCACAACATTTAAGAAGCATTTGGATGTGCACTTGAAATGCCATAGCATACAAGGCTACGGGCCAAATGCTGGAATATGGGATTAGATTAGACAGCGCTTGATGGCTGGCACGGACACGATGGGCCGAAGGGCCTCTATCCGTGCTGTATTACTCTATGTCTCTATGACTCTAACACAGGAAAGTGGTGCAAAATAATAATATTTATGTGCATCAAATGAACAAACAAGACTTAACAGTAACACACCCATGTGCATACCCTTGTGCAACTACAAATCATTACTCTTTCTTTTCCTATTGCTTCTACATGATGTAAAATCTATGGCTCCAGCAGAGGTTGAGGCAGGCTGCTCAAATCCCTGCTCTGACTGTTGAGTTACTCTTGGCCAACATTCTCTGAGTTTTGGAGGCCGTGAGGGCTCTGCCAAAGACTGCTCCAACTGCACCTGTGCAGGGGCAGAATCGGCCATCAGGACACAAGGCAGCATGTCAGGTACTGACTGAGGGGTGGGTGGGCATTGGATGAGAAGTGGAAGCGCTTTGAGCATTGTCCCCACTTCCATGCTCCCTTTTGACATCATCCCACTCATGGCCAAGCCGCACTTCCCTGCTACCACTGTGCTGAAGAAGCTTTGCTGCATATCAGCGGGGTGCTGAAAGGCCAAGGCTGGGGTATCATTCATCCTAATTAAGGCGGCATCCAGAGTGTGCAAGCCCTGCATGCAATCTTTCCATTGCCGTGTTTGATGCTCCA